>NC_090327.1:71746538-72050723 GCF_035084215.1 Heptranchias perlo
TCCTGCAGGACTGGTGCAGTAAATCCAAATTACAGATTTGAAATCTTATATAAAAGTCATGAAACTTTGTCATGCAGATGTTGCTTTTGTTGCAGAGTTGCACGATGCATTTAACTGGCATCAGCACATTTCCTATTTCAAGCTTAACTCACCACTTTCTGTCAAATTGAAAACAGTCTTTAGTTCCACAAGTACAACTTGGCAAAAATCTTCCGCTGCTTTATACCAGCAATGGCATCACAAACTTAACACTGAGGATCAGAAGTATGGGCAGAGATTGGCAATGCCAGTTCCCTGGTCATTTCCAGTCAGGCATGAAGTCAGCACTTAGCAGACTCACTAAGACCAGCAAGATGCTGATTTTAATATTGTAATGAGCAACATAATGAGCTGCCAAGAGCAGCATATGCACTTTCAAATTTTGCACTACACTCAGCGCAAGTGACTTTCCTTAAAGCTGTACTCCCCAGTATGACAGGACCAACAATTCAATTTTGAAAGTGTTTCTGGAAAATTTTATTTTTTATTTGTTTGCCCTCTAGAAACTTTGCTAGGGGTCAGATATGGTTTGCACTTATTTATTTGCACTTACATTTAAAGTGCCATGATGGAGTTTCCAATGAAAATCCCAATATATTTATGTTTCCTGGTAGAAAATGAGGGAAAGCAAAGAAGAGATGCCTGGTATGTCAGGCTAAACCACAGCCACATTTAACGAACCACCAGCTACCCTCTAAGCAGCATGAGGTGATCTTATTTCAATTTGTCTGAGGAACAGTGCCTGAGGAAGATCAATGTCAGTTGAGAGGACTTAACAGAGTTGTGTCGCATGCTTCAAGTAGGCCTCTAGCCATGCTCCAGCTCAGACATGGCACTGCCGGTATCTGTGAAGGTCAAAACTCCGCTCAATTTCTATGCATCAGGATCCTTCCACACACCTACGGAGACATCACCCACTGATCCAGATGCCAGGTGACTAATACAATATTCACTAGAACCAGCCAATTGATCACCTTCCCCATGGACAATCAGCTGCAGCTGCATCAATACTGTGAATTTCTATCATAGAACAGGATTCCCTCAGGTTCACCGGTCCTAGATGGAACACATGTGTCTCTACAGATGCCTTCTCTGCCTTATGAAGCAAAAGGGATATAATTCCCTCAACATGAAGCTTTTGTGTGACCATGGGGGTGAAATTGCTCTTGGGTGTAGCGCAAAATGGGGAAACTGTCAAGGTCAGACTACTTAGAGATTTCATTTACCAGGTAAATGGCCCATATATGCATGTCACAAAGGGTTGCTGGGCAAGCAGTTACAGTTGGCCCATGTCAAGCACTCACACAACCTCACAGCTCTTTCACTGCTGACCATGCATATCCATAAGGCAAACATTACAGCTGAAACTTACAATTGACTGCCTTGGAGCACTCACATCTTCAAAGGGCTTCACACAGAAAAACACAACCGATCTGCATGATGCATGATCACTTAATGACACCCAGAATGCGATTTAACTTTGGTACCTGTCTGTCACTGTGCATCTGCTCCTTCAATGTATAAAATGCAAGACCATTTCTTTGCTTGCATGACAAAATGCCACCTAATATAAGGGAACAGACCCATATAGGAGGAGGGGTCTGAAATTAAAAGCCCTTGACTCCATTGGAGGATGCCGCCTTGGACAACCTTTCCTATCAGAGCATTGAGAGAATAAGAGAAGGTGAGTCTGCAGCCTTGATTTAAGCTGTTAGCTAATACTATCCAGTTCTTATGTCTGGTCTCCTTCTCACTCAGTCCCACACAGGCATATGTACAGTTACACACACAACTGACACAGTTAATATCTTGTGATGTGAGCTCCTTTAGAAGGTGTCACATGAACTGAGCATTGTAAAATTAGTCACTTTTCTGACAGTATGCCAGGACAAAACAGCACCTGACAGCACCCTGCGCCCCTCTCATTAACCTTTGTAGCACCAGTGTTGCTATACATATCCTAGGGGATGGACTAAGAAAGCTTAAGGAGGTAGTACTCGGTGCGCCACAGTGCACAGGTGAGGAAGAGCAAGTGTTGGTGGCAGAGAAAGATTAGGAACCTTCAAGGACCATGGGAAATGTAGCAGTGTGAAGAAGTTGGGCAGTCTCGTCATGCTCCTGTTGTTAGTGAATAGGAAAAGAAATGAAATACCTGGCTTAGCTTACTGATGTATTAGTTTCAAATGTCTATGGGCACCACATTGGCTGATAAAGCAGATGATGCCTATACTAGACTGGAAGGAGGTGGAGCCAAAAGAACGTGAGTGTGCAGATAACCTTGCCTGCCTAAGACAGAACCAATGCTCTGGTTCAGTTTGGCTACATGTGTCCTTGCAACAGATGGCACAGTTCAACAACTGATTCCCTGCTGACTGGAAGACTGTGGAGCCTGTTCCCCACAGAGTCCCAGGTAGGTACGTAAGGACCCTGTAGATATTATATGTGACATCAGGGCAGGTGCAACCAACTTAGTTGTGGTGCCTTCTGATCTCCCTATCATGCCTAATTTCATTGTGTAATGTGATTGTGGTGCTTTCCAAGCACCCCTAACAGTAAGGTAAGAGTGACTTGCCAGAGGGTGCACTTGGTGTTATTTCCAGTTAGATTCAGTGCTGCACACTTAGGTGGTATGAACATTAATATTGTGGAAGACGCTTCACAGATCCCATTTACTTTAAGGATCTTCCTATTCTGTAGAACTCTTGGAAAGAGTTTCTGTATAATAGTTTATCTGTGATATCGGTGACAATGGTGCATCTGCTTCTCATAACAGAAACATTTCCACTGTGAAAAATTAGATTAAACATTAGCTAAAGATTGAAAATAAATCAATATATTGGAAACATTAACTGAAAAATAAAAATAAAAATCCAAAAAAAGGATTAAAAGTTCTTTACTTCTGTTCCTTTAAATTGGGACCTCAATAAGTTTCCCTTGCATGTTTGTACTTGAGGAAATGCCACCGGCTAGGACTTCTGTCCAACTGTCAGAAACATAAAAGGGCTTGCTAAAGGCCTTCATTCATATTCTGCATGCATGCTTAATAAAGCTCCTGCTCAAATGTAGCAGGAGTGATTGGCACAAGCATATGGTCCTAACAGAAATATGTGTGGGGCCGAGTGGAATTACTAGCCATGCAATTTCCTGGTCTCCACTCACCCAAATTCTGGCAGCAGAAGCAGAATTTTCCATTAAAGCTAACCCATAGTGGAAATTATGGCCCACAGAGCATTCGTTGGCTGGTCAGTTTGTAATTTCAGATTTGTAACGCCAAGGGGGAAAATATCCTCTTGTTATTAAGTGTCAGCAACCTCAGGAATATAGCAAGAAGATTTCTTATATTTTCATTTTCTAGCAAAATCATAAACCTTGCTCAGAATCTTACTTGCAAAAATAAAATCATTTCACGAGAAATAACAATGAGGAAATATTCCTGTTATGTTTACAAGGTCACTTAGCCATAGGGCACAGGAGGATATCATCAACAAATGTGTCAGTTAATTTTAGTCAACTGATTATTCTTTATTCTTTCTATCATATAAAAGTTTATTTTGAATATTCTCCAAGGAGGCCTGGTTTATATTTCACAAGAGTAAAGATCAAAAAGATTACTAAGTATGTGTAAAAAGATCAAACTACTGTTACAAGTGCACTCTCCAGCACTGCCTGTTAGCAGTGTTTTGAAACCAAGTGTACAAAATAATTACTCCCCTCCCAGCTGTATGCAGAAGGGGAATGACAGCTGCTTTGGTGTTCAAGTCTATAGTGTTTCACATTAGATAAAACAGTATGGCTGTGGTCAGGCCACGGCATAACTTGTGTTGAATCCCCACACCCAATAGTAAACAAAAAAAATTGCAGAGGATTTGTGTTCCTGGAATACAGAAATCTTTCAGCAAAAATGTTCAGGATTTATTTTCTCTAAAGTCAACTTATTTAATTGTAACATCTCTCTTCTGGATTGTGCCCAGTATCCTGTTTACATCCTATTTCCCTTCCAGCACAGTTCCAAAATGGCCACTTGCAGGAGGCTAACACTTTTGCCTGGACAGGCCTATTATTTTACTGCAATAATGTAGTTGGCACAGGAGGGAAGAATAACATAACATTGCTTCCCAGTATAAATCCAAACAGTTTGCATGGTCTTTTTTGTGGAAATATGTCCTTGTTCACTAGGAGCCAAATTTTCCTCTCTACTGGTCAAAAGCAAATGGCATTTTTTTTGCAATTTAATGTAAAGTCAACTGTTTATAAATTGGAGTAAACTAAGTCAGATTAAATTTCCTCCAGAATTGCATTAGCAAGTATAAAAAATTGGTGATATGTCAATGTCAGTTACATGCAAATGATGCTCTGGCTTCAAATAATCTACTCCGCTGACAAAAATCCAGAAAATTAATTGTGCTGTGGCAACACATTTTTGGAAAGCTAAGCTTTGCTTCCATATTCAGCATTGTTATTTTCTAAAGACTTTATGAAAGTATCTATTATAAGGGTGACTGTTGTAGAAGATTCAACGATGCCCATGGGCTAAGGGGCAGCGTGCCAAAATGGATCCCAGCAGAAATGAAGGACGCATCCCTATTTTCTGGTGAGTTGGAAGAGTTGAAACTAGACTTAAAGGATCAGGTGCAAAATAAGAAGGCTTAAGAATAAATCATCAATCATACATAAAATTGAAACAAAACAGAAAATGCTGGAAACACTCAGCAGGCAAGGCAGCATCTGTGGAGAGAACAGATAAGTTAATGTTTCAGGTCAAAACTGACATAAGGTCTGCACCCAAAACATTCACTTGTCTGTTCTCTCCACAGATGCTGCCTGACCCACTGAGTGCTTCCAGAATTTTCTGGTTTTGTTTCAGATTTCCAACATCTGCAGTTTTTATGCTTTTTGTTTATATACAAATCGAATACAGATTTAAAGCATGTTAATTATTCTATATAAATGAATGGTTCATCTTAACTGGAGTTTACATATTGATGTACTAAAGAAAGCTAACTATTTCTTAGCCTAACTTTTATATAATTAAAAGCTTTGCATCTATATAATTAAAGGCACACATTTAATGCAGAATGTCTTTCAAAAGCGTTGCATCTGAAAATGCCGCCTCAGAGATGTCACACCTCTGGACACGGCACCTCCAAGGCATCACACATCCGGGAACTTAACAAATAAGTGGTTATTTGAGCCAATTAAATATCTGATTGACTAAATGTGAAAGAATTGTAAAGTAGCAGAAAGTACCAATGAGGAACAAGTAGTCACCAGAAAATCAAGCAATCAAATCCCTCACTTTTTTTCTCAAAGCAACCATTCACTAACCAGCAAGTACAACAAAACTGACCAATCAAATTGCTCAAATAATTTTCTTCTTCACTCAGATCACTGTACACATCTAAAAATAATGGGCCTGATAATTCCCAGTCAACAACCCAAGACTTGCTGCTGGTGCCCTCCAATACTGACCTGCTGGAGTATGCAGAGTCAGTAGGACGGCACCTCACTTGCATGGGGCCAGTGAGTACCCAAACCAGTATGGGCACATCTCAGGCACTTACTACCCCACGCTGCTAGAAGTTCAGGCATCTGGTTACCATTGGGGAGGGGGTGGTTGCCCAGGCCCCCCCCCAGAAAAATGTTTTTCCACACCATTCAGCACCATTGCCAAGGGGATATTACTAGCAATTTGTTTTTTAAAAGTTTGCTTCATCTTAGGGGGCACGAGGCTGCATATCTGGCCTGGATGCCCCCAGTAAAACCCATTCCTGGAGGTTGATATGCCTCATCTCAATGGGTGTACCAGCCTCTGACTTTATACCAAATTCCACAGAGATCATAGAGGCAGGAACTCCCAGCAAAGGAACTCCCAGTCCCTATCCCCACCCCGACTTCACTGTGTCATGGGAAGAGGTTCTACTCCTTACAAGGCCGACTAGGAACTCACAGCATAGGGCAGGGACTCAGCGTCTCAAGGTCTTGACCTGTTTCCAAGCCATTCCACCAGATTCCCTCTAGAGTTGTGGTGGAATTCTGAAGGAACGGCTGAGTAAATTGGGCTCCAACATATATAACATTACAAGTACTTTTTAAAAAAATCACACTATGCTGAAAAAAACCCAGTAAAATTACTCATAAAATTAGTTATTTAACATTACAATTGTCTGCAGGACTTTTTTCTCCCTTAGCTTGACCTGTCTGGAACCTGGGGCTTGAGTTGAAAATTTTACCTAGGTCTTTTCTATATTTCATTCTATTAAATATCCCTTTTTTTCATACTCTAACTATACCACTGTAGCCTGCTGTAGAAATGTACAAGTCTGCATGTGTACTGATATTACATTTTGATTGGCTGCATTAACTGCTTTTGTTGGCAGCAATTTATCTTTCTAAAAGCATCCAAGGGCAACATTTGCTTAGATTTCTTCTAATGATTGTGCAGTTTCTTATCTTGCCATATATACAGATCAGGTTCTAAGGGTACCTCAGCTTCTGACCTAGTGTCCATATCCCCACAGAACCTTTAACTTTCTCAGATGGTTCATTCTCCAATACATATTCATCAATCCAATTTCTAACAATCACTTCACCAAGATTTGTTCAGCAGTCTCAGCAGGTTACAGTATTATTTTCATCCAGTTGAAATTAATGGTCCCTCCTTCAGGACCAGTGCAGCAAATCCTCAGAAACTGACCTACTGACCTTATCCCTGAATCTGTAATTCAGCCATTGTGGGTGTAGATTTTGCATTGCTATTCCATGAATACAATTCAGACTTCAAACCTCTACATGGCCAAAGACTAATTAGACTCTACTCCTGATTGATTATTTAATATCTCAGATCTATCATTTTGTTTTCTCTGAAATCATGCCTATTTTACACTTTTCTATAATTCTATAAATTATTTGGGAAACCCAGTTATTCCAATCTCAACTGGAAGTGGACTATCTTGCTTGCACATATTGCTTTTAGATAAACTGCTTCACATCAGCTTTTTCGCTTGGTTATTTCCATAACTTATTCCTAGAGTGGGTTATAATGTTTACAACTTTAGTTAGGAAGTAGGATTTTGTCACCTAATGAATTTAGAGCGTGCACTACGACCTCTGGTTAATTCGCCTAAGCTTGTCATATTAATATGGATAATTTTGGGCCAATGCATGACCGAGTGTAGTTCTGATTTAGCACGAGCAAGTACTTTTGTTCACAGACCTGTGCTGACACGTCCTACTTAGCCTGGTGGCTGAATCAGTTCCTAAGATGGCAAATTATTTTGTTTTAATTATATTTTATTAGTGTTTTGTAAATTAATTATTTATGCATGTGCGTACTTGCAGTGTGAAATTCCTCCCGTTGTTACTTTTAGCAAAAGAGTCAGTTTCAAGTATAAAATGGGAAATCCCATTTTTGCTAAATTCAACAGTTGAAATTTTCATCCTTCTAATTTTTTTCACCTCACCAAATGAGTTGTTTTGGCACTGAGAAATGGAGCATGTTTTTCAAATTTTTTGCATGGTGTCAGCGTCAAGCACCCCAAGGTAAGTTAAAGCATGATCATTTGCAAAGCTTCCACTCCACTTCCCCGAGAGTAATGGAGCAATAATCTATTGGCCAAATGGCCCTTTCTTGCTCTTGACGTCTCTTATGTTCTTACATCTGACCAGGGAGTGTTTGATGCCTAAAATGGAAAGTGTTCCATTTCCCAGCACTAACATCCTTTGCCTTGATGATGGGTTGAGACCCATAATATAGAACAGAATACATTTTAAGAGTGGAAGAGAAGGTAATGTTAATAAAAAAAACTGGTGATTGGGTGACACCAAGATTGGGTTTTAAAAGCCTGTAGGTTGTCAGAGAAAGGCACAGATAAAGATGGTAAGAAGTTGCATATGTTTTGAAATCTGGGAAAGAATGAGTTAGAGGCAACAATTAGATGATTCTTGATTTCAGCCCTGTGAAGATAAGGAAGAATATATCAGAATAAAATAAATAAAGTAAAATAAGAAGTGGGAGCCATGGTTTATGAAAATAATCCATAGCCTTTTCTACAAAATCACATCTAATATGAAGTGAAAACTGCAGAGATTTTAAACAACCTAAATTAAAGAAGGTAAGGTGAAGAACATAGGAATAAATTTCCCCAGTGGTACTATACCAATGGCACGGTACTTTGTGGGCTGACATTGCATATCAGAAAATCACAGGTCTGATTTTCCAATAGATACTGATGGCATTGAGTTACCTAGCTGCTGGCATGGACTCAGAAAATTTAGTCTACAATCTTTACAAAGTCATTTGTCCTTCAATTTTTATATATTAAGATATCTCTATCTATTAGGAGATGTTCTCATTTAGTATTGTATTTTTCCCTCATGGTGACCCACCATCCGATGACTCCATGCAGGTGAATATAAAATTCACACAAAATAAAGTACAAAATGTTAGGAGCGAGCCAGAAGAAGTATTGACTTTTTCCCAACATTATAATAGATTGAAAAATGAGTTTAAAAAGTTCCCAAGTTCCCCAAGTTAAACATGGCTTTGCACCAGATGCTAGTTTTACTGCACCTGGTATGAAACCCAAGTTGTATTATACTTCCTCCTGGAGGTGGTCTCACAACCTTCACCTTTACTGCAATCTGCACTCAGATCATAGACCTGGATTGGAGTTACACTAACAGTTCTACATTGATGTACATCCAAAATCAATTTGCATCGCTGCAAAAGAGGTGGTATAACTGCCCCCTTAACATTCAGAATATGAAATCTTCACTTGGATCCATTGGAATGTCTGTTAATGGTGAAAACCCATTATCAGTACTCAGAAGATACACAAGGGCCAGCAAGTATAAAATGTTTGGGGAAAATATTATCAGTATGTGATTAAATTTACACAGCAAATCGTAAGTACTACTAAAGCAGATTCATAGGGCTCGATTTTAGGGTCGGGTTTCCGGCGGGTTTCCAGCGGGGGGGCCCCGAAAATCCCGATCTCCGGTCACGTGACCGGATCGCGACGAAATCCCGGCCACTTCCGGGTACCGCGCTGACGTGCGGGGCTGCGCGCGCAAGCCCCGCTGGTGGGAATCCCGCAGGCAATTAAAGCCAGCGGGGTTCCACTTGAGAGCACTTAACTTGCTCGTTGTGGTCAGTTAATGAGCTGAAGCAGCTGTCAAAAGAGGAAGTGTGGGATTTTAGGTTCAAGGCAGTCAGTTTCCCACACTGGGGGAAACAGGACCATTCAAACCAGGCGTGTTACAGCCAGCAGCCTGTGGCAGGTGCCAAGGTGCGCTCCACGGGGGAGAGCCCTCACCCACGCAGGAGGCCACCGCGTCACATAGGGCAACCCCTGCCCCCCACCACCCCCCGCCAAGCCAGAGGACAGACCGACACGAAACCGCAGCCCCAGTCCGAGGAACCACCCACCTACCCTGCACAACCCCTCAGACCAACACCTGCCAGTTGGGTGGTGTGTGGACACCCTCGGAGGACGAAGAGCATGACCAGCACCAGCAGCCTCGCAGTCCACGCCGTCCGCCGCAGAGACGTGGATCCCCCCAACACGGTGTTGTTGCACGCCCACCTGCACAGCAGGAGGGAGGGCTACCGCAGAAAGAGACGCGTCGCAGAGGGCACTACCCTCGCCACAGGGTCCACAGACCGAGGCGCAGCTCCCCGGACCTCTCCGAGCAGCAGTGCACAGGGAGGCGCAGATTCGCTCGACATGTAGTCGTGGAGATCTGCAGCCTCTTTCATGCCGAGCTGCTCCTGGCTGGCCCCAGCACCAACTGCTTACCTGTCGCTGGCAAAGTCACCACTGCCCTCCACACCTTCTCCTCCGCATCCTTCCAGGGTGCAGCCGGCTACACCGCCGATGTCTCTCAGTCGTCTGCGCGGACGAGCCCTGCAAATACACCTGCACCTACTCTGCAGTAACACGATGGGTGGCATCAGTGGTGGGTCCTCATAGTGATACCCAGGAGCGGGCATTATTGGACACAACGGACAGGATTCGCGGAGACATGGCAGTGGTGGTGTCAATATAATGTGTGCTGTTTGTTGCTCTGAAATTCAATATAGGTAACACCCATGACAAACCCTCAGACACCCTTGTGCACCCCCTTCATGCTGACGAGACGTTTGCCTTACGCTGCCTACTGCACATATGTGATGCATGCCCTGTGGCTGCAGCACAGGTGGTGGCAGGTTGAGTGAGGCTGGCCGTGAGGGAGATGCACGAGAGGGTGAGTATGGGATGGAGCCATGAGATTGTATGAGGATTGGGTCGCGTGTTAGTGGCAGGATGAGTACTGGCGAGGTGAGTAGGTGGAGGTAAGATGAGGATGGGGTGTGAGTGGGCATGAAGGGTGATGTGACAGAATAGTGTTGGCGGTGCCGAAGGAGATTTGGGGTGGGAGCGGTGATGTGGCAGACGGAGTGTAGGGGAAAGACTTCGTGTTCTCACTGTGGCTGACCTACTGCGGTCATTGCAGCGCCTCCTGCACTGTATGCAGGTGGGCCATATGTTGGTGGCGCAGGGGACCCCCTCTGCCACCTCGAGCCAGGCCTTCTTGGTGGCAGAGGCAGGCCGCTTCCTCCCGCCCGCCGGGGGGAAGATCTGTGTCCTCCCCCTCCTCCTCACCCCATGTATTGATACCTGGGGTGAGGCATCATTAAACTGGGAGCAGCCTTCCCCCTGGGCTGCTCCATGCTGCAATTTGTTCTATTGGTTGCAGCATCTGTCAGTGGAGGACTGCCCCTTTAACTAGAGAGCCTCCAGCTGACAGATCGTACTGCGCATGCGCAGCCCGACCGACACGCAGGCCAGCGCCGTGGACCCCGGAGGAGCAGGTAATTGGATCCTATTAGTGGATTGCCTGCTACGATCGCGTGGGCAACCCACTAATTTCGCCGTTCGCGTTTTCGACGCTCCCGGAGGACCACCCGCTGGGAACCCGCAGGCCTGCTAAATTCGAGCCCATAATCTTTAAAAAATATCGGTTAGGGATAATATCAAACCAGACATTAAAAGTGAGTGGCCAAAGGAAAAGAAAGCTGAACTAAGCAAAGTCTGGTCAATGAAACATGATACCCACCACCTTTTTGTAGGATTGCATGTCAGTTTCCTCTTTTTACTCCTTTTATTGTTCGAATCAAATGAATGCTGACATTAATTTGGCAAAATTGATATTTTCTTTTAAAATGACTCATTCATCTTTTAAGGAGACTGCAGAGTTGATTAAAATGTCTGTCTAATTTTCTTAAATCTTCTAAACGGGCTATAAAATTTTACTAAATAGAAAGGGAAATATCACTTGTGATGTTTTTTCAGAACTGTTACAATGATGTGGGCGTTGAATTGCCTGGCTTGCAGCACATTCATGTCACGTCCATACGGCGCGGACTCGATGGGCCGAATGGCCTCCATCTGTGCTGTAACCTTTCTATGATTCAATGATTCTGTGATATCGCAAGTGGAAAATATTGCATCAGAATATTGTGTCAAAATCCCAATAACATGCACAATGGAGAATAAGTGTTGCTGTATATCCTGGCTATTGTAAACAATTTTACAACACCAAGTTATAGTCCAACAAATTTATTTTAAATTCCACAAGCTTTCGGAGGCTTCCTCCTTCGTCAGGTGAACGGTATGGAAATGACATTTTCGAATCCGTCATTTCCACACCGTTCACCTGACGAAGGAGGAAGCCTCCGAAAGCTTGTGGAATTTAAAATAAATTTGTTGGACTATAACTTGGTGTTGTAAAATTGTTTACAATTGTCAAACCCAGTCCATCACCGGCATCTCCACATCATGGCTATCCTGGCTATCTTAAAGGTATTCTGTGTAATTGTGAGATTTTAGTTATCATGCATCTGGAGAAGTATCATGTCCCATTCTTCTTCCATTGACATTATATTTATTGGAAAACTCTTACCATGATTGTCAATTTGGACTACTATGAATTTA
This sequence comes from Heptranchias perlo, assembly GCF_035084215.1. NCBI lineage: Eukaryota > Metazoa > Chordata > Chondrichthyes > Hexanchiformes > Hexanchidae > Heptranchias > Heptranchias perlo. The sequence continues at coordinate 71,758,553 of NC_090327.1, forward strand.
TTGGGGGAGAGTTTCCACTAGATTGCGCTGGTTTTATCAGTGCAAAAGATCATGGAATTTCTATTTACGCAGGGTGTCAATTATGGCCAGAATAATTTGAGTTTTCACGATCTTTTGCTTGGTTCAAAAATCATTGCGTTGAATCTGACCCCGCCCATAAAACTGGCCACGCCCCTGATCGAAATAACAAGGATGGCGAGTTTCGGCCAATTGCACCTGTTTGCGGCTGCTCGAGGAAGGTCTTCAAATTAAACCAGTTTTCTTAGGCGCACAGACAATGGTAGGCACATTTTAAACATTTTTATATATTAAAAAATATTTCATTTACTAAGAAACTGACTAGCGTACACCATTGAAAGTAATAAATGGTTCAGTATAGTTTTTTCAAGTCACTTTCAGTGATTTAAAATCAGGTTACTCACAGGTGGAGGACTGGACGCTCTTATTAAAAATGCTTATTTTTGGTGATAAACCCATTTTCAGCTGTATTAATAAAACTGCACCAAATTACCACTCTTAAATACATCTTAAATACATCAATGAATATTTTTTATTACAAAGAGAAAAAAAACGTTTACGCTCTATTACGCTGCCGGATTGTGCTAGTTCATGGAAGATTTTACATTTCTGTTTATGTAACTGCATTTTAGTGGAAACTCGAACTGCAACCCAACTGACGCAATTTTCGGGTGCAATTTGTGCCCAATTACCAATTGTGCCCAAAGTGGAAACTCTACCCCAGTACATTTAGTTCATTTTGCCTGCTTTCCAACTAAAATTTAAAAATTCTATACAAACAACTATTTCTATATTTGTTCCCATTTCTATATTGAAATTATTATATTTAATTCATTTTGCCTACTTTATAACTAAAAATTAAAAATGTATACAGACTACTATTTCACTTTTGTTTCCATTTCCATATTGACAGAATATTTTGGTGAACACCACAAAACTAAATTTTTACAAGCATTAATGAATCCCTCTGTATGAATTGTGGGAATCAATAAACCCTTTTAAATTTAGCAGTGAAATTATTTGATATTTGAATATAATTTAAGAAGACCGGAAAGTTAAAAAATAAAAAGATATTAAAATTGGCAATTAAAATTTTAAAATGGTTAAAACTCTATATAACATATTTATAGTGAAACCATTTTCTGAATTCCTGTAAATTGTTTTACAATCATGAAGATTTGTGCATAATTTTAAAGATATTTCATTACTCTTGTCACATTTTGGAACTGAAACAAACAAAATGTTTCAGAGGTAGAAGTAAATTGTCCAGAGAAGCTTTGTTATGTTTTGCTGTTCCATGTCACAATCATATTTTTCATTGCAAGATTGAAGATAAGGGGCATGATTTTAAAAGGGCAGCAGGATGGCAGCGGTAGGGTGGGGGGGGTCAATGGGCACATGGCAAATCCGAATAATAAAAACTTACCGTTCCTCATGCGATCGCGACTTAATTGGCGGCCATTAATCTTGTTTCCGGGTTTGCCGTCTGAAAGCTGCGCAGTGGGCGGTCTGCACACCCGCGTTAAGGCTGTCAGCTGGAGCATCTAGATTTAAAGGGCCATTGCTCCAATGGATTTTGCTAGAGCAGAGAGCAAGAAGACCCAATAGAGTAGCACAGAGGCAAGGCTGCTCCAAGATTCAGCGATGCCTCACTCCAGGTGCTACTGGCCGGGGTGAGGAGGAGGAGGGAAATATTTTACCCGGCCAACTGGGGGAAGTGGCCTACCTCTGTCACCAAGAAGGCCTGGCTCGAGGTGGCAGAGGAGGTCACGAGCAAGAGCAACATCTCCCGCACCTGCGTCCAGTGCAGGAAGCATTTCAATGACCCAACTTACTGATTCTCCTACATTCCGTGGTGCACATCACCCCACCGCCCCCCCCCCCACCAAATCATTCTGCACTGCCAAGACTACTCCATCACATCACTCTTCACATCCACTTGAGGCTCATCCTCAATTTACCTTCACTTCCTGGGCACTTCCCCACCTCCCCATTTGTGACCCCACCACTACCACTCACCCCAATCCTGACCCAATGTGATGTCTCTGTCTGATACTCACCCTCTGATGCATCTCTTTCACAATCAGCCTCACCCAAAGCAATGCATTAATTGGTTGACCACTTCACCATCACTCACTCACATGTCTGTACTTTCTCCCCTTCTAGGAGAAGAGAGCCCAAAATGCACGGGAGAGGGTGAGGACTGGAAGGGGGCCACAACAAATAGTGGTCCTCACAGATGTGGAGGAAGAGGCCCTGGAGATCAGCCGCACCCTCAAGTGCCTGTCCGTCGGGGATGCCAAGACTGGCACCCCACAAACATCTGGTGACACAACTTTAACATTCATCACACACAACATGAATTGATGTTAACAATGCTTGGAATGTTGAACACCTCAGTATGCTCATCGCAACATGACACATCTGTGATGATACTTAATATTGCCTTTTGTTTTCTTGCAGGCCTTTCAACGACCGCAGTGACAGCAGAGGGCGATTCCTCAGAGGAGCTCTCGTCCTCTGAGGACGCACCGTCACATCTTAGCGAGCCATCCACCAGCGCGCAGATACTCACACCTCGGTGGGTCCTAGTAGTCAGTTAGTTGGTTTGGCACCTGGTGAGTCACCACACACAAGTGAGCACAAGCAGACATTAGTGGAAGGGGCAGCTGTGGAGAGTCCGCATCGGTGGGCGTTATCCTCTCCAGGCTCTGCTCAGCTGGACGCAGATGCTGAAGCCCGGGGGTCATCCTTTAAAAGGAGAATGATTGAGGGACAGCAGCACATTTGCAAGGCCATGCACACTCTCCACAATAGCGCAGAGGATGGAGGAGTCCAACTCTCACATTAGTGGAATGGTGGCACAGGTACGTGAGGGAATCTCTGAGATACTTTCACAGGGACGTAAGCAACTGTCTGAGATAGTGATACAGGGACGTGAGGGAATCTCTGAGATGGTGTCGCAGGTAACTGCGGAAATGTCTGAGATAGTGTCGCAGGTAACTGTGGGAATGTCTGCAATGGAGAGAAGGCTAGCCTCCATTGAGCTTCAAGCACGGCTCACAGATGAGTCCATTCAGGCCCTGACAACGCCCATTCGGACTCACGGTGAGCAACATTCTTCAGCCTTAAACAGGCAGACAGAAACTTTACAACTGGGCTTCCAAGGCCTCATACATGTCCTCCAAACTGTTCTCAAGCAGGGTGGTAAGAGTGATATGGGCATGATCCAGGTGAGGGATGATGGCGAAAGGGGACATGGAAGTGGGGACGCCACTCAAAGTGCTCCCTCCCACGTTTCACCCATTGCCCCCTTCTCAACCGGTATCCACAATACTGCCTCCTCTCCAGGTGGCCGAGTCTACCTCTGCACAGGTGCAAGTGGAGCAGTCTTTGGAAGCACCCTTACGGGCACCAAAATGCAGAGGGCGTAGGCTGAAAGCATCTAAGCAGTCTGGCCATGGACACGAGCAACCTTCCACTACCTCTGCTGCAGCCACAGAAGATGTACCACGTAGAAAGGCTAAGGATTTGTGATCAGGAAGGGTGTGCACAAGGGTGTTTGACAGACTGTCATGTTTTTCATTTATATTTGGTTTTTGTTAAAGTCACATTAAATGTTATCATTCTCACCACTACTGCCATGTCTTGCCCATTTTTGACTGGCTTTTGTGATAGGGCCCTTTCATGAGATTCACATAAACGGTGACACTTGATGGCACCCAGTGGGTGACTTTACAGTGGGTGTATAGGACTGTTGTTATAGGACTGTTTTGTGCATTGGCGGGTGGGGGGGGGGGGGGGGCTGGTGTTGGTGCTGCTCTTTCCAGGTGGTCTGAGGACTGGACTACCGCACTTTCTACATGTCCTTATGAGAATTGTTCAAATATGACTGACTCCCTGGCCTCACGAGCAGCCAAGTGAGCCACTGCTCTGCCCATGGGTTCATCGTCATCCTCCTCCTCCTCCTGCTGCTCCTGCTCCTCCTCAATGTGGATGGCAGATGTGGATGCTGGAGGGCATGGGGCGTCATCAACCGGTATCCCTCTCTGTTGCGCCATGTTGTGCAGGACACAACACACTTACTATAATGCGACCCGCTCTCGCTGGTGCGTATTGAAGCGCTCCCCCAGAACGATCGAGGCACTGAAATTGCATCTTCAGCGGTCCAATCGCAAGTTCAATTATAGACCTGGTGGCGATTGTATCGATGTTATGCTCACTGATGGGGTTCCTCAGAGGTGTCATGAGCCACATGTGCAGGGGGTATCCCTTGTCCTCGAGTAGCCAGCCTTTAAGGCTGTTCGGTGCTTGGAAGAGGCACAGGATGTTGGATTCCCTCAGAATGAACGAATCATGGCAGCTGCCAGGGAATCTCGCACACACGTGAAGAAATCTTTTGCGGTGGTCACAAACGAGTTGAGTGTTGATGGAGTGATGCCCCTTTCTGTTGATGAACAGTTCTGGCTCATGTGGAGGTGCTCAGATTGCTATATGCAGGGAATTGATTGCACCCTGTACATGTTGGAAGCCAACCACTGCCCTCTCTGTCTGGCTGAGGTTGTCCATGGAGAAGTTGACGTATTGCAAGGCCCTGCGAAACAAACCATCAGTGACCTGCCTTATACGACTGAGAGACCCCAGCGATGTCCCCAGTGGCACCCTGGAATGATCCGGAGACGAAGAAGTTGAGGGCAGTGGTAACTTTAACAGCGACGGGTAATGAGATGCCACCAGGCCCAGCTGAGAGCAGCTCGCCGTGAAGGAGGCTGCATATTCCTGCGACCACCTGGAGACTCACTCTCAGCCTCCAAATGCACTGCTCCTCAGAGAGGTCCAGGAAGATGAGCCTCGGTCTGTAGAACCTCTGACGAGGGTAGTGCCTCCTCTGACGTCGCTGCCTCTGTTGTTCCCCTCTGTGCTCTTGTGCAGGTGCCTGTGGTGCAGCACTGTGTTGTGGAGCTACAAGTGGCAGAAGTGCACGCCATGCCTGGTGAGGATGGTGATGTACCTTGACCTCGGATATAGTGGTGAATGCAGCCACCGCACCCCCCATTCTGATGGTGTCAGTTTGAGGGGGTCCGAAAAGTTGGCCAATATGTGTAAACAGAACAATTCTGAATGGAAACCAAGAATTTTCAGTCTAACCACAAAGATCTCCCAGCCAAAAGTTTGTCTGAGAGAACTGAGTGCCCTGCTGTAATAACTCACCTTTTATCCCCATCTGTCAAACAGGGATTTAAATGTTCAAATGGCTGCCGGCTGAAACCCGACGACTTCACCATGGCATGTTTCACACAGGATGGGAAACATTTTGAGGCAGCGTTGAAATCGCTTGCCTTAATTGTAAGTTACATTTATTCAACTAGGTGATTTGGTGTTTAAATATCGTCCCGCCAGATGACAGTGGGTCGTGTGTGTTCTTCGGCGTGTTGTGGCTGGGATTTCTGCCCACTCCTTGAAAAGCCGATTTTCATTGCCCTCCCACCCTCCCGCCCCCAAAGCACCCGCACTTTTGTTTTAAAATTGAGCCTAAGGTGTTGGTCTGGAAATTAGCTAATTTCAATAGGACGAAAGGGAATTCAGGCTAGATTCATTGATTGGAAAAGCTAGCAGATCAAACATCAGACTAGCAGAGGGACATACTTAAATATGAGATGGAGAAGGTACAGGTCGAATATGTTCTGACTAGGAAAAAAAGGAATATGCCATAAATGAACAGAGAAATTGGAACAAAAATTAGGTTTAAGAAAGGGATATATAATAATTGTAGGAGATATAACGCAGGAGGCAACTATGAGAAAATAAAAAGTATAGAACAGAAGCAAAAACAAAGGTTAAGAAGGCTGAGAGGAAGTAAAAATTATTTCAGGTCAACATAAATGGAAATAGCAAGACTTTTATAGGTGCATAAGAAATAAAAGGATATTCAAAGAAGGGTGAAACCATTTAATGACAAAGGAGGCCATCTTGTAATTGAGACTGAAGGAATGGCATTGATGCTTATTAAGTATTTTGCCTCAGTTTTTACAGAAGAAGGGAAATGGGGCTGTAGAAGTACCTAAGGAAGATGTGGAAGAGGCATTACTGGAGATAAATATCCAAAAGGACACTGCATTACAAAAGGTTAATGGGACTAAAAGCACAAAAGTCATCAGGCCTAGATGGTTTGAATCGCAGAATACTGAAGGAGGGTGGGGAGGAGATAGCAGAGGCACTGACCATAATTTTCCAAAATTCTTTGAAAATGGGAAATGTCCCAAAGGACTGGAGGGTGGCAAATGTTACACCCCTGTTCAAAAAAAGCAAAAAGGGATAAGTCAGAAAATTATAAGCCAGTTAGTTTTAACTCAGTTGTTAGTAAACTTCTAAGCCAGGGTATTCAGCTTTTGTGCTCGCCAAACCACGATTTTCCATCTGCTCATTTTAATGGTGGAAAATTGAGGTCTGGCAAGCGCAGAGGTGGAAAACCCCAGCCCTAGAGTCCATAATATGGGATGAAATTAGTGACCACTTAGAAAGACATGATGTGGAGATGCCGGTGATGGACTGGGGTGGACAAATGTAAGGAATCTTACAACACCAGGTTATAGTCCAACAGTTTTATTTGAAAATCACAAGCTTTCGGAGCTTACCTCCTTGGCACATAAAATCCCCATCTGGATATTTGTTTCTTTTAATCTGACTCCTAAACGACCCTGTAATATGTCCTGTAACTTATCGATGAAAAAAAAATTCTGTAAAATGAAATATTTTTGCATCATGAATTGTTAGGTTAACAGTCATCTTCATTGTTACGTTTTTCCATAAAATATTTGTACTTCATTGGGGTACAATTATGATGATTTTGTTGGAACAAATATCCTATTCAAATTATTTCATGTGACCCTAAGATCATGTATAATATTGTGAAGTAGGCTACAGTGTAGCTTAAAGTTTTCTCTGCTCTTTGACTTTAAAGTTAATGGATAGAAATTCCAGTCTTGTTTTACTAGTAATCAATTAGGTTAAATACTCAATAAACTTGTTAGCCCAACTCATACTTTTGTAGCCTGTCATAAGTAAATAAGTAAGCTATTCAACCCTTATAAACATGATACAATTCAAGTAGTCTTTTTTTTAATGAACTTTTTTTTACTCCCCTAAGTTACTCTTATGTTCTTCCCTGTTATCCACCCCCCACCCCACCCCACACACACACACACTATCGTCAATCATGATGATAGAATAGTCCAGCCCATGGGTATCTCCAAAGATGTCATCAATGAAGGCGTAGAAAGTCTCATATCTAAGTTTGCCGATGACACAAAGATTGGTGGCATTGTAAGCAGTTTAGATGAAAACATAAAATTACAAAGCAATATTGATAGATTAGGTGAATGGGCAAAACTGTGGCAAATGGAATTCAATGTAGACAAATGTGAGGTCATCCACTTTGGATCAAAAAAGGATAGAACAGGGTACTTTCTAAATGGTAAAAAGTTAAAAACAGTGGATGTCCAAAGGGACTTAGGGGTTCAGGTACATAGATCATTGAAGTGTCATGAACAGGTGCAGAAAATAATCAAGAAGGCAAATGGAATGCTGGCCTTTATATCTAGGGGACTAGAGTACAAGGGGGCAGAAGTTATGCTGCAGCTATACAAAACCCTGGTTAGACCGCACCTGGAGTACTGTGAGCAGTTCTGGGCACCGCACCTTTGGAAGGACATATTGGCCTTGGAGGGAGTGCAGCGTAGGTTTACTAGAATGATACCAGGACTTCAAGGGTTAAGTTACGAGGAGAGATTACACAAATTGGGGTTGTATTCTCTGGAGTTTAGAAGGTTAAGGGGTGATCTGATCGAAGTTTATAAGATATTAAGGGGAACAGATAGGGTGGATAGAGAGAAACTATTTCCGCTGGTTAGGGATTTTAGGAGTAGGGGGCACAGTCTAAAAATTAGAGCCAGACCTTTCAGGAGTGAGATTAGAAAACATTTCTACACACAAAGGGTTGTAGAAGTTTGGAACTCTCTTCCGCAAACGGCAATTGATACTAGCTCAATTGCTAAATTTAAATGTGAGATAGATCGCTTTTTGGCAACCAAAGGTATTAAGGGATATGGGCCAAAGGCAGGTATATAGGGCCCGATTTTAGCACTGGGTTTCCGGTGTGTTCTCGGCAGGGGGGCCTCGAAAATCCCGATATCCAGGTGCGTGACCGGATCGCGCTGATGTGCGGGGGTGCGTGCGCAGCCCCCGCTGGTGGGAATCCCGCAGGCAATTAAAGCCAGCGGGATGCCACTTGAGTGTATTTACTTTGCTTGTTCAGGTCATTAAATGACCTGATGCAGCTGTCTTATTAGGAAGTGTGGGATTTTACCTTCAACTCAGACTGTTTCACATACTGGGGGAAACAGTCTCACTCCAAACGGACGTGTTGCAGCCAGCAGCCTGTGGCAGCTGCCAAGGTGCATTCCACAGGTGGGGGCGGGGGGAGAGCCTTCCCCAACGCAGGAGGACACTCCGTAACATTGGGCAACGCCTGCCCTCCACCACCCTCCTCCAAGCAAGAAGATTCACCGGCGTGGAAGTGCAACCCCTGTGCGAGGACACACTTTTCTACCGTGCACAACCCCGCAGACCTACACCTGCCAGATGGGTGCTGCGTTGACATCCTCGGAGGACGAACAGCATGACCAGCCTCAGCAGCCTCGCAGTCCACGCCGTCTGCCTCAGAGACTTGCATCCCCACAACACGGTGCTGTGGCACATCCACCTGCACAGCAGGATGGAGGGCAAACGCAGAGAGAGATGCGTCGCAGGAGGCACTACCCTCCGCACAGGGTCTACAGACCGAGGCTCAGCTTCATGGACGTCTCTGAACAGCAGTGCATACGTAGGCTCAGACTCACTCGCCAGGTAGTCACCGACATCTGCAGCCTCCTTAATGACGAGCTGCTCCCAGATGGACCAAGCAGCATCTTCTTACCCGTCGCCGTCAAAGTCACCACTGCCCTCAACTTCTTCGCCTCCGGATCCTTCCAGGGTGCCACGGGGGACATCACCGGGGTCTCTCAGTCGTCTGCACACAAGTGCATAAGGCAGGTCACCGATGGGCTGTTCCGCAGGGCCTCGACCTACATCAACTTCGCCATGGATGAGCGCAGCCAGACGGAGAGGGTGGTTGGATTCCATGATGTGGCTGGCTTCCCACGGGTGCAGGGTGTAATCGATTGCACCCACATAGCAATACGGGCACCTCCACATGAGCCAGGGCTGTTCATCAACAGGAAAGGGTATCACTCCATGAACGCCCAGCTCATTTGTGACCACCGCCAGAGATTCCTACACGTGTGCACCAGATACCCTGGCAGCTGCCACGATGCCTTCGTCCTCATGGAGTCCACCGTCCCGCCCCTCTTCCACGCACCCAACACTGGCAACGGCTGGCTCCTCAGCGACAAGGGATATCCACTGCACACGTGGCTTATGACACCTCTGAGGAACCCCATTACCGAGCCACAGCGTCGGTATAATGACAGCCACATTGCTACCAGGTCTACAATTGAGCAGGCCATAGGGCTGCTCAAGATCTGCTTCAGGTGCCTTGATCGTTCTGGGGGAGCACTCCAATACACGCCACTCCGAGTGGGACGAATTATAGTTGTCTGCTGTGCCCTGCACAACATGGCACTACAGAGAGGGGTGCCGCTGGAGGAGGCCCCATGCACACCCGCCACCCACATTGAGGACGACAATGAGGAGGAGGAGGAGGAGGAGGAGGAAGAGGAGGAGTACGAGCGAGAGGAGGAGGAATGACCCATGGCCCGAACACCGGCTCACCTGCGTGCTCGTCAGGCCAGGGAGGCACTCATATGCCAACGGTTCTCCTAACATCACACTGTGTGAGGCGTTCACATGTCATAACGTGCACAGACGAGGGTCCATACAGGCTCCCTCCACAGAAGAGTGGTGCCTGTACTCCTGCACCCACTGTATTATGCCCAATGGGTGGGACGGGGTGGTCGTCGTGATGATGAGGCGCACGGAAGGGACATATTGCACAAGCCGCAGAATTATGGACAAGAGGTGGCAGCATTGGTGAGAAAAAGTGACTTTATTTCATGTTGCCGTTCAAAGACTGGAAATAAAAAGATAACAAATAGACAAAATCCCTGGTGCAATCCCTGTGTGCTCACGGAACTTTGGGTTTTCGTTTCCTGGTACCCCTACGTGGTGCTACCCCTGTGGCTCCAGCAGAGGTGGTGGCAGGTTGCTCCTGTTCATGCCCTGACCTGGTAGATGCTTTGGGCTGACGCCCCCTGTGTTTCGGTGCCCGTGAGGGCACCTCCACAGCCTTCCAGGCTGCAACCGGGGACATCCCCGGTGTCTCTCAGTCGTCTGTGCAGAAGAGCCCTGTAAATACACCTACACCCACTCTGCAGTGACACACTGGGTGGCATCAGTGGTAGGTCCTCATAGGGATACCCAGGAGCGGGCATTATTGCACAAACCGGACAGGATTCGCGAAGACATGGCAGTAGTGGTGCCAATATAATGTGTGATGTGAGTTGTTATTTAATTCAATAGAAGTACGAACCATGACAAACCCTCAAACACCCTTGTGCATCCCCTTCATGCTCACGGCACGTTTGCCTTACGCTGCCTACCGCACATATGTGATGCATGCCCTGTGGCTGCAGCACAGGTGGTGGCAGGTTGAGTGAGGCTGGTCGTGAGAGAGATGCACGAGAGGGTGAGTATGGGATAGAGCCATGAGATTGTATGAGGATTGGGTTGCGTGTTAGTGGCGGGTGAGTACTGGCGAGGTGAGTAGGTGCAGGTAAGATGAGGATGAGGTTTGAGTGGGTATGAGGGGTGATGTGACAGAGTAGTGTTGGCAGTGCCGAAGGAGATGTGGGGTGGGGGCAGTGTTGTGGCAGGCAGAGTGTGGGGGAAAGACTACGTGTTCTCACTGTGGCTGACCTACTGAGGTCATTGGTGCGCCTCCTGCACTGTATGCAGGTGGGCGATATGTTGGTGGCGCAGCTGACCCCCTCTGCCACCTCGGGCCAGGCCTTCTTGGTGGCAGAGGCAGGCCGCTTCCTCCCGGCGGCTGGGGGGATGATCTCTGTCCTCCCCCTCCTCCTCACCCCATCTGATGATACCTGGGGTGAGGCATCATTCAACTGGGAGCAGCCTTCCCCCTGGGCTGCTCCATGCTGTAATTTTTACTGTTTGTGGCAGCATCTGTCAGTGGAGGACTGCCCCTTTAAATAGAGCGCCTCCAGCTGACAGATCTTACTGCGCATGCGCAGCCCGCCCGACACGCAGATCAGCAGCGCAGAACCCGGAGGAGCAGGTAAGTGGCTCCAATTAGTGCGTTGCCTGCTGCGATCGCGCGGGCAACCCACTAATTTCACCAGGCGCGTTTGGAACGCGCCTGCAGGCCTACCCGCCGGGAACCCGCACCCCTGGTAAAATCGGGCCCATGGAGTTAGATCACAGATCAGCCATGATCTTATCAAATGGCGGAACAGGCACGAGGGGCTGAATGGCCTATTTCTGTTCCTATGTTCCTATGTTCCTAATGTTAACCTTTGCTGAGTCACCCAGGATATGCATGAGTGATGCCAAAGGAGCCAGTTTCATTTTCTTCCCCCAGTGATTGGGAAAAATTATTTGTTATGGTCACTTCTAATCAGAAACAAACAACAACTTGCATTTATATAGTGCCTTTAATGTAGAACAACATCCCAAAGCACTTCACAGAAGTATAATAAAGTAAATGATGCAGAGCCAAAGAAGGAGATTATCGGAAGGGGTGACCAAAATCTTGATCAAAGTGGTGGGCTTGAAGGAGGGTTTCGAAGGAGGAGAGGGAAGTAGAGGGGTTTAAGAAGGGAATTCATGCTTTTATATGCAGAGCATGGATCTTAAGTGGCTGAAAGCATGGCCACCAGTGGTCGGATGAAGTGATGTGGGAGGAATGAACAAGAGGTCAGAATCAAAGCAACAATGAGTTCAAGTGGCGAGGGGTGCTTGTAAGGCTAGAAGAGATTACAGAGATAGCACTTTAACTGCCTCTAGGGCTTTTAATGCAAAATTGCAGTATTTGGGACAGCATATCACAATACATGCAATAAGTACAGAAATCCATGGAATGCGTCATGGGATATGATGCCATTTGTTTTTACGATGATCTGGCAAAATTGGTGGACACAATATATTATCAATATATTTTCCTCATACGAAGATTGGAGGAGCTATTCCTATAACATTTTGCAATTGATAAATTATAAGTAACATTTTGACATTGACCCCTGCCCCACGCTCCTAAGATGAAAATTTGTACATGGATCCAAGCATGCATGTCCAGTGTTGCTTTGTCACTGACCTCAGTGCGATTGGTAGTATAAGTCATGGTCTTTGAGACTGAGACCTATATCTGCGATATAACTGAAGTAAACTACTGTAACAAAAAAGTACGAAAGTGCAGGTAGGGCAAAAAATACTTTGTTCGTGAAAGGCCAAAGTTAATCACTTTTTTTTAATCTAAAACTTTTTTTAGTAAACATATTTGTTAAACGATATTATTTAACAAGTTAATTTTTGTAGAATATAACTAATGAATTCTTAAAGATCAAAGTTGCCCAAAGAAAGTGCTTATACCACAATTAGCAGAAAGTCATTGGGCCAGATTTTGCTGTATAAATAATGGTGAGGCTAACAGTGCTCACCGTTATTTATGTGCAAATCAGACAGTAACTTTCGGCGACCTCACATGCGCAGTTAAACGGGAAATCTGGAAGTTGCTGGCTGAGATGCGATGCTCCTCCAAAAGCTGCGTGTAAACGGCATCTCACTGTCTGGTTCCTTGTGGAGTACAAGAACTTACCTAATAGATACAGACTAAACTCGCCAAAAATGGTAGGGCCTGTCTATTCCAGTGTAAGTACCATTTTAATAGCGTGGTAAGTCTTAAATACTGCCAAACAACCTCTCAGGTGCTGAAAATTAACTTTTACAAGCGTGGAGTCTCATTCCTTCGGCTTTTAATTATTGTTAGATATCTAACAAAAAATTCTTATATTTTCTTTCTGATTCTTTTATCTCTTTCAATCTTTTATTCTCTCTCTGTATTTTGCTTACTGTGCCTGGTTTGACATTGAATTCACCATTCTAACTTACACTTTCTGGTTCAGTTTGTGCTGCTCGTTAACGATTCTTCAATCTGATTTGTTAAGAAGATACACAGCTGCTTGCCCTGTTCGCAAAGATCTCAGATGCCCTGTAGAGGGTGCTACGCCATTTAGATGTCCCATTGACAACAGCTTGCCGTGCAAAGGCCCATAGAAAGTCTATGGGCAAGTGCAAATATAACGAACGGTTGGTTGCTCACAGCAAAATCCGGCCTATAATATGGAAGTCAGAAACTACACACTTATTAATGGCCGGTGGATGGGTGGGTGGATGTTAGACAGATATACATGTAACATGAAACATCACCCGAATTTTCCTAAAACAAAGAACGGATTGGGTATTGCACCCTAGCTAAAGGTTGGCAGTGGATCAAGGCAATGTAGTAAACCATTTCTCCTGGAATACAATACACTGCATTGGTGAACGTACATTGAATGGACAAATTGTCAAACTATAAACCGAACTATTAGGTTAAACTTTCCAGCACTATACTAAATTTCCTGTGCACTTCGAGTAAAATGTGCTAAAATGTTGCTATAAACCTCAAAGGATTAAAATATCTGACTTGAATACAATGCGGGATACTGCCAAAAAAAATAAACCTTTTGTCCTACATGCAGTTTCACATATTTCAGTTGTTTTGCATTTTTAAAGTTATAGATTTCAAAATGATCTTATTTTATTTTGTAATCGGTGTTAAGTCAGCATGACGATTCAAACGTACAGAAAAACGGTTTGAAAGGCAGTTATATTTTAAGACAAAATAGTTATTTGGATACTGGAAATGCTGGCTATCTATTTGCCATACTCACATTTCTAGCGGGAGATGCCCTTGGTGTTGTAAAGTATGTTCTCAGCAATCTACCTGTCTGAACCTCCCAGATGATGAAAAGGATAATATCATTGACGGCTAATTGAAGGGAAAGCCTGACCCAAATCTAAATTATGATTTTTTTAAAGCCAGATATTGATCTTTGCATAAAGAACAATATTGATGTCAGGTGGTAGGGAACAAACGATTATTGTAATTTTTAGTATTGACTTCTCACTACAACGTTAATTCAACATACTTATATGATTGTCTATATCGACATTAGGGATATGCTAGCTATTAACACCAGTAATGTAATTCGAATTTACTGCTCCTAACTCGTTGCTTAGCATACACGACCCTAGATAGTTCAGGAAGTTCTCTCTATTTTACCTGTGTAATCACTTGAAAATAATTCGACAGCCCCAGCTCTTGTGGACAGACCAATGACAAATCTGCCAGTTTTATAGCAAACCGAATCTTCGTGGCATCTTAAAGACCCGCTGAAAGTATTCGAGTAAAATTTGCTTTTTGGTTTAATTAAAATCAATTGTTAAAATAGAAAGTTACAAAAGTAGAACGTATTAAATTCTGCCATATAATCGCACCTAAATAATAGACCTTACAGTCCCTTGCTGTTACTTCCACACAGACAACGCACATTATTTTTTACTTTAACGTAAATATTCGTTTTTATCCACAAAATACTAATCAAATTAGGGTCAATAATGTCCTTTATCAAAGGACAAAGAAAATATTATTAACCTAGTTAAAACCGGAAAATCTATGAATATGGCTCTGACCTTCGGACGATTCCTTTTTAATTACTTATTTTGTGGTTTCCATATCGAAAAGTATGTTTTAACGATATTACAAAGAGGAACGGATTTTGTGAAATTCATATTTCCGCTATTTTAACTATGTTAAGTAGGTGAAACGCATACACAGGAATTAAATCAAGTTCCAATTTATATTATCTGTCTGTTTTAAGAAATCTGTCAAATTGCGTTTATAGTTAATTCTACTCATTTTCGGGTTCTCTATTAAATTGCTATTTACATAGTGTAGACCAATGTGTTTATTTTATTAAAATTCATACGCGAGGTTCGTAGATCGAATATTTTGGCTTATGGCGCCTCAAGGCTGAATCTTAACCCTTTAGTGGACAATAAGAAAATCATCAAACCTACATTTTTCAACAACACGTCGCCAGCTTGAGGAAGGAAAACAAAGAAAATGATTAGATTTCGTTAGGTTTTTTATTACCGAAAGTTTCCATACAATACCTTTAAATAGTAATCGCTCCTAGCTTTTAGTTTGACCTCTCAAATCGCTCCTTCATTTGGCACATTTGTGCATTCTTCACCTAATCTGCATTATCACTTAGATCAAAGTTTTAATCATGTTCTATATCAACAATTGATGAATGATATAACAACCTGAACACTATATAATGATAGTACATACGATGCCATTTGAAATAAAAGTGTACCGTAATGCTCTTTCTGTGGATAAGTAATGTATGCTTCAAATTAATGCATCTTTAAGGAGAATTCTTCAGATGTTTCTTTTAATCGATTGTAACAATAAAATGTTAAATGAGAAACTTGTATAAACCTAGCAGGCATTTTGAAGTGGCCCAATGCTTGGTGGATTGGTGGTCCCACCAGACTTTGCAGTTCTAATTATAAAGAGCGCATCTTCCCATCCGAGGAGGAAGGGATAAATCAAACGTTGCTTTTGATTTAACCAAAACAAAAATGAAAACTGAAGCCCCTTAGATAAGGGAGCGATTGTTTTTAAGTAACTTGTGCCCCTCCTGGTGTACCATAGCCACAGTTATTCAAAAGGCTGGATTAACGATTCAAACTGTATTCGTACAAATTGCTACTCTTTCTGCCCTACTCTGTGCTCTAATGTTATTGAACACGTTGACACTAAACTCCGGTAGGAGTTGTGAACTCTAATGAGGATCGGGTTAATAAATAAATCAGTACAACGTGACAGCTCTGAAGACAGAGCTCTGAACAGCAAATTTAACAAGCAGCAGCTGCCAGTGAGTAGGCACTGACTTTGGTGAGGAAAGCAAATGTGAGGAAAGATGTTTTAAATCCTCGCGTAATTATTATTAAATCATAGACAACATTTATGTTACTCTTCTGCAGTTGCAACTAAGGTCAAGACCAGACATAATAATTTGTTCGAGTGAAAAGCAAACCTAAACATATCCTTCCCAGCTATCATTTTAGAAATATCACAAAGCATGGTTAGAAAATGCCTTCTGTTAACTTCTTTTATCCATTTACTTACAGTTACTGCTAACAAGAAAAGGAAAGCAGCCTATGGCAGAGGAAGGATAACATTTGATTAAAGACATAAAAGGTTGATGTAAGCTAAACCCAAAGTATTGTTTCCCTCACAGTGCACATTTAGACTAAAACCCAAGGAGTGTTGTTGTGGCCACAGTAAAAATGTATAGTTAACCCCAAAATGTGCTGCTCTATCTGTAATGTAAACCAGATCCAAAACACTATTGGCCTCTTCACTGGGAATATACACACTACTCCTAAAGAGGTAATTGTCTCCACACTATGCACATGTAAAACAAAACTCATTCATTATTGCCCCTTCAAAGTGCAGGGATAAACCCCAAACAATATTGTCTTTCTCCCTGTTTACATCTAGACTAAACCTCAAATGGCACTTTCCTAATATTGTTCATGTAGTCTAAAAAACAAACACTATTCTGCCCAACAGCATATGTGTAGACAACTCCTAAATGTACACTTCTCTCTGCACACATGTATGATAAACCCATACAAAATTGGCTTGATTGAACCTTAAGCAGAAATAGCCTAACTGTGTGCATATATGCTAAACAATGTGCTTGAAGACTAAGCTGCCTTCCTTGAATCTGTAGACTAAACCCCACCAATATTGTCCTGTTCATAGTATGCACATAGACTAAAGCCCAAACAATATTGTTTCATGCAGTTTACATTTAGATTTGACTCCAAAACATTTTCCTGATAGTGTAGATGAATACTCAACCTCTAAAAGTTCATACTATATATTCGTAAATTATAGCTCAAAAGAATTGTCCTTACAATGTACATGTAGACCACATCTCAATCAATCCTGTCCTTACAGAATACATGTAGACTACACTAGAATTGTCTGTGCAGTGTGCATGTACACTAGGGTTGCCAACTCTAGATGGGTTTCATCACATGACCTCCCACCTCCAACTGCCTCACCAAGTCAATCAGCCCTTTTTCCCATCTCCAATATTTTTAATAAATGAAAGTGTTCAAAGAAAATGAAAAAAAACATTTTTTTTAATGCCCCTATGATTTTTCTCTTGACTTGCTCGTGGTAGTGTCCAGGAGCTTAATCTTAAATTCCTGGAGGCTCCAGGTCAATCCTGGAGGGCTGGCAACCCTAATGTAGACTATACCTCAAAGAGAGTTGTCCTTGAAGTGTGTATCTAGGCTTAACCTCAGCCAGTACTGTCTCAACAATACATATGCAGACCTAATCTCAAACACTATTACTCTCCTCACATTGTAAACTAAACTTCAAACAGTAATTCCATGACAGTGAGCTTGCAGAGTACATCTCAAGCAATATATATAGACTAAATTGTAAACATGTACAAGATGTCCAAGGAAGTCAGATGATTCATCAACAATCTTCAGATCACCCTCACAGCACACAAGCTTGTGCAGTGGGCAAATCATTTCATCTTGATCTCATCCATGCCCTTTGATGGAACAATGAAAATCTTGTTTCTTTCAATTGATCAAAGGCACAGTTTCTTTATGTCTCATGTAACTTTAACCAACAGCTAACACCTCTTACCTTTGACAAGTCCACCTCTAGTCTTTTTATCAACATCTTTGACCTCACTATCTCCTCTGACCTTAAATAGAACTAATATATCGCCTCCATTGCCAAAGCTGTTTTCAAAGATGTCTGTTTCTTCTTTGGTACTGAATACTTCCTCTCCCTTCAATAACTCCTAACTCTGTTTAAAGGCCAAGTGCACCCAAGACTTGAATACTGAACCCTTGTCCAAGAAGCTCTTCTAACACTTGACTAGAACTCCTGGACATGATACAATTAAACTTCTTGTTTGATGGGCAATCCCTATTTCTGCTCATTGCAACCTATCCTGCTTTCTGTATTTTATCAATATTGCTACGATCAATGCTCCTTTGGATTTTCCTCTCATTCCTTCTAAGTTGTAAATATTTCATCCTACACAGTCTTCCTCTTCAATAAAGCTTCACAATGTTGAATTCAAAATTCATCATTCTACTCTTACTTATTTTTTCCCAATACCTCAAAACTATGGAGCTCCTTGTGTCAGTCTTTCCTACCTCCTTCAATATTCAGACTTTTAAAACCAAAGCTTGGCATCAACTAATCAAGAATTTTTGAATTACCTCTTCTCTTTTACTTTTTTTCAACCTTGGAAGTAGCCGGGCCTGCCCTTTCACTTGGGCTTCTCAATTTAAAATAGTAGCGTTTTTATAGTGTACATCTAGGCTAAACTGTAAACAATAACCTCCTTACAGTTTGCACCTCAAATACTTTTGTTTTTACACTAAAATCGATTATTTTCCTCATAGTATTACCTGCAGAACAACAATCTCATCAATTTTCTTCCTCACAATGTATATGTGAAATGAAAGACTTGGATTTATATCACATCTTATCACATATCTGAAAAAGGTGTCAAATCACTTTGCATACAATGAATTACTTTGACGTCCAGTGGCAATTGTTATGTAAGCAAACACAGTAGCCACTTTGCATATAGTAGGATCCTACAAATAGCAATGAGATGAACGACCAGATATCTGCATTGTTGGTTCATTGATGGAGGAATGTTGGCCAGCACACCTGGAGAATTTTCTTCAAATAGTGCTGTGGGATTGTTAATGTCCAGAACCAGAACAGGAAATTAGGGCTTTAGCTAAATAACTTTAGTTGAAGGAAAGCACATCTGGCAGTAGCAACATTATTCGAGTGGTGGAGTGCGATTTGAACCCACAATCTCTAAGTCAGAGATAAGAGTGGTACTAACTGAGCCAAGTTGGTACTTTAAATACTATAACAGTCTGGTCCCTCTCAAGCTACGCATGTAGACTAAAACCCCTAACAATATTGTCCTCACATTACACACGTAGACTAAAATCCCAAAAATGCTGCCCCCGCCCCCCGCACAGTGTATGTGTAGACTAAATCCCAAACAGTATTGTCCCTCTCAATGTGGACCAACTATGCAACTGATTTAATGCAAGCCAATGTATCCATGTCCCAATACCTTATCAGAAGACCCTGGACCGCTTTAATACTTGATCCTTCGTTTGAACCCAGCCCTGTTGATATAATATGCGATTTATCCTATTCTACAGCTAGTTTACCAACTCATGCGTTGACTATATCTGTACTGTTTCCCTGGACTAAATATTGACATACAAACTTTCAAATGTTTGATGTACACGGCCAGCAGCATGTTTTACAATCCAGAGTTCAATTTAAAGCAATCAGGATTCTGAACCACGCGTTATGCTTTGCAGAATACACAGGGGAGCGGGATACATTTTGAAATCAGCTTGAATCCTATGGAATAATCCTATGGTTCCACCAAAATACAACGACTGATCCCTAAGTAATATTATTGTGACTTGTTTAAAATACATTATCTATTATAAAAAGATTTCTACGTACAAGTGGATAGAGTGATTGGATTTGTTTCGGCTTTGATATTTGATTTCAGGTTATTTATTGAAGAACAAAGCCGTTTTTTCACAATTTCTTTTTGAAGCAATTTAAGTCATGAATCAATTTTGATACTCTACTAATTTCAATTGCTCCTAATAATAATTTCAGGAATTTCAGTTAAGAACACTGTTTATTGTAAGTGTTCATTTTTTTTGTTCCTAAGAAACGATGGCTGCATTTGATCCAGATCATGGGTCAACTAAATTTATACCGCCTGTCAATCAGGCAGCAGGTCAGGTCCGCAGCAGTAAATTAACAATTTGGTACAAACATACACGAGCGTGCGCGCGCATTGGGGATTCTCACATTTGAGGAGTGCTTTCGACTTTTCTATCTGTTCACTTATCTCAGGCCCTCAAAGACTTAGCACTTGGCCAAGAATTGGCCAAAATATTGTCGGCCAAAATACTGTTAAACCACGCATCTTTTGTTTCTCTGATTTTTCAATGGGATAAGTACTACTCAATCAAAAAAATCTTCAACCAGCACATAATCCACAACCTTCTACAAATTGTTTTCTGTCATAAATACTTTTTAAAATGAATATTATGGAAATGATGGCGACCACGTAATGCGAACCTTTCGGATGCTGCAGTCACCTACACGGTTTAAAATGTCAGTCGAATTTGAAACCAGTAGAAAGAGAGATTGAGCTGCATTTGTGCAATTGTGAAATTAAACAGATATTAAAATAATCTTTGGAAAACCATTCTAACACCCAAAGCACATGTGTACAAGTATTCATTCTACAGTTTCACATTTCAAACTTCCCATTAGCTTTTCGGATCCGAATTCATGTTCGTGCTAGTCGCCACCCTGTTCATCAACAACTTAACCATTAGATCTTTCAGTTCATGCTTTGCTATGTGACCTAGTATCTTCTTACCTGAAATCATTTTCCACATTAACTCCAGTGAGGGGAGAGGGATACTGAGTACCCACTCCCTTCTGTCCAGTGCAGAAGTTGCAACGTCAAACAAACTTTCGTCAGATAATAGCTCCTGCAGCTGAAGTGCCTATAGAAGTTCTCTTTCTTTTTTCAATGAGGCCTCTGGTCAGTACTGATTAATAACTTTTTTTTTCTCTGTTGTGAAGTGCAGGCCTATTGCAGAACAATAAGAATGCCCTGTGACCAAGAAAAGACTCGACCTTGCGCTATTTCATTGTGTGAAGCTGAGAAAGGTCTTTAGGAGAGAGACCCAAAGCACTGACCCGCACATCTCCCGCAGACACTTCATTCACACAGCTCGACTTGCAGTCGCCCGAATCTCTCTTGTTTCACTACAACAATGTATAAATTTTTGTTATAAAGTAAACCTCCAATACCCATAAATGTTGCTTGACTATACTTAACGCCGTATTTTATATCATATACCTTGCTTTGGTTTCCACTTGCTCCTTGCAAATGGACGGCTGTTTGTTGTATACGCTTCGTCTGATTGTTAAAACATTAGATCATTTCCATATATGTTTTACCCTAGTAAGTTACTACCTTATGGAAGCATCCCTTTAGCTTCTCTGCAGATCTTAAATTACAGAGCGCGCCTTAAATATTCCACCGGATCAAACAGAAAATATAATTTAAAAGAGCAAGAGTTGTTTTTGCAAGTGGTATTTGTTACATTGGAGTTCTGACCATCGTCCTTTACCTGCATTTAAATCTAATTCAATATGATTAATTTTCAAACGCCGTGGTCCACTCTGTTAATAACCTATAGCTGTCCCACATTACCTGCGTGAGTTGTAATCAACACTTAGCTGGTCATTTTTATTCAATTAAGTATTGATGTTTCGATTTTGGGTTGGTTGAATTTGCTTTGATATAAACCAGATAGGCAATGTGTTAAACAAAAACGTGTTACTTTTGGAACCTATTTAATGCCTTCTATTGCTTTGAGGGTTCAAGGATTAGTATTACTACTGCTAATGAATCCAAGCAGACGAATGTCCCTTAATAAATAACCCATCATATTCACACCTCTGGAATAAGACGAATGATCTCTGCTTTGACGTCATGTGAATTCGTACTGCTAAAACAGAACCAAACGAAACAAGTTGCGCAAGGTATAAATATTACTTTTGTTTGATTTTCACAGATCCCTAAAAATGCACTTACTGTACAGTTCGAAACATGCCCACTTATCAAATAAAAAGACACTACGAAACATTAGTTATGTTTTGTAAATGTATTGGTGTAGGGTAAGGTTTTTGCACACAGGATATATCAGGGAAATGCCATACTCCTTTGTGTTGTCCAAAATGGCATTGTAACGTCATTGAACGAAAGTATTGCATTCAAATGCATTTTCTAGTATTTTAGAAGTATACAGAAAGCAGCTATTTCCAACCCCAGTTCTCCTTATGGACGCACACTGCCATAGTCATATTTTCAGATTGCATGCTATATGTATTTTAAAACACAGAGGTCTGACCCCTTCTATACAATTCATTGTATTTATATGCAAATATTCTTAATGGAGCCTTATTGATGTCAGTGCGAACATACCGTGCACTTTTCACACGGAGTAAACGCTAAGAAAAAATATTCATGCTATATATTGGTTCTGCACAGCAATTTAAGTTGGTTACAACCAACAATATAATGCAGGGAACGCCTCAAAGATAAGTGAATGGACGTACACTCCCTTGACAGATCTAATAAAGTTGTGTGTTTTAGAAATCCACGAATATTTTAGATGGCAGTACAAATTGCTAGGCACGTACTTATATACCCTATGTACAGTATATTTCTCTTTGACATCCTCGCTCTTATTCCATACCTTGCGGACCGCAGGGTTTTAAGGGCGTTTGCGATGTGCTATCCGAAATAACACGAAAATACCAAACGAAAGTCAGGCATTGTTAGCGTTAGGTAACTGTCAGACACTGTGCAGTTCAAAATGTAGTCTTGCCTTTAAAAGATAACTATACCCTAGAAAGGAATGTGTGCTGTTGCCCTGTCATTAGAACTTTCTTAATAAATATTTCAATTTAGACCAGATGTAACCAATGCTGTTATGTTTTGTACGAGGCCAAGCTGAATTGTTTCTTACTCGTTCATTTAACGGTTGTTGATTTTTGTCCTCGAATCCCCGTTTCAAAACGGGAAACATTTATTATTTCCATGCAGCTGGCGGCCATGAAAGTACAACACACTGTACAATCAGCGTTCGGTGCCACAACACTGATGTATCACATAGATTTCCAAATTCATCGCACAGACTATTTTAGAATAACTGAATAGGGCATATTATTATGCAGTTTAAGTAAAGGGAAATTGACTGATGTCAGAAATGCACAATAAAAATGCATCAGCGTTGAAAGCATTGGTAGTGACAAATTGACAGTTTATGAGACGAGAAAGAAGGATGCTGTTTGTTACGAGGTT
Source organism: Heptranchias perlo (assembly GCF_035084215.1). Taxonomy (NCBI): domain Eukaryota; kingdom Metazoa; phylum Chordata; class Chondrichthyes; order Hexanchiformes; family Hexanchidae; genus Heptranchias; species Heptranchias perlo. The sequence goes on from NC_090327.1 coordinate 71,781,751, forward strand.
ACCGTATGTATGAATACAACAATAATGGTACAGTCTATAAAATCTCCGCAGTTAGAGGTCATTTTGTTAAGGACGCCCTTTTAAACCGTCCCGGAGAAAGGCGATGAATTACTCTAGAGGTTTATACTGTATTCCTTTAAGCGTTTTTAATGCTCTATAGAGGTAGCGTCATTCAGTCTATGGTAGGCAGCTGAGGCAATGTGAATGCAGAGAGAGGCCTTCTCAGTACACAACTAGATAATGATTAGAAAATAGAATGCAGATCTGTATAATCGTTTTAGATTAGAAATCGTTCATTTCCTGTTAATAATCCAGTACATGGAACTATCAACAGCACGCCGATCTCTTCCAGGATGCGGATTAAGAACAATTTGAGCGAACAGAGTTGGATTTGGAATATGACCAGAAGCCTGTATAGCGAAATTAAAAACGCCATAAAGTTTTATGGAACGAGGTGTTTTCAAAATTGTTGGTGAAAAAAAACGATTTTGACCAAAACTTATCAAAGGCTATAAGAATATAAATTATGCATCATCGTCAGATCACATTGATAATAAATGTTTGCTATTAACTGTTTTAACTGATCAATTCAGTAAAGTTTTAGCATACATCGAAGCATAACAGGCTAGCACCTAATGTAACAAAATAGAAACAGAAATAACGTAATTAATAAAACGGTGAAGGTTCTTGGGACGTTAGGCGTGTTATTGCATGGAGTATATTCGGCAGACCAGTTTTAGCAAATGTTAATCTTCTAACTCTGCAATATACATAAATGGTCATGATTTATCTTTCCAATCCATTACATTGACATTCCTCCTTACGTTTGGTATGTCTATAAATGTGCATTGGGTTGCACGTAGTAGCTGTCGCATCAGAGCACTCTGGGGTTTTTTTTTTGCTTTTTCGAAACAAATTAAGTGTTCCGCAATTACACCTGGCAGAAAACATGCAAAAATGTCTTTTTATAGCGATGCATCTGGCTCTTAAACGCACAATGCGTGCAGTCAGTACTCCTTTCCAGAACCTATTGCGAGCACCCCACCCATTAGAACTGCGCTGGGCTTTTCGTCAAATCAAAACTGCATTCTGCCTTTTTACCCTCTTTGTTGCTGCTATAAAGTAAATGTGTCGGGCACGATCTTCCAATTATTTTGAAACCTCCTTGCGGACCAGATCCTTAACATTTGCTGAGTGGGCTGGAGAAGTTACACATTGAAATGAGTTTGAGGGACCGAGAAGTAGGTTTAAAGAAGTGTTCAGAGCCAGATGTTCAAACACAAAAGGGGAAGGGGGAGGGGGAGGAAAAAAACAAGCTAAGTGAGGGAAAAACATTTGGAATTGGGAAATGCACATCAAGACTGCTGAAGGCGGCAGGAGCCTGGGAGAGAGTGACTGATTTAACTCATTGTGATGCATGGTGCGACCTGCCCTCTTTTGAGAAAAAAAGGCAAGCTTTGCTGAGCTGGGAGCATCTGACTCAGAATGAGAGAATGCAATGCGCTCATCCCACTATTTCAACACCTCACCCAGAGTGTTCAGACTGCAGGCAAAAGCCTCCGCCGCCGCAAGCCAACATATTTGTTACCATTGTCCGGCGTTCTGGATGTGGGACAAGTACTGAAGGGAAGACGACGGTTTAACCAGAAGGCGTTGACTCACTTGTAAGTTGCGTGCTTCTCCTAAGCAATTTATTGTGAAGAAACACAGTTTGGACGTGCTCGGGTTTTCTTCCTTTTCACCCACTAGTTTAATAATGTGTTTAAGGGGCGGTTGTGTATTTTTTTCCATCTGTGAATAGCAAGATTTTAGGAGGGGGTGGGGGGTTCCAGCATGGAGAAGGAATGAACGGACCTCCCGCACTTCTCCACCTCTGTTAGCACAATGACTTCGAATTGTTTTCATGCTGGGTCGCTCACATTTGAAGGTATATTTTCTGACCTGCTTATCTTACTACCTGACGATTAGTTTAAGTTCTGATTTAATCCAATCCTTTGTGTATCCCCCCCCCCCCTTCTTCTTACTTGACCTTGTAGAGTGTGCGTGCCCGCTCCTGTGGTCGGTCGGTGCATTCATTTGTTAAGGTTTCCTTTTGATTTGAAACTCTTTACAGGACGGAATCATTCCCGGTTTCTTCTAAATGGATTAGGTTTCCTTCTCCTTAGGAACCACACTGCTTACAAGACGTGGACACAAATTAGTGACACCACCCCCCACCCAAAAAAAAGGTTTCACATGTAAAAAATGCAAATTGCCTTTGCTTTCTTTGTCTATAGTGCTGAAGCAATGGGAGCTGGTTCTTTTGAAAGAAAAAATGGCGAGTCCCATTGTAACTGGACTATTTTCTTCCGGTACAAGTACTTTAGTGAAATTATACAGAGCCGGGCTCCTTTTGAATATTCTTTTGTGCACCTCTCATTGTATGTGGACATTTGGAGAAAGCGACGTTTCAATCGATTACAAATCATACAAAACTGCAATTAGGATTATCCCATTTTTTTACGTTCACTGTTATGCTTTCGCAGAATTTTCGTCCTGTTCTCCGTTCCTTTCCTGCTTTTTTCCGCTTCTCTTACCTGGATTGTCTTAAGTCTAGAGGACCCTTTGTTTGTCTGTTTTTCACCAACGTAGTGTTCCAGAATTCTTCAGTACTTTACGATGAGAAGTTACATTTAGAATCCAAAGCATCGGGAAATTAAAAGGGGTAAAGGCACACGGTAACGATGGCTACCAGGCTAGAATGGCAATAATATTTAGAGATGCTGAAATGTGTTTGAGTGCGATTTCCATGGTGCTTTTTCTACATATTTTAATCAGCTGTAGTAATGTATAAAGAGCCTTTTAAAAAGTAAAAAATTGTACTGGCGCTGATCACAATGGTCCTTTTATATTGTAAACATGCTAACTAACAGGAGAGTAAAATGAATAAGGATTTCTGATATTTTACCTGAACATGATCAAATTTATCATTGCCCTATGTACTCCAGAATTTTTTTTAATACTGGCTAGTAATTCCTAAATAGATAATCTTCCATTTTCAATTAATTAAATCTCAGTTAAGGCGATTGTTTAACAACGGATATTAATAAATAGAACATTTGAAAATGTTAAATTTAATGCTCAGTTTCATGATTTAAATGAAGCTGCACAATTTATTGTCAGATGATCCATAATCCATATATCCTATGTCACCAGAACTTAATGTTCAGCACACACTGCAACCGATTATTCCGCTGGGATAAAGTCATTTTATTTAAAAAAACGTTTTTTCAAAAAGACTGTAACATAAATATGATCCATCAGCTTCATCTTCAAAACCATGGACAGCGATCCGGTTACGTGTTTGTGTTAAACTGTCTATAAAGCCGCATGATTCGTTTGTTTATCAAAAAAAGTATGATCCTATTCAGACTTATATTAATCGAGTAATTATGTTGCTTAGAATGACCTGCTGGCATGTCTCATCTGTTTGTTGATACGCATGCACAAATGTTACATATGCGAGACCTATGTGTGTATATATGCAGTGTATAGAAGCATATTTCTCTAGCTATACAGTCTGCATGTTTTAAGGGTGATGATGACGGTTTGCCCCAGTGCTGCCTGTTCATTTCGGACTGACTTGTCCTTGCTGGCTCTTGGTATTTCCATTGCGCTCTGCTCATACCGTAAAGAATCCGCCCTGCCCCCTCCCCTTTGCCATCAGCATTTCCACTGCGAAAGTCTGCATCTGCCAATTGAATCAGTCTCCATCAGACGCAGGGTCTGATGCATTACATAATTCGAGAAATGAAAAGGCAATTCTGCATTAAGCGAGAACTGGCCTTGATCAATCAAAGAGCTGCCATCAAATGTGTGTTTGTGTGTGCGTTGGGTGTGCGTGTGTGTTGAGGGGGATAGAAGGGGGGGGGGTTGTTGGGGGTGTAAAAGAGACAGTGTTGCGAGCTGAAGTGTAGATTTAGAAAGAAGGAACATCATGTCTGGGGGCAATCATGTGAAAAATCACGTTTTTTGAATTTATTCTGTAGCGTAGTGTAAATTTAGACGGAGGGCCGCGTTGTTTTACAGAACATTTTTGGTATTGTTATTAACTGTCTTTTCTGGCTTGCACTGTCTTTCAGTGCTGTCAGATGACGTTACCCCGATAACCGGGAGAGTGCAAGTACGGGGATAGTACAGGCTTCATGTGAAAGTTCCGCAGTATAATTATTTCCAACTTGAGACATAACAGCAGCATTTACAAAATAAAGCTGTCAGCCCCTCGGACGAACTGTGCCAACAGTCTTAAGAGATGTGTTGCATTTCTCCAGACCGGGATAAAGTTATAAACAACTTTATTAAATGGTTTTACAGGAGATACCTGAGCAGTGATGTAGGTAACGCCGAGGACCGGTCCAACATTGAATGTCACACCAACATTGCTCTGCGAATTGGTGTTTTAAAAAGCATCGCGTTGCGTTTTAATGACTCCAGCAGCAGAGAGGAGGGCCGAGGCGTTAGACTGTCAATTAAATACAGAACTGGCCTAATTTTACTCACTTAGTTCAAGAGTTTTCAACCGTAACCTGAGAACCTTTGTCATTCGCCTTGTTCTGAAAAAAGTTTTGTTCATAACGCCCCCCGCCCCCCACATTCGCCACCCCTACCCCACATGCCTGTGATCATTCTTAGGCAAGTTTCTGAGACTAGATATATTTGGGGAGGGGGGACTGCATTACATGCAAACAAATGTGTTAAAGAGAAAAAGGATGGAACATTATTTTCTGAATAACGGGATTTAAGTTCCAATGGTCTTTTCTTATGGAAGGGAAGTACGGGTTACTTGAAATCCGCCTTTTGAAAACAAAACTGTCGATCAGCGGCCTCTAAAGGCAACAAACACAATTTAAAACCCCAAAAATAATGCATTTCGAATAAGCATCTGTTCCGCCAGTTTTGTTAGTCTATTATCGAATTTCAGTGTACGTTTAAGAAAATGTTTCAAGATGTAAAGCGGCACAGTAGTGTTAACGCCGAGAGATGTCTGGGTGGGTGCTGCCATGTTCAGATTGGGCTGTTGCAGCCCCCACAAGGCCCCGTGATGCTGGGATTTTGCTGCTTCTCCTCACTCTCAAGGACATGGAGATGATCAGGAGTTTGGGAGCCAACATCTGCCTGCCTGGTGACGTCATCGGCCCCATGTAATCCTCTTGTGCTAAAAGCAGATCCTTATTTGTTTGGCTGGAGAGCCATTAATCCCTAAGTCTGGATCAGAAGCACGGGGGGAAAGGGTTGCAGGAGACCATCCTGGCTGCACAACACCACCAAGAAATTGGAAGAGAAACGTCTCCCTCCGTGTCACGGACCGGGGATGAAGAGCCTTGGAGTCAACGCCTTTTCAGAGGTTATATCGTTATTTCCATTTATTTACCTAGATAGTTTGTTTCTCTTTTGGTTGCTGCAGCAATAGCTCCAGCCTTCCTGAAAGACATGCATTTGGTATTTTTGCAGACGCTCTTTGCAGGGTTTCGGTTCTATCAATGAGGTTTTGGTGTTGATGGTTGCTGCTGGACATTGGTCTTAGACATTCCCCCCTCCCCCCCCCCCCTCAATAAAAACCTACTTGCTGGCGTTTCTGCAGTGTTCCCTTATAGGCTCCGTAGTTCCGTCTGTTCCCCCTTCGTCGTTCCTACAAGACTAGTGCAAGAGAGTATAATGTGATGCTTTGTGCGTGTTCCTTCCGTATTTATTCAATGTTGCGACTGGAAAGCTGATACTGGAATAAACCCTCCTGAAAAAAGGCTTTTATTTATCTGCATTTTCCAAGCGGTTCTGCGGGCTCCTCACCGAGATGGAGACCACCGTCTCCCTCATCTTTTGTTTAGCGCTTGTGCGAACCAAACCCTAGCTCCTTTTAAAGAAATGTCTTTGTGTCTTACAGGGTCGTTGCCTTTACCCCGTGTGATGGTTTCTGCTGGCCGCCGAGGACCATCTTTCTATTCTAAAGGCCGTTTTATTTGTATTTTTTTGTAGGCGATCGTCACAACCATCATTTACCGACCCCTTGCCTCACATCCCGCACCGTGCTGGAGGATGGATCAGTCCGTCAGAAGACATCATCCTCGGCCAGCAGCTTCCTATCAGCACCCTTAGCTTCAACGCTTGTGAAAGGGGGAGAAAGACCCCACCACAATGACTCTCCAAGCCTTTTCTTCGACGCGGACCTAAAGTACAGATCTTCTGCAGGGGTCAGCTTGAGGGTCACTGCATAGGTCATTCTCCACAACTGCCATGGGTAAACGTATCTACACAACTGTCCTTGAGCACCAGGCCCATGTAGAGCGATTTAGATCAAGAGATTGCAGTTTTTTGTTGTTTGTTATTTTTTTTTAAATGTCACAATATTTGCCGCAAGAATATACAATCAGCATCTGCAGCTCTGCGGAGTGGCAAGCGCCAGACCAGATGGGCTTTTCTGTACACAGGGGACTGGGCAGGTGCCTCATCTACTGCTTTTGCGCACTGCAGAGAGGGGGAGAGAGAGAGAGAAGATACAAGAGAGAGAGGGAGCACAGAACAAAAAATACTTATTTTCTCTGCTATTCTATTTTAAAATTTCTACGGTAACAACAAAGGAAATGTACAGTTTTCTATGTCATTTATTTTACATAGAACATTCTTGTAATAGCTGAAAGCACATTAAGTTTGTAGGGCAGACCTTTTATTAGAGAGTGTACAGCCGACCTGGCAGCACTTTTATTCAGAACCGGACTAAACGCAGGTTGATAGGATCAATTCCACGCTCTGTTAATAGCTACACTTACGAATAATTTCAACCCGACCCGCAGAACCCGATGCAGAAATGCTACAGTTTGTATTATGGACAGTTTAGCGAGGTGGACGAAATCAGCAGACAAAAGAAACATATTTTATTTATGTTTATAAATAGAACATATTTTTTATTTCTCTCGCAATGCCACTGAGTGAGCTGTGCTATGGATTTGATGATTAATTGTTCCTCTTTTCCCTTCAAGCCGATTGCAGACTCGCGCTCTCCGTGTTCACAGCGGACCTTGATTTAATGTCATACAATTAAGGCACGCGGTGAATGCCAAGAGCCGAGCCACTGACTGCACTTTACCAGCAACTTGATCAAACTTCAGATCAAATCAAATCAAATCCATTCCAAGCACAAAACGACCCTAGTCAGCCCGCACCCACCAAGCCCCAGCACATTACACCAGGAAACACAAAAACACATCGAGCAGAGAAGCGAATATTCAGTCAATGACCTCAATAACTATCCATGCAATTCAAGCGCACAATTTACTGTGGAAAATGCTACTGATAAGCATTATAATATTTGCATTATCATTTGCTTATATAAGGATAATAATACTATGCTATCTCATTTGAGGCAATTCAATTTTAACATTCTAATAGGATTAGAATCCAATATTTTTTTCCAATGCAGAAAAATCGATCAGCCAGTGAAGTACATATTTTGAGAAGGGATGGCGGAGTTCAAGATCGCGATTCGGTATCATAGCGCCCCCGACTGAGCCATCCCTGTCTGGACTAGGTGCGCACGAACTGGCATTTGTTATTGTCCTTCTGTTTTCTTTGAATTCAGGCCTCAGATAGATATAAAGATTCTGAAATAAAGGCGCTATTACACTTGCAACTGTGATTATCATCCAAGGGGCCCCATTGGAAGTGACACAAGTGTTGATTGACAGATCTGTTGTGGTGACTTGGCCCCCATAAGTAACACAATACACATCACCTTTTACAATCTAAAACCCCACATCTGCAGCACAGTGTGTTACCGACAAGCTCCTTTCTTTTACTTGCTGACCGTTGTAGTTAGGCACTAATTGACTGCTCCCTCTAGGCCCAACGTATTTTATTTTTGTTTGTTCAACGATGGCGAAAGAGTGAAGATTTAAGTGTAATGTGATTATTTCTTTGACGAATGGATTTTTGGAAAGAAACAATACAATAGGAAACGGCTAGCAGATGTCAGTGAATCTGTTCATCGTCCGGAACGGTTGTGTTTGAGAGGAATGCCAGACTGCTTTCTGCTCCCTATCAGAGGGACTTGCGGACCGCAGTGCCTCGGACTGCTTTCTTTGTGCCTCTGGGCCCTCTGCTAATAGAAACGTTGAATACAATCAAACGGTTTCGGTGGAGTGGATAGTCCGCTATTCACCCCAACTAAACTGACAGAAACCTTTTGTTGAACGACCTAATAACTTGAGAAGAAAAAAATCGGAATCGGCACAACATGCCTTTGCAGATTTTCCAAGCTTGTTGTAAAATGTATTTTAATCAATTTTATCACAGTTATAAAGTAAAAGGGAGAACAAATAAATAATTATTCCCCCCCTTTTTTTAAAGAGTTCAGAAGTTCGATGCAAAATACTGTACAACTCTGACCGCAAACTCCGAGCAAGGTCCCTGAGACTTCCAGTAGAAACAGAAAGTATGTCCTGGAGATTTCACCTTAATGGCCTTGAAACGGCCGCAAACTTCTTCATACTTTGTTTCAATGGGCTGTTTCAGCCAAACTTTGCAAAGTTCAACCAGCTAGAAATGAATTTGAAAATCTAAGTTAGAGGCGAAACAAAATAGATAAAACGATTCCAATGCAGATTTAATTTCCAAGGGCGTCCCGTGCTGCCTTACCGGGCTGGTGTGTTTACAGAAATGACCCTCCTCCTCATGACAATCCCGCAGTTAAACTCTGAAACGCAATTTTGGGTGGCACACTTGACTTGCGAGCAACTCATTCGCCACGAAAATGTCAAGTTATGCTTACTATACTGAATAAGCTGAATGTTCCGATACAACTTCATAATTTGGACACTGCAAAAACAGGACGACTGAAATAAAATGCAATGTATTCTGGGGGTAGCTTTAAACTCTCACCACAATTTCACCGATCCTTTAAACATATGACTTGAAGTTTCAGGTAGTGTCGCTTTAGGGTTCTCGTGCGCAAGTTTCTACTTTTGCAACGAAAAACCTGATTAGGATTTTAGAGCTTTTATATTATAATACATCAAATAAACAATAACGTTAATTGTTCACAAAAGTTAGGAGTTTCCACGTCGGTTCTTGTATTATGATTGTAGAATGCGGCTGATTTATCTCGCCGGATTGTGCCATTTCTAAATGATTACAGATACTGGATATTGGTGCATAAGCAGATCTAACTCAATGGTGAAAAACATAGTTTGTGTTTACCAATTCGATTTTGTATATTTCGCAGAATTTTACATCCACCGAGCTCTTAAATAAGACAACAATGTGACAACTAGTGCTTTTCACCGGGCCCAGCATAATGTAGGAGTAAACGTACTTTCCCGTAATAGTCATTACCTGCTGCAGCATAGCAGACGTGTAAGTTCTCACATTAAGTTCATGGGAATATGCAGTTTGCCAATTGGTCCACTTTAAATTGTATTTTCCTGAACAATTCATTCAGATTGGGCGCCATGTGCCTTAAACGTTCTGTGAGCCAGTCTCCCTCTTTGGCTAGAACAGAATACCATTGCCTTTAATGCTGTATTGGGTTTCAAGCAGAGCGTATTTGTGTTTTTTTTAAGAGGATGGAATGGATCCAGCCTTGCTTATGTCAAGCGTCAATCTATTTGAGGTACAAGATCAGCCATGATCTTATTGAATGGCGGAGCAGGCTCGAGGGACCGTATGGCCTACTTCTGCTCCTATTTCTTATGTTCTTATTTGATGCAACATTTTCAACCAGGTGCTGAGGACTTGTTTCCAGCTGCAAAGGCCCCTGTCAGTGGGGTCTTCCACTTTAACCAGGATTTCCAGGGATTGATCCCTTTGCAGCAGGCATTATTGGATCCTGAGCGATCCTAAGTTAAAGGATTTACTATCATAAACGTTTTTGGGTTTTTTTACACTTAAACTGTTCTACAGGCACCGAAAATGAACAGAAATATTTTGTCCCCAAATAGTTCAAAATAAATGACTGGTACAGTGGCTATAGCGCAGTTCTGACTCAGTTATATTCACCAATATAACCTTACAATGCCTTCTTGCAGGTATATAACAACTTATTTTGCGGAGTTTTCCGATTTTGCGCTCGCCGGCCAGCGATTTCCCGCTTGTTAAAGTGAATGGGCAGAAAACCACTGGCGAGCCTAGAAGTGGAAAATCCCGGCAAACATTTTTATCTACATTTAGGTCAGTCTCTGCAATGTTTATGGAAGTCGCGCTCAACGCAAAGGAAGGGGAGGAGAGTTCAATATACAGACTTATTTATCTAATTAACATATACCTGGAAATTGAAACAAAAAGTAATGTTTACTAAACGAGTTTATATTTATTTATCTTCATATCTATTTTCCACTCGATGTGTGTGTCTTATCTGTTATACTGTAAATGAAACGTGAAAATAATGCGCTAATGCACACTACATAGGCAGGTATGTTTTTGATTTATTCCTTCTAGGGAAATAATTAACTCAAAACAAATCCAACGATTCATGCATTGTATAGACATAGACTAGACGGAATTTAATTTTAAAATTGAAGAATCAGTAAATATGTATTAGAGTAAAACCTGAATATCATTAAATGAATGTTCTCTCTAAATGAAACCACAGAATATAAGAAAAAAGAATTTTTAAAATAGTTTTATTTTAGCCGGATGTTTGCCCAGTTATCGATCTAGCTGTCGCTCTAGGCTGCATAGCTGGCGTTAGTTTTCTCCTTGCGCTTCGATTTGCACCGCATTGGAAAATAATTGTTTCTGGAGCAAAACTTCACCTTCAGTTGGTGAAGTGATTTTGTCAGCAACCTTTATTGATTTTTTTCTGCTTTTTAGTTGTGTGAAAACAAATCATTTTTAAGTTTGAACTAGTCATTGTATGAACGGTTGCATTCCTTACGTTGGCAAGATCCCGCTGTGCTTGAAATTGATTTTGTTTTTAAATTTAAAACTGATCATGGATTTTGAATACAATACATTTATTTATAAAACCAAATAATTTCAGGGCTTAAAATATTTTAAAGTCTGTTTGGTCGAGATCTACGTTCAAGAACAATATTGAGTACAGGTTACCATTGAGACGAATTTCTAACCAGACCGCTTCGAAACCGATGAGAATTTACCTCGGAGCAGGCTAGAACTGAAATAGCTAAAGCAATGAATCAGAAACTATGTAGAACTTGTTTTTTAAAAAAGCTAAAACATGAATTTACTTATATGGGAAATGTATTAATGTGGAATGGAATTGGCGTATAGCAAACCAAGCCTGTGTGTATTCAACTGTATTTAAAAAAAATATGGAATATTAATAACTAAATAATTTGTTGAAACGGAAAACGCTTTGAAAGCTTCCACATTAAGCTGGACCTTACAGAAGAGTTTACCTGTCACTAACTACATTGTTTGGTTTGAACATTAAGTATCGGAACAGGCGGCGCAGAGAAATGAAATTTGGCAATCAGACCAAAACACAACGTTATAACGTGGAACCTATACTTTACAGCTGAATCTTCTTTGGGCCATCATCCCAATGTACTTTGCCTGTGGAATTATATTTTGCAAGACTGAAAGCGTATCAGTCAGATTCCACTCTGTTACATTATCAGTAGATATAGCATACGTTCCACTGCCATAAAAACCATCAAGAAGCTTTCGGACCCACTGTGCCCCGATATTGACTCTCACTGGGAGACGATTGACTTTAAATCCTTTCAGCAGCGCCGCCTTCTGGCAAGGGAAATTTATATGGCTCATTATTACATCTGAAAATGCTCGCTCAGGAACACTGGGAATGTTTGTTTTAAAATAATTGTATTGGATTTAGACAGATAGAAAAAATACCTGAAAACTCGGTCACATAAAGTGAAAAGGTGATCGAAGTTCCAGCAAGTCACTTTTACAAATGAGCATGTGTATTCAAAACACAAAATAGATTCGTTTATTTGAAGCGTTTTATACGGCAGGTGATTCCTGCAAACAACAATTTCTTTCAAGTTGGCTGCAGAAATGCAGCAGTTTAAATCTTTACCAAAGGCCTGAGATGGAACATAGAAACAATTTGACTTCTGCTTCTTTGTACAACAATTATATGAATAACTTAAACCAAAAAAAACACGACATTCTCACCAGCCTCTGCAACTTTCATTTTGTTTATGACTATAAGTATTTATTATTGACAGCACGTGTGTGCCTCAGAACAAACACTGAAACACACCATCACGGCGCACATGATGTTTGCTTCTCCGGCTTTTTTCCCCTTCCCAAACAGAATAAATGTTTCTCAACATTTTTTTTCATGAAGGCAGTGTCCCTTTTATTGAAGTACGTAAAAGTTAGAACAGGGAAACAGGCCATTCGGCCCAAACAGTCCATGTCGGCATTTGCCCTCCAAGCAAATTTATCCACCCTGTTCCCAGATCCCTTCAACCTCTTTTCCTTCATCCACCTATCTAATCTAATCTTAAATAGTGACATAGTTTCTGCCTCCATCACTAACCCGCGAAGTGAATTCCACAGCCTCACAACTCTGTGCAAAGTCTTCTGTCCTCTGTTCTAAATCTTGTAACGATGGCCCATCCTTCTTGACTCCTCAGCTACTGGAAACAATCTACTTCCATCTACCCTGTTCCATCATTTCATAATTTTGAACACTTCTGTTATATCACCCGCAATCTGTGTTGTTCTAATGAAAAAAGTTTCAAGTTTGTCTTTCTATTTGTATTTCCTCATTCCTGGCAGCATCCTAGTGAATCTGCATTGCACCCTCTCTATTATCTCAACATCCTTCCTATAGTGTGGAACCCAATACTGCAGACAGTACTTTAACTAAGATGCTGGGAATACTCAGCAGGCCAGGCAGCATCTGTGGGGAAAGAAACAGAGTTAATGTTTCAAGTCAAAGACCTTTCAGCAGAACTGGAAGAAATTAAAATATACCTGAAACGTTAACTCTGTTTCTTTCTCCACAGATGCTGCCTGACTTGCTGATTATTTCCAGCATTTTCTGTTTTTATTTCAGATTTCCAGCACCGCAGTATTTTGCTTCTGTACTTTAACCAAGGTCGTATTAAGGTTTTACGTAGGTTCATCATTACGTCTTGGCTTTTATATTCTATACCTTTTGAGTTGAAACCTAGAATTCTATTAGCTTTTTTAACAGCCTTATCAACCTGAGGTGCTGCCTTTAATGTTCTGTGAACCTATACGCCTAAGACGCTCTGCTCTTCTACAACACCAAACCTACTTACTTTCAATGCAGTATTTTTTTAAAAAACTTTTCTCTATAATAAACCTGACTGCGATCTCCACAGATGCTGCCTGATCTGCTGAGTGTTTGCAGCATTATCTGTTTTTATTTCAGATTCCCAGCATCTGCATTATTTTGTTTTTTGTTTGACTGAGATTGTGTTATGACTGCTGTTATACGGCAGCTGCCTGTATCAGGCTGGTATCTATAGAATGTGATAGAGTTTTGTGCATGAATGTTTAAACACGTGCCCAGATCTTCACTGGCCATCAAATTTCTCCTAACATTAAAAAATAAGTTTTCCCACATGGACCCATGTACCTCTTGAGCACTTTAAAATTAATAGCTTGTGCAATTGGGTGGAATTAGAAGAAGAATAGCTAGCAGAGGTAGTCTCAGACCTCTTGTTTTAGTGCACTTGGGAGTCAAATCACTGACCAGTCTGCTGAGTTATACTCTCAATGCACACCCAAAATTATTTGGTAATACCAAAAAAAAGAGTCAGCATAAATGGGGCCACAAGAGGTAATTTTAAAAACCGTTCTCCCAGTGGGGAGCCTTGCCCACCAGAAGCATGTATCAGAAATTCAACCTTGCACATCCCATGAATTTGCATCTATTAAAATTAATGGTCAGAAAATTTTGGGGGTCAAATTCCTGATACATGCTCCTGGTCAATGAGGAGCAATATTTTGCAAAATCAGCCTTAAAGTGTCCATTCGGTGTTCTACAATTACATGCTACTCCCTTTTCAGTTGGTTCATATATTAACATCAAAAAATATTGTTACCTCTGTTGCTTCCAGATTTTTGGTAGTAATGCTATAAATAATGATCCTTAGTGTCTATGATTACTGCAGCTATCTTCTTCATTCTAGGTCTCCAACACTATTGTGCAATGTGCTACAGCATTCTCAGTACAGAAGTGCTGATCACAACACCCAGTAATGGCGAATTAGTATTACAACATTTCCATTCTAGAAGCTTGTGATCATAAGGAATAAGAATTTTTAGGCAGGGGGAAAATCTATTTACATCAAACACACCTGTTCTTTCTTAGTAGGCTTCTATCCCCACTCGCTCACCACCTCAATGTTTCTTTCAGTCCCTTTTATCTCCAGAAATATATCTGGCTGCCTCTTGAACCCATTTCAATGGCCTTTCCTGGAAATGTATTTTGTGTAACTGTACAATTTTGGTTGTTGTTCCACAACAAGGATATACTGACATTGGAGGCAGTGCAGAAAAGGGCAGACTGATACCTAGCTTAAGGCACCTAAGCTGTGAGAAGAGTTTGAAGCGCCTGGGGTATGTTTACTCTGGAGAAGAGAAGGCTCAGAGGAAATGTTATTTAAATATTCAGGATCCTTAAGGGAATAGATAACATGAACCCTGATAATATGTTGAAGATTGTCAGAAACTCTAGAATCAGGGGATATGTGCTCAGGTTTAGAAGAGGGAAGGTGCAGAGACTGTTCGATTTCACTTTTTACAGAGAGGGTGATGAGAGTGTGGAGGGGTGACAGTGGTCGAGCAATTTAAGGGAGCTTTGGAAAGGTATTTGACAACTGGGAGATTAAGGAAGATTTGTTTTTGGTACTAGTCAGCTGAACTGCTAGTCCTATACTTTCCTATGTTCCTATATTCCTACATTCCATAACTATTATTTTTTTGTGTGACAACTATTTGCCTGACTTCCCTTCTTACTCCTAACTTTCTGGTATCCGAACTCTTCACAATTGTGAATCATTTATTTTTTTCAATCCATTGATAATCATAAAAACATAGATGACTTCTCTTCACCAAAGAATTCAAACCCAATTTCCTTAACTTTCTCTCATACCTTAAATTTTCAATACTCAGAGGATGTTAATTGCTTGTCTTTCTACCCTCCGAATCATGGGGTTCACTGGGAGTAAAGGAATACTGCAGCATATTACAATTCCATCAAATGAACAAATTGTTTTCACCATGATTGACTTAAAACAAGATTAACCACACATAAAAAAGAGCAAAGCAGAACCTCCTCAAATGCAATAACAATTATCCAGGTGTCAGCTGTGGTTCAGTGATAGCACTTTTGACTCTGAGTCAGAAGGTTGTGGGTTCAGGTCCTACTCCAGAGATGCAAGCACTAGCCAACACTCCAGTGCAGCACTGAGGGAAAGTTGCACTGATGGAGGTGCTGTCTTTCAGATGAGACAAACTGATGCCCTGTCTGCTCTCTCATGTAGATGTAAAAGATCCTATAGCACTATTTCAAAGTAGTGGAGTTCTCCCTGACCAATATTTATCTTTCAACCAACTTCACTAAAACAGATTATCTGGTCATTATCTCATTGCTGCTTGTGGGACCTTGGGGTGGGCAAATTGGCTGCCATGTTTCCTACATTACAACAGTGACTACACTTCATTGGCAATAAAACGCTTTGTGTGATCATGAAAAGTGCTATATAAATGCAAATCTTTCTTTTTTTCTTTTCAGGATATATCTTGGTGTGAGAACAAATAAAAATGAGCAAAATATTTGGATTAAGCATGTTTAGCGGGCCATTTGACATCAACATTTATTTTAAAAATACTTCCACTATTCAAACATTTAAGAGGATTTTATTAATGCAGGCGATATATTATAGCTACTGGCAGGTAAGGACAAAAGTTCTTCCAGGCTTCATCAAGAATAATGTGAAAATATTACATCTTGGAACTGTTTCAGTAAATTACATCTAAGCGGAATATTATCAGCTATACTTATAATTTCTAATTGTTTACATATAAGTCCATGTAAATTATTTATTTTTCTAACTGGTAGATTTAAGTATTTAAAATATCATCATAATGAGCTCCAATTATAAATGATTTTTGTTCTGAAACTCATTTGTTTCAGCTCTACTTTAAGTTTTGCAACATCAGTTGTAGTTCTTTCTTTCTTGAGCAGAAATAAATGTATAAAATGGCATTTTCAAAATGTTATTTACCAAAACTCTTTGTAATTACAGCTTTCAATTTTATATTTAATTGTAATATATTACAATTTTTGTGTGCAATATTTTAAAATCCAGAACTGGAAAACAAGTGTTGAAAAGGTTTATTATATTTCTATTAAAACATTGTTGACAAACTTTAACTTAAGTCTGGTGAAATGCTATATCTTTTTGTTCAGCTTTGCAGTCAATCATGTACTATTTCTACATCAAAAAAATGGGAACTATCTAAGACAACCCTACTATTCTCAGAAAAACCTCAGTAAAATCAAAATTGACAAATTGCTTTGCATACTCCATGTGTAGGATTCGCAGAAGAGAATGTAACAAATATAATTACATAAGATACCGTCCTTTGTCTCAAAGGTTTTGGAACATTTAATTGAAATTTCCAAAGTTGACCCGGTTTATGATACCACTCAATATACCTCTTTTATATACTCAAACTTGCTATTGGTTATCTAAATATATAGTTACTCCCTTTCCTAGCCACTGTCTCAAAAAGCATAGAAACATAGAAAATAGGAGCAAGAGTAGGCCATTCGGCCCTTTGGGCCTGCTCCGCCATTCAAAATGATCATGGCTGATCGTCTAACTCAGTACCCTGTTCCCGCTTTTTCCCCATATCCCTTGATCCTTTTAGCATTAAGAAATATATCTATCTCCTTCTTGAATACATCTAATGACTTGGCCTCCACTGCCTTCTGTGGTAGAGAATTCCACAGGTTCACTGCCCTCTCTTTACTCCCAGCTTGTTCCTGTATTTTTCAGGTCTGTCTTTTTCTCAGTCTTGTTTATCTTCCCTTGCTCCCCTTGATCCACCCATGGCTAACTAAAGAAGTTAAGGATAGTGTTAGATTAAAAGAAGATGCCTATACTATTGCCAAGAAGAGTAGTAAGACTGAGGATTGGGAAAGTCTTAGAAATCAGCAAAGGACGACCAAAAAATTGATAAAGAGAGAAAATAGAATATGAAAGTAAACTAGCAAGAAATATAAAAACGGATTGTAAGAGCTTCTACAAGTATGTAAAAAGGAAGAGAGTAGCAAAAGTAAACGTTGGTCCCTTAGAGGCTGAGACAGGAGAAATTATAATGGGGAATCAGGAAATGGCAGATGCGTTAAACAAACATTTTGTATCTGTCTTCACAGTAGAACACGCAAAAAGCATACCAGAAATAGTGGGGAACTAAGGGTCTAATCAGAGTGAGGAACTTAAAGTAATTAATATAAGTAGAGAAAAAGTACTAGAAACTAATGGGACCAAAAGCTGATAAATCCCCTGGACCTGATGGCCTACATCTGAGGGTTCTAAAAGAGGTGGCTGCAGAGATAGTGGATGCATTGGTTATGATCCTCCAAAATTCCCTAGATTCTAGAACAGTCCCAGCGGATTGGAAGGTAGCAAATGTAACCCCGCTATTCAAGAAAGGAGGGAAAGAGAAAACAGGGAACGACAGGCCAGTTAGCCTGACATCAGTCATCAGGAAAATGTTGGAATCCATTATTAAGGAAGCGGTAACAGGGCACTTAGAAAATCATAATATGATTAAGCAGAGTCAACATGGTTTTATGAAAGGGAAATCATGTTTGACAAACCTATTAGAGTTTTTTGAGGATGTAACTAACAGGGTACATAAAGGGGAACAAGTGGAGGTAATATATTTGGATTTCCAAAAGGCATTCAATAAGGTGCCACATAAAAGGTTGTTACACAAGATAAGGGCTCATGGGGTTGAGGGTAATATATTAGCAAGGATCGAGGATTGTTTAACGGACAGAAAACAGAGAGTAGGGATAAACGGGTCATTTTCAGGCTGCCAGGCTGTAACTAGTGGAGTGCTGCAAGGATCGGTGCTTGGACCTCAGCTATTTACAATCTACATTAATGACTTAGATGAAGAGACCGAGTGTAATGTATCCAAGTTTGCTGATGATACAAAGCTAGATGTGAAAGTAAGCTGTGAGGAGGACACAAAGAGTCTGCAAAGGGATATAGACGGGTTAAGTGAATGGGCAGGAAGGTGGCAGATGGAGTATAATGTGGGGAAATGTGATGTTATTCACTTTAGTAGGAAGAATAGAAAAACAGAATATTTTTTAAATGGTGAGAAACTATTAAATGTTGGTGTTCAGAGGGATTTGGGTGTCCTTGTACAAGAAACACAAAAAGTTAGCATGCAGGTACAGCAAGCAATCAGGAAGGCAAATGGAATGTTGGCCTTTATTGCAAGGGGGTTGGAGTACAAAAGTAAGCGAGTCTTATTACAATTGTACAGGTCTTTGGTGAGACCTCATCTGGAGTATTATGTACAGTTTTGGTCTCCTTTTCTAAGGAAGGATATACTTGCCTTAGAGGCGGTGCAGCGAAGGTTCACTAGATTAATTCCTGGGATGAGAGGGTTGTCCTATGAGGCGAGGTTGAGTAGAATGGGCCTATTCTCTCTGGAGTTTAGAAGAATGAGAGGTAATCTCATTGAAACATTTAGAATTACGAGGGGGCTTGACAGGGTAGATGCTGAATGGCTGTTTCCCCTGGCTGGGGAATCTAGAACTAGGGGGATAGTCTCAGGATAAGGAGTCTGCAATTTAGGACTGAGAAGAGGAGGAATTTCTTCATTCAGAGGGTTGTGAATCTTTGGAATTCTCTACCCCAGAGGGCTGTGAATGCTGAGTCATTAAATATATTCAAGGCTGAGATAGACAGATTTTTGGACTTTAGGGGAATCAAGGGATATGGGGATCGGGTGGGAAAGTGGAGTTGAGGTCGAAGATCAGCCATGATCTTATTGAATGGCGGAGCAGACTCGAGGGGCGGTATGGCCTACTCCTGCTCCTATTTCTTATGTTCTTAAGTATGTTCCTTCTAATTGCTCTGATATCTTATTTCTCACTTGCACTGATTGTCAGTATAACTGGGGACTCCTCCCCACTGCTGTACACATCATCTTTCAAATGTAACATGCTATCCAATTGATAGCGTTAATGGCATCAACTCTCTAATTATCCGACCTTCTTGCAACACAGCATTAAACAAGGCTTCAGCTCCACCTGTGCTTAAAGCTATTAAAAGGACACAGAACAGGACATATGGCATCTTGGTAGCTGTAGATTATAGATTACTGTTATAAATCATTATGAAGAAAATATTTTTTTTAAATTGCACTTTTTCATTGGTTACAACATATTAATATACATAATATTTATGGCATACAGCAACACAACATTTATATATACTTTTAATGTAGTGAAACGTCCCACAGCACTTCATAGAGGAGTGAATCAACATTGACCATGAATTGGAAGAGTTAGGGCACATGACTAAAGGTGTGGTCGAAGAGGTAGCTTTTGCGGCTGGGAAAGATGTAACAAGGCAGAATGGTTAAGGAAGAGAAGTCCAGACTACAGGGTTATTGACAGTGGGGTAGTTGTGGGGACGGAAGGGGGTGAAGAGGCACAGTAATCTGGACTAACTGGATCAAGCTGGGACATGGGGCTGTGGAAGGTTTCAGAGGTAGGGCTGGGTATAGTGGAAGAAGGTCACAGATGGATTTGTAAAGGAGGGTGAGGATTTTGTAATCAATATGCCGAGAGATGGGAGTGAGAACTGAGGTAATAGGTGTGTGGAATTTAGTATGGGATAGGATGTAGGTAGCACAGGTTTTGATGGTTTTAAGTTGATTCCTGGGTGAAGGTCAGGAGGCCAATGACGAGGGCAGCTGAGAAATTGAAATTGGAGGTGAAAAAGGTACAGATTGCAGCAACAGCGGTGGTGAGTTAGAGACAGAAGCAGGCAATATTTTGGAGGTGTAAGTAAGCAATCTTGGTGGACTGAACATGGAAGTTGAAGCTCAGCTCAAGGTCAAGCCAAACCCAAGGAGGGGGCTAGTATCCAGGTGAGGGTGCAAAGCTTCTGGGAATAACTGAAAAGGATGGCTTTGGCCATCTCCTGCAATGGTTTCTTGTCCCACACTCACTTTGCAGGTGATGGGCACATTGGGACTGATAGGAACGGAACCATGAAAGAGCGATGACACACAGATGAACCATGGAGAAGAGGTGACAAAGGAGGTAATATACATAATGGTCCAGAAATTGCTCAGAGCGACGAACCAACAGTGCTCGCCGCTCCATAGATTTATACTAACCCGCTAACTTACCGTGGTCTTTATTGGGTGCACTTCCTCCAATAGGAAGCTGAGAAGAGCCCAGCGTTAACTCCAGCAAAACTAGGACCTGTGGGAGAAGTGAGAGGATCGATCTCTCCCCTCGACCAATCAGATTGCAGCATTTATGACCCGCTGCAAACTGTTTCTGCAAGCTTGGAACGTAAAATCCAGGAAGTGAAAGGTACAGCAATAATATCATTTGTAAAAGCAGTATAGACAGTGACAAAAGAGAGGGTAAGAAATAATCAAATTAAATAAAAGTGACAGAAGGAAAAAGTAAAATAAATATTTTAATTTTTTAATTTTTAAAATATCTTTTTGCACAAGCTCTCAGAGATTTAAGTTGAAGAAAATTTGGGAGTTCAGTGACTCAAAAGTTTATAGTTTTTTGTGGGGAGTAGACATTTACTATTTTTATCACTCAATTCCAACATCAAGCACTTTCTGGTCAGGTGTAGCACAGCCAGGTACAGAATGAAGCTCCATCCATGGTGTCCCAACAATATCCCTTAGCCCTAACCTTGGAAAATGCCCCTTAATAACATGAAGTTGTGACTTTTACAATTCGCATAACAGCCGGTATGCTTTTTCTGAGTACGATTACCAAATAAGTATTAGTTTATGCTGAATGGTGCATGATTTTGTGTTGAAGATCCATGTTCACCAGAAACTGGGCTGAGACTGTCCAAATCTCTTTCACAGGCAGGGAAAGAAGGCTTTTATCTCATCAGTCTGGAATGGATTTGATCCTATGTCCTAGAGGTGAAAGGGCAGTGTGCTGCCCAACTGCGTCACCCTGTCCCTAAATATATCTATGTATAATATATTAAGATTGGTATGTCCTGCCCATTTGTTTGCGACACCTCTGGGTAACGCTCCTAATAGGATTTCCCAATGATGTGTGACTCTGCGGCTGCTGCAGCTGCAGACCCTGGCCACCGTGTGGTACTGCAGAGCAGTTGTATTTTTTCACCTTTTGCTAGCCTGATTCTCTCCACAATGTTTTCTTCCGTACCAGGTAGGAAACTGAAATTTTAAATTTGATGTTGTCTAATAATTAAAAATATGATCTGTTGTCTTCAAATTTTCCTTCCAGGATTATACTTTGCCCCCCACCCCCCTCAACCCACCAAGGGTCACCAACCCTCCAGATTTGCACTGTAGTCTCCAGGAATTGAAGATTAATCTGGAAACTGCTGTGAGAATCTCGGGAGAAAAACCATAGGGGAATTTTTTAAAAATGATGTGCTTTGTTTTTTCCATTTCCTTTGAGCAATTTTGATTATTAGTTATAAAATTATTGGAGATGGGGAAAAAGGCTGTTTGAATGGGTGGGGTTGTTGGAGGCGGGATGTCATGTGATGAAACCTCCAGGAATACGTCCAACCAGAGTTGGCAACCCTACCTCCACCCGGCCTGCTCTTCCACTGTGGTATGAAAATGTCAGTATCTGGCCCTGCTCAGACTCCCTGGAAATAACACAATGAGGTCCGTGATATGAAGTTTACATGGTTTCTCAACTTTTAACTCCCTGTGCTCCCTTTATTTTACTTGGTCCATTATTTTTAATGCAATTTTTTCTCGCTCACTTCCCACTACCACTCTAGTCTTTGAGTTCAGTGTCGGTCCCATGCACATCTACCCCTGTGGTTCCATTACCAGCAGGCAATCCAAGAGCAAAATCAAAAGCAAAATACTGCGGATGCTGGAAATCTGAAATAAAAACAGAAAATGCTGGAAAAGCTCAGCAAGTCAGGCAGCATCCGTGGAGAAAGAAACAGAGTTAACGTTTCAGATCAATGACCTTTCATCAGAACTGGAAGATGTTAAAAGAGTTAAAGTTTTTGAGCAAGTACAGAGCCAGGGAAAGGGTGGAGGGAGGGGAGGAAAGACAAAAGGGAAGGTCTGTGATAGGGTAGAGGGCACGAGTGATTTAAATGACAAAAGGGATGATGGTGCAAGGCGAGGAAGGTGGTAATGGGACAGGTTAGGAAACAAATGATTGATCAGGAGTTGCTGTAAATGGCAACAGCAGAACCACTACCAGCACTTGCTGACCGAAGAAATGGGAGCAGTGGTTATGATCTGAAGTTATTGAAATCAATGTTGAGTCTGGAAGGTTGTAAAGTGCCTAAACGAAAGATGAGGTGCTGTTCCTCGAGTTTACATTGAGCTTCATTGGAACAGTGTAAGAGGCCGAGGACAGAGAGGTCAGAGTAGGAGCGGGAAGGGGAATTAAAATGGCAAGCAACCGGCAGGTCAGAGTCACACTTGCGGACAGAGCAGAGGTGTTTAGCAAAGTGATCACCCAGTCTGCATTTGGTGTCCCCAGTGTAGAGGAGAACGCAATGTGAGCAGCGAATACAGCATACTAATTGAAAGAAGTACAAGTAAACCGCTGTTTCACCTGGAATGAGTGTTTGGGGCCCTGGACGGTGGGAAGGGAGGAGGTGAAGGGGCAGGTGTTGCATCTCCTGCGCTCGCACGGGAAGGTACCGTGGGGAGGAGAGTGGGTGTTGGGGGTGATGGAAGAGTGGACCAGGGTATCACGGAGGGAGCGATCCCTTCGGAATGCTGAAAGGGGAGGGGAAGACGTGTTTGGTGGTGGCATTGTGCTGGAGGTGGCGGAAATGGCGGAGGATGATACGTTGATTATGGAGGCTGGTGGGGTGGAAGGTGAGGACAAGGGGGACCCTATCATGGTTCTGGAAGGGATGGAAAGGGGTGAGGGCAGAAGTGCAGAAACAGGACGGACACGGTCGAGGGCCCTGTCAACTATAGTGGAGGAGAATCCTCGGTTGAGGAAAAAGGAAGACATATCGGAAACACTGGTGCGGCAATCCAAGAGCTTCCCTGACCTTCTCTACCAAACGTGGAGTCAATCTGAGGTCAGCAAAGAGATGTTTGAGGCCAGAGTCTCTTTAGCTGTCCTTTGGGGGAAAGCAGAGAAGAGCTGCAGAGCATTTAGAAAGGTTTCTGTTTTAAAAGAGACATACGTTCAATCTGATCAGAGTGAATTAATGGCTGGAAGAATTTCTTTCCTCAAATAGTAATGAACATTTCAAATGGACTTCCAGGTAGGATAGTGAAGGCGAATCTTCGGACTCACCTTGGGCAATTCCCATGGGAGATCGGCCAGTATTTTTTAATTGCCCAATTTATAGAGATATAGTTATATCAAAGATGATTTTCTTTTACGCCAAGGGATGTAAAAAAGTGAGTTTATTAAGGAGTGGTTGAGCCATACAGAGTAGAAATGTCTCAGGTTTCATGTCTAATTTGTATTGAATTAGCTGGTCTCTGCTGGGACAGAAGCTCGGGCAATACAGTTGACCCCAACAGCTCTGGGATAGGGAGGGAAAATTGGCTGAGGTTCTTGCTCCTGATTGCCATTCGGCAACTCCTGTTGAAAATTGTAAGTGTAAATGTCAGGAGAGGACAGGATCAGGCCCGACTGTGCCATTACTGTGGTGGGATAGCCAGCCGACACTCACTGTTGAAGGTCGCACATGAATGATAGCTGCTTGGGTGCAGCACTAAAGGGTGGTCAGTGTTCATGGCACCTTCAAGAAAGAATAGGAGTGAGGAAATTAGCAGTTTTACAGATGCTGGTTTCCCTTTAGTACTTCTCTCAAGTGGCTACCATTCATGTGTGAGCTTTATGTATACACACATGGACATATATACAATACAAGCATCTTTCTGGCTACAGTACAATGTCAACAACTTGGACATGCACTATGGAATAATAAAAGGAAGGGTTTTTATGTTTATAAATATAGCAGAATAGTTGCTAATATGGAATAACATGTGTTATAGGGAAATTTAAATGTCAGAAAAATATTAACAAATTGCCCCTTCTACTAGACAAAAAGAATCTCCAAGAATTATCTTCTCAGTATGTTTGCAGGTTTTTAGAAAAATTGAAGTACTTTAATTTTCATGTTTTCTTTAGGTTAACCTGAGAAAAATAAATATTTGATTTCACTGGTACACAGTCACATGAATAAAGAAAAGGTGACTGAGGGAAGTGTTAGATTTTTTTTAGCAAATATTCACAGTTTCCCTTACTTCTAGAGATATATTAAGGACACAATAG
This sequence comes from Heptranchias perlo, assembly GCF_035084215.1. Taxonomy (NCBI): domain Eukaryota; kingdom Metazoa; phylum Chordata; class Chondrichthyes; order Hexanchiformes; family Hexanchidae; genus Heptranchias; species Heptranchias perlo. The sequence continues at coordinate 71,806,250 of NC_090327.1, forward strand.
TTGGAGATGGTCAAAGGGCAAATTTGATTGCCAATCAAAAATGCTAACTTTCCACACTATACACTAGGAATAAGATTAAAGTGAGGTGTTGCCACTAAATTAGCAATAGCACTGGAACAGTAGAGATAAATAAATAAAGTTTTATTCTTGTGTATATTTTGTTCTAATTCTGCTCAATTGATGCTCTTAATTTGTTACCTGACAGATGGATAAAAATGTGGCTCAATGTTGCTGGGGGCACAAAATAATGGCCCAGAATTTGGCCATATCACATCATGCCCTGTTTGTTAGATATTCTTCCTCACCCTTCAGATCAAAAATTTTTTGCACCACAAATTGCTGGAAGTGTGAGGTCAACGGGGTCTGGGATCTTGGTGAACCATAGACTATTGGTCCTATCTCCTTAACCAATGAAATTTAAGGATGGAGAAAGAAACAGAGGAATTAGAGTCAAAATTGGATACATAAGTAGAGGGAAAGAAAGATTAGATTAAGAGAGAGACAAAAAAGAGACAAAGGAAAAGTAAGAAAATATCTAAAAATTTTAAATTTTAAATTTTATAAACTACTAGGAACAATTTACTACTGGTTGACTGGCATTTAAAGAACATAAACCTCATCATTAAATGGATCCTTAGGTCATTAAATACCAGCCCTAATTTTCGGTGGTGAGTTTAATTCGTTTGAACAGGGCAAATGCAGCAATTTCTTGAAACTCATGGGGAGGTTGACGGCGAGCTCTCGTTTTCATTCATGAATGGCTGAGTGGTGCAAATCGTCCAGCGATTTGTGGTGATTCGCAACTCACCCATATCTCTTCCACGCCACAAATTGGGTTATTTACACACTAATAACAGCATGCACATTAATCTCGCTGTTATTTTCCTAGCAAATTCTGGGCCATTGTGTTATTGGACCAAGACATTTTTAATGGAGATGTCTGAGAATAAAATTGTAGTTATTTGCTTTTATAAAACAGGCCTCTGCTCTTCATACAGACCCACAAAGAACATTTTGGGCAGCACATGACATTTAAGTGAAAATGTATAATTTTTGCGACAACCATTTTATGTAGTACTCGCTGTAATGGTAATCAATCTCTGCTTTGTGGATTCAAGGGGGTGGGAGGGGGAATTATTTGCATCTAGTGCTGATAGCAGTCTCACCTCCGAGTCAGAAGGTTATGAGGTCAAGCCCCGCTCCCTCACTTGAGATACAAACAGGGCTGACACCCCAGTGTAGTATTGAAGGAGTGCTCATTGCTAGAAGTACCATGTTTCAGATGAGACAATAAACTGAGGTTCCATCTTTCTATTCAGGTGGTCATTAAAGCTACTATTCGAAGCAGAGCAGGGAGTTCGCCTGGTATCTTTGTCGAAATACAGAAAACAACATCACCAGAAACAGATTAATTGGTCATTCAACTCATTGTTGTTTATCAGATTTTGTTGTGCCCAAAATGGCTACCATGCACGCACATTGCACTTCAAAGTAACTTATTGTATAAGATGTCTTTTGGGACCTTCTAAGATAGGGGAAGTTTCGATGTAACTGCAAGTCTTTACCTGCACTGTTACAAAGATTAATCCTGGAAAAGTTTTTAAAAATTGCATAACACCCTCTAAGGGAATGAGGAGCACAATTATGCCTAATTTGAAACGCTTAAAAGAAATAAGCGTTCAAACCTGTAAGAGATGCTCAAAGGGTTAATTCTTTCAATACATATATATATACAGTGTGGTGTAGCCATTGTTGCCCACTACCACATCTTTACCTGAATGAACTTGGGCCTGTTAATATGAAAAGAACAAAAATAGATTTAAGTACTAGGGTCCTTTGGCTGTTAACATTGTAATAAGGCCTTGAGAGAATGATATCAGTGTCAGTTTTATCATAGTGATTTACATTCTGGGAGAAAAAAGGGAGGACTAAAATAATTGGAAGAGTGGGTTTAGTAAAACTAATTAAAATCTGGCAATTATTGTTTCTAAGACTTGGCTATTTAGTTGAATGTCATCTTTGAAATGATCCACCTAGTCAAATTGATTATTATGACTGGTCAGGTCATTTGAAGTGGGATTCTGTGTAGTAGTTTAATGTATTTAAGGTCAGGCATCATTCTGCTAAATCACAAGGTTTTTGAAAGAGGTGAGAAGGTTCAAGAAAGCTTTTGAAAGTTGATAAAGTTAGAAGGTTTAAGAAAGATTAAGTTAGTTTAAATCAAAGTAGAAGCAGGGAATGTAAGATGTTTTTCAATAGATAATTCAATAGCTTAACTTTCTAAGCAGAGAGAAAAAGTACAGCATAATAGCCAACAGAGAAAATAGAGTACATGCACAAGAAGAAGATAAACAGGGATGACAGTTCACTGCTGACATATCCCAGAGGATCATGGATGTACGTAGAAATGCCTAATGTTACAGCCAATCTGCTACCCAAGGAAAGAGGTTATATACTTTTAAGCTCATATCACCCAAGGACCCTTAACATTGGAAGCCTACCAGTGGATTGTTGAATAAAATGTGAACTTAAGTCTATACTGTAACCTTGGGCATTGAATGTTTGCTTTATTATACTGTAATAAAGATAAACCCATTTAGTGCAGAGATAGTGTGATATATACTGCTGTGCTTAAGGCCATTTGTAGCATTCAAATAGCCCTCTAGCTGCAATCAACTAACTCAGCGTAGACTGGGTATGGAACCTAAGCATTCTTAGTGATAATGAACTCAACTACTCACTGCATAAAAACATTCAGGCTATGAAGTTGGGGGAAGGGAGTAATGGCAATGCTTTTACTATTTTTGTTAAGGAAAAGGGTTTTTAATGTTTCACATGTACAAATTTGTTTCAGTTTGTCACTTTTTCTTGTTGACTGACATTAGGGGGATAATTTAAAGCCCCAAGAACGGGTGAGTTGGGAGCGAGTGGGAGATTAAAATAACAGCTTTATGGAACGGGACCGCAATCCAGCTCCAACGCACCCACTTCTAGGTTTGACCCAGGCGTGTATGGATGCAGGCGCATAACAGACACCAGGGTGTCCCGCCCCCATTTGAAGCCGGTGAGCTGATACTTAAATGGGCATTGAACCTTATTGAAATAGTTGAGGTACTTCATTCTTTGCGCATTGCAAAAGTTAAATGAATTTAATACTGTTTGGGTTTTCCATCGCTTCCGATTCACATCAGGTGAAAGCAGGCAAGAAGGGCCAGATCCATGAGGTAAGTGCCTTTTATTGCTCCGCATGTGAGCCCGGAGGAGCAGGAGTGCTTCATCCAGGCACAACGAGTTTGCTGGCCAACAGGACCCCCGTGATCGGCCAACCCTTCCCCGCCCAATGCTGGACCCTCCCCTCCGATGCTGGACTACCCCCCATCCTGATGCTGGACTCCCCCCCCAGATGCTGGATCGCCCCCCACTGATGCTGGTCTCGCCCAATCCCCGCTGCTGGACCCCCTCTCTCCACTGCTGGACCCCCCCCCACCAATGCTGGAAACCCCCTCCTCCCCAATTTTGGATTCCCCCCCCGATCCCAATGCTGGATTCCCCCCGCCCCAATCCCTGATGCCGGACTCCCCCCCCCCCCCCCCCCCCCAATCCCGATACTGGCCCACCCCACACCCCGATCCTCAACGTAGGATCCCCTAACTCCGATGCTGGCTGGTCCCCTCCCCCCTCATCCCGATGCTGGCTGGACCCCCCGATGTCGTCCATGTCCCCCCCCCCACCTCTGATTTTTTCCAGGGCCTACAATCTCTCTCCCTCCCATTTCCCACTCACCAGCCAGCTTGTCAATCTGGCTGCCTGGTGAGTGGGAAACCCGGAAACAAAAATACTCACCTTCGATTAGAGAGGGTGCCTCAGAGAGGGTGCAGAGGAGATTTACCAGAATGATTCCAGGGATGAGGGACTTAAATTATGTGGATAGACTGGAGAAGCTGGGGTTGTCCTTGGAACAGAGACGGTTGCGTGGAGATTTGATAGAGGTATTCAAAATTATGAAGGGTCTAGACAGAGTCGATAGATAAAAACTGTTCCCATTGGCGGAAGGGTCAAGGACAAAGATTTAAGGTGATTGGCAAAAGAACCAAAGGTGACATGAGAAAAAACTTTTTTACGCAGCGAGTGGTTGGGATCTGGAATGCACTGCCCGAGGGAGTGGTGGAGCTGAACAAAAGAGAATTGGATGAGTACTTGAAATGAAAAAATGTACAGGGCTACGGGGATAGGGTGGGAGACTGCGAGTAGCTGGATCGCTCATGCATAGAGCCGGCATGGACTCGATGGGCCGAATGGCTCCTTCCATGCTGTAACCTTTCTATGATTCTATGATTCTACGATAATTGAGTTGCGATCGCAGATTGCGACGCGCTCATTTGGCTTCCAGGTTCCCCACACGAATATCTAGGGATGGGCTGGTTTCCCGGCTCCAAGTTAAAATCATGCCCTAAGTATCAGTTTACTTTTACTGTAATCATCAATCCTGAACTTTGTGATGGTGCTAATCATATTACTATAGATGTAATCAATTAAATTAGTGTTAGTATGACATCTCAGTGCCTGATTTAGTCTTTGATGCCTCTGGCAGGTAAGAATCAAGTTGCACTTCACTCAAGGTTGTAAGCGTGCCCTGCTGTTGACATATAATCAATAATCAATATTTTTCAGACTATGTTCTATAGGACAATTTGAATTGAGCTAATTTAGATATCATGAAACCCTAAACTGTAAATCTCACAATCATATAATTGAGGAGAGGGGGTAAGATTCATTTGATACTCTTCAATTAATATAAGTTACAAAATGTAGTTTTTTGATGTAATATTTGCCACATATTGTGGGTGTTCAGCAAAATTTAGTATTCACATTTCCAACAAACCACTGACGGCCCCTAGCAGTGCTAAGAGTGATATTTCCTACACAGAATCCTGGATGAGCATGAATGATACTGGTTTATTTCCCTTTGAAGTGAGTGTCTCCTCTCAAAGTCTCACATTGCTTTTTTAAAATCAAATTAGAGCACTACAATAAAATAGAGAACTATCTTATGGACATCTTCACAAATGAGAAAACATTTAAGTATTCTGGAGCTAGAAGATAGATTCTGGAGCTAGATTCTGGAGCTAGAACCTTCACTGCAACAAAACTTTTAAAAAGTATGGCAAATTATAATCTTTTAAAATCTTATTTTGTTTTATTTCATCATTTTCATTTGCAATACCTTCTTTTAGTGCTGTATTTTTTGCTAGGTTTAAAAAATGAATAAAATTTAAATGAAAAAAGCAAGAGTTATGTGAATAAAATACTGTCTGCCAATAAGCTTTCCTGTGTAATAGCATAATGCATCATTGGTTTAGTTAATTACTGTATAGCTTTTAATTGTGAGTTAAATGGATAACATTTGATTGGACTTTGAATGGAGAAGTACCCTATTAAACTCAGCTGTTCTGCTTCCCTAATTGATCCTTTCCATTTATAAATAGTCCAGCTGCTGTTTGCTTTTCACTAACCCAAATGTACACACACATCTTTTCATTATAGCTGCCCAGATCTGTGAATTGCTCTTTTCACATGGCCACATTGGTGGACCTGCTCCAGTTGTACTGAGTGCTGCCATCAGATCATCTCTGCAATGATTCTAAAGTTTTGACTAAGTATATGGGCTTAAATGAGGTCAAACATTTTTCACTTTTTAAAAAAGCACTTTTAATTGTAGCAGATCAAGACTTGCTGGTGGCAGAACAAGATGGGTACGACACTTAAAGTAAGCAGGGGACCTGAATGGGGATGGGGTGTAAATTCAGTGATTGCAATACAATGTGAAGTCCTCCTGTCAGGTTATACTATCACACACCTAAATGGCTTGATTTTTCAAACCTGGGTAGAAATGACTGCTGGTAAAAGATGAGCAGACGAGACTGTTTCTAAGAAAATAAGCTAGCACTGTAGAAAGTTGAGTAAAGCTACAGCAATATCCTTCCTGAAAGCATATATGCAATTCATGTGCTGAAGTAATGTTTGTATACTTAAAAAATATATATAAATTCCCTAACACACTATAAAAGTAAAGCACAAACTCTGGCAGGAGTGAGCTTCCAGGTAGCAAAACATCTCTAGATTTGGATGACATTCATATGACAAGGGGGGAGCCCCTCATATATTATTGTTTTGTAACAATGAAGATACTTCCTGAAGATTATTACCTCAGAAGGAATAAATTTTAAACACCAAGTTATTTTAGAAATGCCCAACACATTTTGATAGCTCTGGTCTTAAAAATGTAAGTCTATTGGAACATAATAACAGGAGTAGGCCATTTAGCCCCTCAAGCCTGTTCTGCCATTCAATGAGATCATGGGTGATTTGTGACCTAACTCCATATACCTGCCTTAGCCCTATATCCCTTGATAACTTTGGTTAACAAAAATCTATCAATCTCAGATTTAAAATTAACAATTGAGCTAGCATCAACTGCCGTTTGCGGAAGAGAGTTCCAAACTTCTACCACCCTTTGCATGTAGAAGTGTTTCCTAACTTCACTGCTGAAAGTCCTGGCTCTAATTTTTAGGCTATGTCCAGTCTACTTACCAAAATAAACAGCCATTAAGTTACTGCACTGAAATCCCTTATAGAACCCACCCCCCAGAAACAAACCAGTAAAGTAATTCAGTACCACATTCAGACTATGTATTCCGTATTATAAAACTGATACAATAGAGCATACTTCCTGTTTGTCATATCACATTTCCTATGTTAGACTTAGGCATCAAACTTTTTGATTTGTTCAAATGTCATGTTTAACAAATCACAACTCACCAGCTAACAAACATAACCAAAGGAGAGCAATAAAGCAAAGCAAAACAGAACCTGAACCAATTAAATCACTTTTTTTTCAAAATCCTTTTAGTCACAACTAATCAGAACTCAGTAACTATTCACTACACTGAGCAAAATCTACCAATAACAAAACAGAAACCAAGCCAATCAAATTTCTCAAAATACTTTTTGAAATTTTTCATGTGGCCTTTTGTGCCTTGGTTGCTTACTAGACTCAAGTTTAAAAGAGGGCCATTTATAATTTAGTTAACATGTAAAAACATTTGAAATGTTTTTTTAGCATGGCTAAAATTGGCCAATTCAAATCAGAACTGCATCAATTTAGTTTTGCTCTCCCAGGCCAAACTTCAGTCAGGGACTTGGGTCCAGGTTTCTGGCTTTCCTGAACCATCAAAAACCACTCCCAAAGCTGCCTCATTCACAAATACGGTCTAAGTGAAATTAGCACTAAAAACCAGCTTTAGAACCAAGAACCAGTCAGAAGGGGGAAGGTAAGAATGAGTGAAGGACAGGCTAGGGCAGTGATGCACGGCCTGCCTCCCCATTGATCCCAGATCCTGGGATCCCTACTCCCAATCCAGCAAGCCGTGGAGTTCCCCTCCTAGGGCTGCCAGGCCCTGAGATGCCCTCCATGTTGCTAGACCCCAGAGCTTCCAGAACCAGGAACCCCATCCCAGTGTTGCCAGGCCCTAATGCCACAAGTACTACCAGACCCTAGGGCTCCTCTCTCCAGTGCTACCTGACCCTGACCCTGACCCCTTCTCCCTCTAATGCACAACCCAGGTACTTCCTATTTCTAATACACCATAGAGCCATCTTCCCCACAGTACTCCAGACCTTGTCACTCCCCTTACAGTGCTTCCACATTCCAGGACCTCATGCCTTCAGCACTGACAGACCTTGGTACCTCCCCTCATTGCTCCCAAAACTTGGAATCCTGTTTCCCAGTTCTCCTAGAATCTAAACTACCTCCCTAATACTCCCAGGCCGTGGGATTCCCCCTTTTAGTGCTCTAGGCTCCAAAATCCTCCTGCCATCTTTCCAGACCCTGAGTCTCCTTCCATTGCTCCCAGAGAATTACTAGTTTTATTGAATGAGTCTTCAATAAATATGATAGCATATTTTGTCATTTTTATATACCAAATTGCATACCAAAAGAAGATATTAAAATACTTGCAGACTTCACTATAAAAACAGTGTTAAAACTACTAATCAGTTAGATTCTGTGAAAGGAGCTTCTGCAGGTCATTCTGTTAACTGAGCCCCAGCCTTGTTGCATAATGTGTTACTGTGGAAGTGCATGAAGGGATACTTGACCATATTAACTCTTTATTAACTCACATGATAGGATTAGCCACAAACACACAGTAAGCACAATTGTGTAATTATGTTTGAGCCTTGGTATGTTGATAATTAAGCCTAGTACAGCCTGACCTCCCTTGAGATAAGGATGTAACTGACTACAGAATATAATAATAATAGTTAGTGAACGGCCATGTAGCCTTGAGACTGGCTCCAGCCTTACTGATAACAAGAACCAGGAATGTAGAGAGAAAAGAGATAACTGCATCTGCTCAGGCCTACGTGCAAGGTAACAAGATGGCTATGGATTTTCGGGGGCAGGCTCACTACTTGATTGACCAACTACCTGAGCCAATAAAGAATGTACGTGTAAGCCCATATTCTGTAACAGGTGGGCGTTGTCTACTGAATTGTATAAACATGAGCTGTTTCATTGACTCGGCGAAGTTGTACCCTCAACCTTTGTTTGAGGTACTCTTCCACTTGTATACAAGTTGGGGTTCAATAAAGTTTCTCTTTGTACTATTTTGTTTGGGTGTTAATGCATTTGAATAGTTTTAAGTTTCAACATTACTCCCCAACGTTGTTATGTAATTATTTTAAAGCAGGTTGCAGATTATTATAGTCTATTCAATACTGCAATAGTGTAAAATGGGTGATGGCGAATCGGCAGCCCGTATTACATTTTTCCCGATTTTTATTTCCATTTGTGTGCCATGAGCATTCTCCATCTTTGTCTGCCACTAGGTGTAGATCTGAGGGCCCAATGCCTGTTTATTATCTCTTCTCCACATGACCACAACTTTGCAGAAGTGGCCATTTTAAGCATCCTTCCTCAGGAGTGTCTTTCTCCTTGACTGTCCTGTATGCTGCACCACTTAAATGTTCACTCTGAGAAGAATACAATTTCATGCCTGACTCAAAGTCATCCTCCTCCTGAGAAGCCACAGTGAGTTCATCCCAGAAGCCTCATCGATAACTTGGAATGAATCACCAACATCTGTGAGATAAGAGCAAAAGAACGATTGCTGTAAGAAAAGTATCAGTGGTTCTAAATTATTGAAAGTGTATAGCCTGAAAATGACTGCTACTGATATTAAAATATTGAGAAGTTAGTTGAAATTTTTTTATACAGTACTGGAAATAGAATCCATAATAGCTTTTAAAAGGGAAAAGGATAAAGATTTGAAAATGAAAGCGCATTGGAAAAGTGTATGGGGAGTAGGATTAAGAGGTCAGACCATTCAGAGAGCTGGCACAGGCACGATAGGCCACGTCTCCTTCTGTACATTACAATTCTATGATTCTAAGGCAGTTAATGCCTGCAGTAAAACAGGATAAGGGGATGTCATGTGAACAGACTTAGTGTTCATCTGCTATTATATCCAATAGTAATTTCTATTATATTACAAATTAGACCCCCATGTATAATTACTGAAGGAAGAGTGTAATTCATATCAATGAACATGGTTAATACCTTTATAATATAAATGATGCAATATTGTGCATGATTTGATAAACGACTTACCAGAATCAGGCAAATCAGTTGTTGGGTCTCCTCCTCCCTATAATGTGAAAGCTTTAGGCTACCCTAAATTTGGAAGCAGGGGAGTATTGATGCTTTTGGCAGATAAACAGAAAATCCTGGAAATAAACAGTATGTCTATCAGCACCAGAAAGAGAAAAATGGGTTAATGTTGCAAGTGGGGATCCTTCATCAGAACTAATATAAGTAGGCAGGCAGCCCCCTTTATACAACCAAAGGGTAAGAGGATGACTAGGGAAAAAATAGGGCCCATTAGGGACAAAAATGGCAATCTGTGTGTGGAGCCGGCAGATGTAGGAGGGGTTCTAAATTAATTTTTTGCATCTGTTTTCACTATGGAGAAGGACGATGTAGACATAGAAATACGGCAGGGGGACTGTGATATACTCGAACATATTAACATCGAGCGGGAGGAGGTATTGGCGGTTTTAGCAGGCCTAAAAATGGATAAATCCCCAGGCCCGGACGAAATGTATCCCAGGCTATTGTGTGAGGCAAAGGAGGAGATTGCGGGGGCTCTGACACATATATTCAGAACCTCTCTGGCCACAGGGGATGTGCCAGAGGACTGGAGAACCGCTAATGTAATACCATTATTCAAGAAGGGGAGTAGGGAAAAACCGGGGAACTACAGGCCAGTGAGCCTAACATCAGTGGTAGGAAAATTATTGGAAAAAATTCTGAAGGACAAAATTAGTCTCCACTTGGAGAAGCAAGGATTAATCAGGGATAGTCAACATGGCTTTGTCAAGGGAAGATCATGTCTGACTAATTTGATTGAATTTTTTGAGGGGGTGACTAGGCGTGTGGATGAGGGTAACGCAGTGGATGTGGTATACATGGATTTCAGTAAGGCCTTCGATAAAGTCCCCCACAGGAGACTGGTCAAGAAGGTATGAGCCCATGGAATCCAGGGTGCCTTGGCACTTTGGATACAAAACTGGCTTAGTGGCAGAAGGCAGAGGGTGATGGTCGAAGGTTGTTTTTGTGACTGGAAGCCTGTGACCAGTGGGGTACCACAGGGATCGGTGCTGGGTCCCTTGCTGTTTGTGGTCTACATTAATGACTTGGATATGAATGTAAAAGGTATGATCAGTAAGTTCGCTGATGATACAAAGATTGGTAGGGTGGTAAATAGCGAGGAGGATAGCCTCAGTCTGCAGGACGATATAGATGGGTTGGTCAGATGGGCGGAACAGTGGCAAATGGAATTTAACCCAGAAAAGTGCGAGGTGATGCACTTTGGAGGGACTAACAAGGCAAGGGTCAGAGGGATCTTGGTGTGCAAGTTCACAGATCCCTGAAGGCGGCGGAACAGGTAGATAAGGTGGTAAAGAAGGCATATGGGATACTTGCCTTTATTAGCCGAGGCATAGAATATAAGAGCAAGGAGGTTATGATGGAGCTGTATAAAACACTGGTTAGGCCACAGCTGGAGTACTGTGTGCAGTTCTGGTCGCCACACTACAGGAAGGATGTGATCGCTTTGGAGAGGGTGCAGAGGAGATTCACCAGGATGTTACCAGGGCTGGAACGCTTCAGCTATGAAGAGAGACTGGGAAGATTGGGTTTGTTTTCCTTGGAGCAGAGGAGGCTGAGGGGGGACATGATTGAGGTGTACAAAATTATGAGGGGCACAGATAGGATGGATACTAAGGAGCTTTTTCCCTTCGTTGAGGGTTCTATAACAAGGGGACATAGATTCAAGGTAAAAGGCGGGAGGTTTAGAGGGGATTTGAGAAAGAACTTTTTCACCCAGAGGGTGGTTGGAGTCTGGAACTCACTGTCTGAAAGGGTTGTGGAGGCAGGAACCCTCACAACATTCAAGAAGCATTTGGATGAGCACTTGAAATGCCATAGCATACAAGGCTACGGACCAAATGCTGGAATATGGGATTAGAGTAGACAGGGCTGATGGCCGGTGCGGACACGATGGGCCGAAGGGCCTCTATCCGTGCTGTATAACTCTATGACTCTATGACTCTAAAATAAAGAGGGAAGGACAATAATACGTAGAGGTCCAACATTCACAATTTTTGTTTTTAATCGCTATCCTTGACATGTTTTCTCTTCTGTTGTTTGCGTACCACTTTCAGTCTAATTACACTTTTTTGATATTAAAACCCTTCATTACACACTTTTGTATCCCTGTTAACATGGAATTACTTTGGTGACTTTATGATAATTTCAGACCAAATATTGGATCCTGAGAATTTGGAACATTTGGACATTTATTCTATTTTCCTGATGTTCAACAAATTCTTTAACCAATACTTTTAATTAAATTCTCTTGAAGCATGACTTCCTTGTCAACTTTATTTGCATGCCATTGTTCATTTTTTTACTGCCGCTTGAAACTAAGTTTATCCCCCAAAGCCCAATTTGTTCATTTCCAGTTGTCAAATTAGTGAGTATGCACAATTTCATTTAATTTACTATTGAATGGCTCATGTTTTTATGAACAGTAAATGCCATAATGAAACGCATGCAATGTTGTATTTAAGGATCAGAAATAACTATCTATTATTTGCAAATATTAACCATCAAAGACATTTGAATACCACCAGAGGATGGTTTATCCTTTTTTATACTTTCATTATGTATTTTAATAAAGGGAAAGTCTGCATATCAGTTTAATACACAGACAGAGGTTGACATGAAGTGCAGATCAATATCAAAAGAAAGGACCATATGTTATTTCCTACCCAGTGTACCCAAAACCCTAAGTCTCTCAGACCACATTTCCCCAAAACTTTCTCCCAGGCCCTGGTTTTCTGCACCTACTGGCTCCCATATGCCACCCAAGGACCACACCCTCCACTTTCCTCTCTGCCTCTGCTTTCCCACTCCCTTACAGCCTGAATCCAAAGTCTGCCATTTGTGTGTTCTCCACTACCTGCTGGGCAACCTCACCTTAGCTAATTCTGGTACCCACTTCAAATCTGGTCAATGCTGCATACCCTAAGCTTTAAAAGGGTAAGAAATTAATATTGAATAATAGGTAAAGGAATCTATCTCTAATATAACATAAATCTTATGTTTGCCTACACTTGTCTACCTGCCTACAAAATCTTACTTCTTGCTGTCACAATTTTGTCACACTTTTGTATCAGCCTTTTCTATTATTAATTCTTGTGTCCAAATTTATAATAGAAACCACTTACGTAAACTTGTCACATTATAATTACACCCTCCCATCAGTGGTGGCAGTGTAACAATTCAGTTTTGCATCTCCAAACTCCTCGGCACCCTGTGCTGCAGAGAAATTCCTATGTTCCAACCAACTCTATGGGCCCGATATTAGGAGGGAGGCAGGTTGGCAGCGGGGGGTCGACTGGGCACGTGAAATCGGGGTGCTCTGCACGTGATCGCAGCCTAATTGAATGTACTTACGCGCGCTTCCGGGTTTCCCGTTCCAGACCTGCGCAGCGGGCGCACTGCGCACCCGCATCACAGGCTGTCAGCAGGAGGAGCCCTATTTAAAGGGGCAGTCCTCCAATGCTCCTCCTGCAGCAAAGAACCATTTTGGCAGCATGGAGCAGGCCAGAGGCAAGGCTGCTCCAAGGTTCTCAGACTCCTCACTCCAGGTGCTGCTCGATGGGATGAGGAGTAGGAGGGAAATATTTATCTCATCTGATAGGAGGAGGTGGCCTCCCTCTGCCACCAAGAAGGCCTGGCTGGAGGTGGTCGAGGAGGTCAGCAGCAGCAGCAATGTGTGCCAAACCTGGGTCCAGTGCAGGAAGCGCTTTAATGACCTAACCAGGTCAGCCAAAGTGAGTATACTTATGCATTCTCCCACAATCCAGTCTTCTACATCACCCCCACCACCACACAGCTCCTTCTGCACTGCCACCACAACGCTCTAGCATCACTCCTCACATCCACTCTACCATCATCCTCACCTTGCCTGCACTTACTCACTGCCCCAGTTCTACCACGCAACCCAATCCTCATACAATCTCATGGCTATGTCTCAAACGCACCCTCCCATGCATCTCCCTCACGCTCACCCCCACCCACACCAATGCATACAGTGGGTCACTATGCAACCATCACTCAATCACGCCTCTCTGTGTTTTGTCTTGATTGGAGAAGAGATGCCAGAATGCCCGGGAGAGGGCAAGCACCGGAGGGGGCCCACCACACCTGGTGGTCCTAATGGACGCGGAGCAGCAGGCATTGGAACTAAGTCGGACGCTGGAGTGCCTGTCCGTGGTGGCCTGTCCGCCGAGACTAGGAGCGCACAAGCGGCTGGTGACAGAAATCTAACACTCAGCACTCATGATAGCGAATGATCTTAACATCACTTGGCATCTGCAGCACCTCAACATCTGTCCAGATGCTTAATATTGCTTTCTGTTCTCTTGCAGGGCCATCTGCGACTGCCGTGACAGCGGAGGTTGATTCCTCAGAGGACATGCTGGCCTCTGAGGGTGCATCGTCACATCTGAGCCAGCCATCCACCAGTGCAGATACACACACCTTGGTGGGTCCCCGTCCTCAGTTAGTTGGGCTTGCACATGATAAGTCACCACGCACATGTGAGCACGAGCAGACCCTGGTGGCAGGGGCAGCCGTGGAGAGTCCGCGTCGGTGGGAGCACTCTTCTCCAGGCTCTGCTCAGCTGGACCCTGATGCTGAACCCTGGCGGCCAGCCTTGAAAAGGAGAATGATCGAGGGGCAGCAGCACATTGCCGACGTACTGGAACAGTTGCCACGCGCACTCTCCACAATCGCGCAGAGGATGGAGGAGTCCAACTCCTGCATGAGTGGAATGGTGGCACAGGTACAGGAGGGTATCTCCGAGATACAGTCACAGGGATATGAAGGCATCTCTGAGATAGTGTCGCGGGTAGGTGCAGGAATGTTTGCGATGGAGGAAAGGCTAGCCTCCCTCGAGCGTCAAGCGCGGCTCAACAATGAGTCCATTCAGGCCCTGACAACGGCCGTTCGGATTCAGGGTGAGCAACATTCTGCCGCCTTAAACAGGCTGACAGATACATTGCATCTGGCCTTCCAAGACTTCACACAAGCCCTCCAAACTGTCATCCAGCAGGGTGGAAGGAGTGATGTGGGCCTGGCCCAGGAGAGGGATGATGGTGAAAGGGGACATGGAAGTGGGGAAGCCACTCAAAGCGCTTCCACACCTCAACCGTTGCCCCCCTCTCAACCAGTACCCGCAATGCTGTCTCCTCTCCAGGTGGCCGAGTCTGCCCCTGCATAGTGCAGGTGGAGCAGTCTTTGGAGGGGCCCTCACGGGCTCCAAAACCCAGAGGGCGCCTGTGCAAAGCATCTCATCGGTCAGTGCATGGACAAGAGCAACCTGCCACTACCTCTGCTGAAGCCACAGGGGTAGCACCACGTAGGGGTTCCCGTAAACATAAGGCGAAGGATTTGTGAGCACAAAAGGGATGAACAAGGGTGTATGACAGAATGTCATGTTTTTGATTTAGTTTCGTTTGTTTTGCAAAGCACATCAAAATTTGTTGTCACCACTACTGCCACATCTGATTTGTGCAATAATTCCCATTCCTGAGGATCACTATGAAGACCCACACCTGATGCCACCCATTGTGTCACTGCAGAGTGGGTGTAGGTGTATTTGCAGGGCTCTTTTGTGCAGACGACTGAGAGACACCGGCGATGTCCCCGGTGGCACCCTGAAAGGATCTGGAGGAGAAGTTGTTGAGGGCAGTGGTGACTTTGACAGCGACAGGTAAGAAGATGGTGCTCGGGCCAGCCGGGAGCAGCTCAGCATGAAGGAGGCTGCAGATGTCCACGACTACATGTTGAGTGACTCTGAGCCTCTGTGTGCACTGCTCCTCAGAGAGGTCCAGGAAGCTGAACCTCGGTCTGTAGACTCTGTAGCGAGGGTATTCCCTTCTGCGACGCATCTCTCTCTGCCGTTTCCCTCCCGCCTGCTGCGCAGGTGGATGCGTCACAGCACTGTGTTGTGGAGCTCCACGTGTCAGAAGTGGACGGCGAGGCTGGTGATGCTGTTCGTCCTCCGATGAGGTCAAGATGTACGTTTGAGGGGGTCCGCAAGGTAGGCAAATGTGTCTGCACACTGGAGTTGAGGTTCCAAGTTTGTGAATTTGATTGTTAGGAGGAGGAGGGTGGTGGAGGCCAAACTTTGTCCAAAGTGACAGAGTGGCCTCCTGCAATGAGTGAGGGTCTGCCCCCCAACACCCCCCCACCCCCACCCCACCTGTCAAATGGACCTTTGCAGCTCCCACAGGCTGGTGACTGCAACACGTCTGTTTCAACTGGGAGTGTTTCCCCCAGTAGGGGAAACACGCTCAGTTTAGATGAAAATCCCACCCCTCCTAAAATATCCTCCCAATCAGGTCTCCTAATGACCTGAACTATCAAATTAATTGGTTTAATTGGGATCCCGCCGGCTTTAATTGCCGGTGGGAGTCCCGCATGCGGGGGCTGCGCGTGCATCTAAGCGGGTCATTGGGGAACCCGGAAGTGGGCGGGTTGGAGCCGGGCTCCGGACCCGTCCCGGGAATCCCAAATTTTAGCAACCCCCCCGCCACAAACGCACCTGCTCGGACATCCGAAAAGAGCAGGGGACCCCTATTCCTCTGCTTCGCAAATTGCAGTAGCTTTTTATATTTCACTTATAAAGAATAATATAAAAATATTACTTCAAAAATGACAAAATAGGAATCAATGGAATCACTCAAAATATTTTTTCAAAAAAATCTACAAATGGCAGTTGATGCTAGCTCAGTTGTGAATTTTTAATTTTAGATTGATAGATTTATGTTAACCAAGGGTATTAAGGGATATGGGGCTAAGGTGACTATATGGAGTTAGGTCACAGGTTAACTATGATCTCATTGAATGGCAGAACAGGCTCGAGGGGCTAAATGCCACTACCACTTGCTGCCTCCTGTTATACGCCACCTTCTTGTGCAAGAAAGTGGGACATGTGTCGGAGTGTCCTGCAGGATGTTTGGGTGATGTGCCTATCGTGGTTGAATAACTGCCAGTGTGTGAGACCTGTGAGTTGTGGGTGGGCGGCTTAGAATAGTAGTAATGTGTGAGGGTGAGAGGAAGTATCTGATTGGAAGAGTTGAGTACTGATTGAAAGAGTTTGTTGGTAGGTGGGTGATGGGGGGGTGCAGTGTGTGGAGCAGTGGATGCGGCAAGTGGTGCAGTTGGTAGGAGACACCACTTGACAGTTGACCTCATTCACCTTGACCACTCATGTCAAAGCATTGAACTTCTTCCTGCACTTCATCCATGTTAGTGGTGCTATGTACCTGGCATTGATTGCGTCCCCTACTGCCTCCCAAACATATGTCTGGAGGGCCTCTTGCCCCACTGCAGATATACAATGCCCCTCCTTTTGTCCACCTCATGTACCAATGCCTCTGGTGCATCATCAGAGAACCTTGGTGCATGCTCTCTCGCAGGCCCAGTACAAAGTCAGATCGGCCGATTGGTGAGGCCTAGCGTTCAGATTGGAGGATATGGGATTTAGTAGAGCGCAACCTTTATTCAATGTTTTAACATAACTTATCAGTGTGTAAACATAGGGACGGGACCTGCATCTATGTTTTCCGTTCAGACTCCATGCGGACCCATATCTTATGTTTTGCAAATAAGAGGTGCAGGCTGCCGTTAAGAGATGCAAGGCACTCACGTGATATCTGGGCCCCCCTGTTGGTGAGAAGTCACTGAAAAATGCAGCCAGTCCTGGCTGCTCATGTTGGAATCAGGTAAGTGAGCAGGCAACACAAATCTCACATGCTGCCTGCATTGGAACAACCGGGTGCGGGTTAATCTTGTACTGTGACACCCACGCCCGGATTCAGGGGTTATCGAATTTAACCCCCAGTTTCTCCCTATCTACTGTATCAAAACCCTTCATTATTTTGAATACCTCTATCAGGTGGCCCCTTAACCTTCTCTGCTCTAAGGAGAACAATCCCAGCTTCTCGAGTCTCTCCACATAACTGAAGTCCCTCATCCCTAGTACCATTTTAGTAAATCTCCTCTGCACCCTCTTCAAGATCGTGACATCCTTCCAAAAGTGTTGTGCCCAGAATTGTACACAATACTCCAGCTGAGGCCTAACCAGTGATTTATAAAGGTTTATCATAACTTCCTTGCTTTTGTACTCTATGGCCTGGAATTTCACTCCGAGCCATGAAGAGTGAGGAGGGGAAACATTTCCAGACTGGAAACCTGGAAGTATGGGTTTCCTAGGCGTCCTTACAATTTTGACGCAGGACATCTTTTACATTTTTTCAGCAGGTTTCCCACCCGACAGCCAGCCAGATTGACAGGCTGGCTGCCTGCTCGATGGAAAGTCTGACATCGGAGGCTTGGGGCCGGACATCGAGGAGGGGGTCGGTCATCGAGGGAGGGCTGTCAGTGGTGAGATGGAGTCGGTCATCGAGGAGGGTACTCGGGGGCATGGGGCCGGACATCGGGGGGGGGGGGGGGGGGGGGAGTGTGCAGAGACACTGAGGGGGTATCGGACATCAGAGGTGGGGATCGGACATGGGGGGGATCGGACATCAGTGAAGGAGTTGGAGACATCAGGGAGAGTATGATATCGGAGGGGGGGGGTTGGAGACAGTGAGGGGATCATACATCAGAGGGTGGGTCGGAGACATCGGGGGGAGTTGGACATCGGAGGTGGAGGTCAGACACAGGGGGGGGGGGATATCGGACATTGGGGGGAGCGGAGACGTCAGTCATTGGAGGGAGGGTCGGAGACAGTGGAGGGGGGGGTCGGACATTGGGCGGGGTCGGACATCAGGGAGGGAGTCGGAGACAGTGGGGGGATCGGACATCGAGGGAGGGCTTGGAGACATCAGGGGGAGTCGGACATCTGAGTGGGGGTCGGAGACAGTGGGGGGATCGGACATCGGGGAGGGCTCAGAGACATCAGGGGGAGTCGGACATTGGAGTGGGGGTCGGAGACAGTGGGGGGATCGGACATCGGGGGGTGTCAGGCATTGGGGGGGGTTTGGAGACAGCAGTGGGGAAATAGGACATTGGGGGAGGGGGTCGGAGACAGTGGGGGGGGGTCGGGCATCGGGCAGGAGGGGTTGGCCAACCGATGGAGTGGGGGGGGGGGGTGCGGCCGATCGGATCGCGGCAGGTAGGCTTGTTGGGCATGGAGGGAACGCTGCTGCTCCTCGTGGCCCACAATCAATGCAATAAAGGAACTTACCTGTTGATCCAGGCCTTCTCGCTTCCTCTAACATGTTGTGAATCAGGAGGCCTGGGAACCCTGGACCCCAGGAGTTAAAAATAAAAAAACTATTACAATGGAGGCCCGCAGCCTCCTTAAAAGATTTCAGTGACTGACCCATCTCCTGAGAGCAGATTGGTCACCCACCCCCCGACCCGCCTCTGTTAAAACCAGAAGTGGGCGAGTTGGAGGCAGGTTGGGGTCGGGTTTGACATTTAAAAATTTTTCTCTCTCCCACCTGCCCCCAACCCACCCATCCTTGGGGGTTAAAATTACCCCCTAACCCAAAGATCCCGTATGCTTCTTTAACAGCTTTAGCAATTTGTCCTGGCATCTTTAAAGATTTGTGTATGTGCATCCCTAGGTCTCTCTGCTCCTGCACCACCTTTCTTTCTTTTCTTTAAAATTGTACCATTTAGTTTATATTGCCTCTCCTCATTCTTCCTTCTATTTATGCATTCCGAGCATGTGCAGTTTGCAGAATTTCCCAGCATGCAATCTGTGCATCAACATGAAAAAAAAGAACTTGCATTTATATTGTGCCTTTCACGGCCTTAGTTCACTACAGTCAATGAAGTACTTTTGAAGTATAGTCACTGTTGTAATGTAGGAAACAAGGCAGTCAATCTGCACACATCAAGCTCCCACAAACAGCCATGAAATAAATGACCAGATCATTTGTTTTAGGTGTTGGTTGAGAGATAAATGTTGGCTAGGACTCTAGAAGAACTCTCCTGTTCTTCCTCTAATAGCACCTTGGGATCGCCTACATCCACCTGAGAGGGCAGATGGGGCCTCAGTTTAGCATCTCATCTGAAAGACAACACCTCCAACAATGCTGCACTCGCACAGTGCTCCAATGAAGTGCCAGCCTAGATTATGTGCTCAAGTCTCTGGATGGGCTTGAACTACCCACCTTCTAACTCAGAGGCAACAGTGCTACCACTGAGCCAAGGCTGACACCTAAATCAGTAATATAGTATATAAGGAAGGTGGTTGAACTATCTGAATATTACAGGTTACTAAACTGCCCTATTCTAGCAGTGTAGCACGGCTTCTAGATGTTTAACATTAATGAGCACCATATTTCTAATGTATACAGTAACTGTATAAAAGTATTATCTTCAATACAAAATTCCCAAGTTTAATGTATTTAGCCAAAACAGTTGCATATACTGTTGATAATTAACTCCAACTCAAACACTTGTTAGAGTTTGACATCAACGACAAGTAATCAGTTGGATCATAGATCCTTATAATTATTTTACATACTTTAAAACATTCATTCCAAGAGTTGAAAGGTTGTCCCTTCAACATCTATGGGTTTGAGAGTGTCTGCTTTTTCCAGTAGACTTTGAAAGAAACTTGGAGATTAAGTTGTCAACTGTTTTATTTCAGGCAAGGTTGGCATTTATTTAAATGTATTAACAAAATATAAACAGAGGCATATATAAACAAAGGACCTTGTGATCATGTTTCCTTTGTTTATGGTTGGGAAAAAAACAGAAAAGATTACTGTTCATTGCTTTTGAAAATTCATTAAAATAATCTCCCTGTTAACATTTAAACAATGAACTAGTCAGCATTTTGTCTGGTAATATTTTGTTTGTTTATAGAAATTTAAGTTTATTGAAGACTGGATAAATCAGCAACCTCACTAATCATGCACTAAGTTTCCACTTCTGTGCGTCTGGCATGTTCCAAGAGTACATATTAGGAAATTGTGCTCCCCGAATCATGATTTTCCAGTCATTAATTTTAAGAAGCAGAAAATTTAAGGCAGGGACATAATAAAAGAATTGGCTGAAAGTAGTTGGGGGAGGGGGGGATACAAAAGGGATTGTGCTTGGGTTGGAGGAGGAGGCTGATGCGTAGAAACACATAGGGGGTTGGAGCCTACCCACCAGGCTATTAGACTCTCCTGCCACTAATACTGCCAGAGCCCAGTAACCTCCAATACTGCAAGAATCCGACACCCCCCGCCCCCAACCCCTGCCACCCCCATGCTCCAAAATCCCCTACTCAGTCAGCTGAACTGCAGAATCACCCTTTCCCTGGACTTCTCGCTCCACCCCACCCCCCACTCCCAAATCCTTGGTCCCCTTCTTAGTGCTCACAAATCTCTTGACCACATTCACAATGCTCTCTGATCCCACAGCCACCCCAATTTTCCCAGACCTGAGACCTCAGACCTTAATGCCCCCAGATCCCAGGATCCCATTCACAGTGATCATAGATCTCAGGACCTGCTCTATCGTTCCCAGAACCTCTTTCTCCAGAGTTACCGGAACTCTGAAACCCCATCCCAATACTGCCAACCGGTTTACTTTCACATTGCTCCCAGGTTCCAGGGCCGTTCCCTCTGCTGATAAGCCAGTTTCTTAACTATTAGTATTTAGCTTAACACCACAGCTCTTATAAAGCAGCATTGTCCAATATGTTAGCAAATAGAAACAAGTGGCTAATTGGGAATCCAGATGTAGCTAATTGCATTTTGATTTGTAAATAAAAAAATAGTAATGGACATCATCATTGGGCATGTGATCTCAATACTCTTATTCACACGGCGAATGCAGGTGTACTTTAACCTTGTGTGTTTGTTGGTAGAATGGTAAGACAATAAGCAGAGTGCGCAATTGTTATTTGATCGTTGTGTGCTTTGCTTCCTTCATTACTGATTATTGGTTATCTGCTAAATGGTGTGTGACACGGGTGAAACGCTGGACATCAGCACCATGGAAACACCAGCAACATTGTATGGAGAGGAAACCTGTCATCGTGGTCAGTTCAACCAAACAGAATAACCACTCCAGGCCAGCAGAAGAAATCAAGCCCAACTAATAACAAGCAGCTCCAACAGGGCACGTCATGGCAAAGGGCAAACAGCAGCCAACCACATTCTGGATGGAGAGCAGGGGCAGGTCTGGCATGTCTTGTTGTGCGAGTTAACATTCTTAGCGATCTCACTGATGAAGTCGGGAATTTATGTGGTGGTGTGTTACAGACATATTTGGTAAAGAATGAAAGATGCAAATTTGTTTAAGTTTTCAAGAAGTTTTAAATATGTCTTAGCCTTTCTTATAAAAATTCACCTTAAACAGACAAATAGTAAAGAGTTGCCCCTCATATTAGATGCATAGATTTATCTAATTGTGTAGCTTAGTGTTTATTTATTGAGCTACCTTCAGTGGGTAATCAAAAGACTATGGGAGTGAATTTCCACGGGACTCCTCCCACTTGTCCATCATGACTTGGGCAGAAGAGCCACCGAAAACCCAGAAACCAGCAAGAACCCCACAAAAATTCATCCCCTATTTAGTTTTGAAGAACAAATCAATAAAGGACTTATTGCACAATTTTTAAGGAAATCTCTTACAAATTTCTTTCAAATTCTCTCAATGGAGATGTCACCCATCCCACACTACCCTTCCCCAGTACCCCCACACCCTTACAACAGCGTTGTCTCTAATTCATGACGATAATGCTATAAGAAATTTGTTAATATTTTTAATGCTTGCAGAGGCTCTACCAAATTCATTGCAGAATTAATTTTTCATTATTACTTTTAACATTTCTCTGCATGCTTTAATGCAATGAATATCAACATTATAGCCATATCTTTGTATCTGGGAAAATCTAGCACTATTGCCAATAGATATTTACACAAAAGTATTACAATTTCTGTATATCTCACCATTTCAACTGAGCAAAAAAGAAGCTGCAAAATCTAAGTGAAATCTAAGGCAGGTTAAATTTAACTTGGGCAAGAGTAAAGGAAGTAAAAATGGGTGTCATATGTACCCAATGATTGACACAGCTAAAGGTGAAGTTGAAAGAGGTCGAATGGGTATCAGTGGACTCTGTGCTCAAAGTTCAATGTAGAGCAGCAATGAACAAAGCAAATACAATGCTGAAGTATATAGACCAAAAACAGCAGAGTGCATATTGGAGGAAGTCATTCTTAAGCTGTACTACCATGGTCAGATCACACCTTGAATAAATCCGGAACATTACTTCAAATTAAACTGTGACAGTAAGACAAAGGGGTCACAAGTTCCAACTAGCCAAAGGCAAATTTGGGATTGATACCAAGAAATTATCCTTTGCATAAAGAGTACTCAACACCTGGAATAGAATTCCAGGTATGGTATTAGAGGCACAAACTGTGGAATCATTTAAGAAACAGCTGGTTGTTGTGATGGGACAACTGTACGGGTGGGCTGGGATGGCCCAAATTAACCTTCCACACCTATCTTATGATTGGCTACTCAGCTGATGCAAGAAAATTGATTATGAAAAGCAAGTGGTAACACAGAGAATATTAGTAACTTAAAGACGGTTTATTCCTCTCATGCAGGAGTGGAAATTGCTTTAGGCCGGTTTTCAGGCCTAAAGTGGGCATCATGCACAGAACGTGTACCCCAACCAGAAGGTGCGAGGCCAGTCCAAAGTTAAGCCTTGGGCCTTGGTAATAATATCTGGATGAGCTTCGGAGCCTGTTGTGCCTCTACAAGCAGCACGGCCACTTTAACAAGATAAATTCCACGCCAGCAGCTGTCTGAAGGTGAGTCCTGGGGTGGGATGAGGTGGAGCAGAGCGGCAACGGCGGCAGTGGGGGGGGGGGGGGGGGGCGATAGGGATACTGCGGAGTCGGGGGCACAATTCTGCTCCTCCCGGCTCCACAGGAGTGGCTTTTTAAAAACAATCTTTTGGTGGCAGCCGCTGCTTGAGCAAGCTTGGTTCCTGCTCCTGCTTCGTCCGCTCTGCAATGTCCAGTTTGGAAAAGGGGGCCTAAAACAGGCATAAGGCCCCTCATTTACATTCCCTTTGGTGTGAGAATGAAGTCATTGGGCGGCTCTTACCTGTAAATCTTAGGAGGAAGAGTAAAAAAATGACTTAAGTAAGTGAACTCTCCATACTGTGACAATCCAATAAAGAAACTGTCAAGAAATATTCACAGTAATTATGTAAATAGTAAAATGAAAAGAATGGCTTTACCTCTAAAGTTTCATTCCACTTCAATTAAGAACAAGTAACGGGCAGTTTACAAGTTAGCACAAAATGGTAATAAGTGTGATCTAGCAATTAACCTCCATCCATTAACTGTATGATTCTCTGCTTATTCATCAAGTATGTCCACACATTTTATATCAACATAATCTTCTCTAAGGTCTAATTAAATAATGAAATAGATCATGTGCAAACAGCAATTTTTAATTGTTCAGTAATACAAGTACCCAAGGGTGGTAATAAGCCTCAATAGTAATATAAAAATAATAATTATGTACTTGATAAAATTTTGACATCTAATTATCATCTTAAATAGTAAGAACACAAGCACACAAAATTAGTTTACCACTTTTGAAAAATCCAAGGGTACAGTAAAACAAATATTGACTGCAATTTGGGAAAAATGTTAATCCTTAGGTGACTAATAAGCAGTTATAGGCCTCATCTGTAGTCTGTATATGTATAATTACATACACTTCCATAAACACATTTTTAATAAAATGTTGCAAAACAAATGACTATTGATAAAATAAAAGATCAGATATGAGCTATCTGAGAGCAATATAATAGAGATTAGGCAAAATTTCAAGGAAGAAATTTAATAGTTTCACAAACCTGTCTCCATTTATAGTGGTCGTCCAAACTCTGAGCTTAGATCACCGTCATGTAACCTCCCCACTGTGTTTTTGTTGATATAATTTAAACTATATGGGTTGATTTTATTCAGTGTAACTAATGGCTTTCAGTAAGGAAAGACACTAATTTTTGACTAGAGCGGTTTTAGACAAGTAGGTTTTGTGTCTATCTTCATTATAATTATCAACTAATATATCAATTAAACAATGAAGGATTTGTCAACATGTCAACTAAGTTAGCATCTAATTCTTGCATAATAACTTTCACAATGAAGGAATAATGGCAAGACATAATTACTAGAAATGTATCTAACAATAATTTGTATCTTATTAATTGGAAGTCTATGGCCAGCTTCCAAGTTGAACAACTCAAATGAATAGAATTAGTACAATGAGTGCAAGTGGTAATGAGAAACTTATCACATTGAAAAAAAGTCACATCATTTTTTCCCTCACAGATACACAGGAGAGGGACCAGGAGAGGGCTTGTGATGGTTGCTGGTCCAATTTTCCCTCCTCTCACTTAACATTTCCTCTCCAGAATGACACAATTTAGATCAGTGCTCAGTGGTGTGAATGAAAGGAGGCACTAATTCATCTCCCAGCATTCCATGGTGCGGTGCATTGAGCATTGCACGACCTGTGTTAAGTACCTTCAGAAATTATCATTCAGAATTTAAAATTAGAAAATAAAAGTTCACTTCAGAACAATCAAAAGCAATTAAGGGGAATTTTGGTTCAGCTGAATGAGTAGGTGAAGGACTCAGTGTGTTACTCCAAAAGTGAGCATCTTCTGCCACACTGTGGCAATTTAGAACTATTACAATTTAGAGCAGTTGGACAGAGTATGGGCACTATTCTATAAAGCTGAATGCTGATGAGATGTATCTCTAGCCTCCCAAGAAATGCTGTGCTTGGATGAATTTTTTTTTTTAAATACAGATTACATATTCTACTTCAGTCCATTTAATCGCTTATCTAAATTGGAAAACTACAAAATACTTTATCTAAACTTTTACACATTGTTTCCCCCTTTCATTCCTCAGTGTATATTTCCACACCTATCCATTTTTCATCAAGCCTTTATTTACTGGCCATCTTCAAAATGCATCAAACTTTTGAGGTTATTGAAATGCTTTTTATATTATTGATTTTCGGGGAACTATTCGGTAGCTGTAGGTAATTAGGGGGACAAAAAGAACGCATTCTCTTGTCGTGTAGTAGAATCATAGAATGATACAACACAGAAGGAGACCATTCGGCCCATCGTGACTGTGCTGGCTCTTTGAAAGAGCGATCCAATTATTCCCACTTCCCCACTCTTTCCCCATAGCCCTGCAAATATTTCCTCTTCAAGTATTTATCCAATTCCTTTTTGAAAGTTACTAATGAACCTGCTTCCACCACCCTTTCAGGCAGTGCAATCCAGATCATATAACAACTTGCTGTGTAAAAAAAAATTCTCCATCTCACCTTTGCCAATGACCATGAATCTGTGTCCTTTGGTTACCGACCCTCCTGCCACTGAAAACAGTTCTCCTTATTTACTCTACCAAAACCCTTCATGATTTTGAACACCTCTGTTAAATCTCCCCTTAACTTTCTCTGCTCTGAGGAGAATATGTAGACCCAAATCTGCCTTAGTCCTGTGTCCACACACATGCACTTTCTAGTTGGACTCACTCACCAATAATCCGGGCGGGGGGCCTTTCTTACCTTTTCCTGGGAGCACTGGGGCCAATTGTAGTGCCTAAACAGCTGCCCCAATATAATTCAGCACAACAACAACAACTTGCATTTATATATAGTCTTTAACGTAGCAAAATGTCCCAAGGCGCTTCATAGGAGCATTTTCAAACAAAATTTGACACTGAGCCACATAAGGAGATATTAGGACAGGTGACTAAAAGCTTGGTCAGAGGTAGGTTTTGATGAGTGTCTTAAAGGAAGAGAGAGAGGTAGAGAGGTGGACAGGTTTAGGGAGGGAATTCCAGAGCTTCGGCAGCTGAAAGCACGGCCGCCAATGGTGGAGCGATTAAAATCGGAGTGCAATATTTGACTGAATTTGAAGCTCTAGCTCTCAGAAATATAGCTTATAAATTAGTTTGCTTTTGTGCCCTATTTTCCTGCATTTATTGTCAGCAGAAACAAAATCATTGGGTTGCTGGGCAGCAGCGGGTCAGCCGTCCGTTTTACACCCCAACCGATTTTCCTTTTCATTGACTTCTAAACAAAAGATGAATCCAGTCATTTCCAATTGTTAACAACAATTGATTGCATTTATATAGCGCCTTTAACATAATAAAAATGTCCCAAGGCACTTCACAGGAGTGAAATCAAACAAAATTTGACACGGAGTCACATAGAGAAATATTAGGACAGGTGACCAAAAGAGGTAGGTTTTAAGGAGCGACTTAAAGGAGGAGAGAGGGGTAGAGAGGTGGAGAGGTTTAGGGAGGGAATTCCAATGCTTAGGGCCTAGGTAGCTGAAGGCACAGCCACCAATGGTGGAGTGATGAAAATTGAAAATGTGCAAGATGCCAGAATTGGAGGAGCGCAGAGATCTGAGTGTTGTAGGGCTGGAGGAGTTTACAGAGATTGGGAGGGACGAGGTCATGGAGGAATATGAACACAAGGATGAGAATTTTAAAATCGAGGTATTGCTGGACTGGGAGCCAATGTAGGTCAGTAAGCATAGGGGTGATGGGTGAACGGGACTTGGTGCGAGTTATGATATGAGCAGCAGAGTTTTAGAAGAGCTCAAGTTTATGGAGGGTAGAAGGTGGGAGGCCAACCAGGAGAGCATTGGAATAATCGAGTCTGGAGGTAAAAAAGGCATGGATGAAGGTTTCAGCAGCAGATGAGCTGAGGCGGGGCGGGGATGAGCGAGCTTGCATTAAAACATCAAATTTGCCGTTGGATGACCTAACCTACCATCCGCAATAAATTAGCTTGTGACAATGTAGAAAATACCATGGCCGTAGTTTGGTAATAATTATCTGCATTACATCAATCATTTCAATAGCTCTCTCTATGTACAGAAAGATGTCTGACAGGGTTTTACAGGGTGAAGGTAAGCAGTGGATGCTTAGGTGAAAAGAGAAAACAGAAAAGTTAGAGATGGGGCTAAGGCACGGGCAAAAAGAAAGGCTTTTATGGAAGTTTTGAAAGCAGGGAGGAAGGCCTAAATTCCACTTCTTTCCCAGTTTTGTTATTTCATTAAACCTGATGAGCTTCCATCATTTAAAGGATGCTTGGGGTCAAATCTAAATATTGACTTTACAGAAGAGCAATGGGAGACAATATATCTATCGTTGTACCACCAAGCCATGGGTAAGTATTTTACTTTCTCTGAATAAAGATTCAATATCATATTTTCCATACCCCTAAATGATTGCATCATTGAAACCCCTCATCCCTTCATATATGCTGGAGAGACTGGTCAGATTGGGAGCCTTGTACCTATTTATGGATTCACCCTGTCATTCAACCTTATTGGTAGTCTGTGAGTTTACAATTTACAACTGCAAGACCCCATTACATTGTTGGCTGCACCTCACTTTGTGTGCCAGTGAGCTCATTCTGTACATATGCTTGAATGCTTCCTAGCTGCCCATTTTTCTGTCATGGTAGGGATAAGTTCCTAGAAGTTCCAATGGACCACCTGAACATTTATGAACTGTAGCTTTATACTGGGCTGGAATTAAACTACACCCAGTGCAGAGCCCAAATGATGAGCTGACCAACATTGGCTCCAGGTCCAGCAACATCTCGATTTTAAAATTTTCATCCTTGTTTTCAAATCCCTCCATGTCCTTGCCCCTCTCTAACTCTGTAACCTCCAGCCCTTCAACCCTCCAAGATCTCTGCGCTCCTTCAATTCTGACCTCTTGCGCATCCCCTAATTTAATCACTCCACCATTGGCGGCTGTGCCTTCAGCTGCCTAGGCCCTCTTCTCTGAAGTTCTCTCCCTAATCCTCTCCTCCTCTCTCTCCTCCTTTTAATACGCTCCTTAAAACTTACGTCTTTAACCAAACTTTTGGTCATCTGTCCTAATACTCAGTGCCAAATTTTGTTTGATAACACTCCTGTTAGCCACTCAGTTGCAAAATCTCGCTACAAAAAGTCATAATAAGAAATAAACTGGACAGACCACCCGGCACAGACCACTAGGCACCGGACATGACAAAGGCAAAACCAAGCCCAGTCGACCCTGCAAAGTCCTCCTCGCTGACATCATGGACAGATGCATCTGCGACAGGTAGATTGGTGAGGACAAGGTCAAGTAGGTTTTTGTGCCAAAATTGGGAGAGCTGTCCCACAGACTAGTCAAGCAACAGCCTGACATAGCCATATTCACAGAATCATATCTTTCAGCTAATGTCCCAGACTCTTCCATCACCATCCCTGGGTATGTTCTGTCCCACCGGCAGAACGGACCCACCAGAGGTGGCGGTACAGTGATATACAGTCAGGAGGGAGTGGCCCTGGGAGTCCTCAACATTGACTCCGGACTCCATGAAATCTTATGACATCAGGTCAAACATGGGAAAGGAAACCACCTGCTGATTACCAATTATAGCGTTCCCACAGCTGATGAATCAGTCCTCCTCCATATTGAGCATCACTTGGAGGAAGCACTGAGGGTAGCAAGGGCACAGAATGTACTCTGGGTGGGGGACTTCAAAGTCCATCACCAAGAGTGGCTCGGTAGCTCCACTACTGACCGAGCTGGCCAAGTCCTGAACGACGTAGCTGCCAGACTGGGCTTGCGGCATGTGGTGAACGAACCAACATGAGGGAAAAACTTACTTGACCTCGTCCTCACCAATCTACCTGTCGCAGATGCATCTGTCCATGA
Organism: Heptranchias perlo; assembly: GCF_035084215.1. NCBI lineage: Eukaryota > Metazoa > Chordata > Chondrichthyes > Hexanchiformes > Hexanchidae > Heptranchias > Heptranchias perlo. Next base: position 71,835,665 of record NC_090327.1, read on the forward strand.
CAGTATTGGTAGGAGTGACCACCGCACAGTCCTCGTGGAGACGAAGTCCCGTCATCACACCATCTAATGTGTTGTGCGGCACTACCAGCGTGCTAAATGCAATAGATTCACAACAGATCTAGCAGCTCAAAACTGGGCATCCATGAGGTGCTGTGGGCCATCAGCAGCAGCAGAATTGTAATCCAGCACAATCTGTAATCTCATGGCCCAGCATATTCCTCAGTCTACCATTACCAACAAGCCAGGGGATCAACCCTGGTTCAATGAAGAGTATAGAAGAGCATGCCAGGAGCAGCACCAGGAGTACCTAAAAATGAGTTGCCAACCTGGTGAAGCTACAACACAGGACTACATGCATGCTAAAAAGCGGAAGCAACATGCTATAGACAGAACTAAACGATTCCACAACCAACGGATCAGATCAAAGCTCTACAGTCCTGCCACATCCACTCGTGAATGGTGGTGGACAATTAAACAACTAACGGGAGAAGGAGGCTCTGTGAACATCCCCATCCTCAATGATGGCAGAGTCCAGCACGTGAGTGCAAAAGACAAGGCTGAAGCATTTGCAACCATCTTCAGCCAGAAGTGCCAAGTGGATGATCCAGCTCGACCTCCTCCCAATATCCCCACCCTCACAGAAGTCTGTCTTCAGCCAACTCGATTCACTCCACGTGATATCAAGAGATGGCTGAGTGCACTGGATACAACAAAGGCTATGGGCCCCGACAACATCCCGGCTGTAATGCTGAAGACTTGTGCTCCAGAACTAGCCAAACTGTTCCAGTACAGCTACAACACTGGCATCTACACAACAATGTGGAAAATTGCCCAGGTATGTCCTGTCCACAAAAAGCAGGACAAATCCAATCCGGCCAATTACCGCCCCATCAGTCTACTCTCAATCATCAGCAAAGTGATGGAAGGTGTCATCGACAGTGCTATCAAGCGGCACTTACTCACCAATAACCTGCTCACCAATGCTCAGTTTGGGTTCCGCCAGGTCCACTCAGCTCCAGTCCTCATTACAGCCTTGGTCCAAACATGGATAAAAGAGCTGAATTCCAGAGGTGAGGCGAGAGTGACTGCCCTTGACATCAAGGCAGCATTTGACCGAGTATGGCACCAAGGAGCCCTAGTACTGCATTCTTGCCCATTTTGTATTCCCTCTTGATTGATCCTGCCATGATTTTGAAAACTTTGCTGCCAACAATGATTTTTAATTCCACTCAGTTGAGCTTAACTGCAGGGGTGCGCCAGACGGACTGGAAATTAGGTTGGTACCTGGATGTACCAGGTCCTGACCTTGCATTGGAATTCCAACTCAGCATTATGGGGGTGGTGGAGCCTCTGCTTGCTCCAAACCAGACCAGCAGTATTAGTGGTCAGGGCCAGGCTGAGGAGTTCCAATGTCCCCGGCCTCTCAGAGGTCCAGCGAATCATTTACAGGTGTCAGCTTGATGAATTTGTCTCCTCCACTCCCTTTCCTACCACACCTTATTATCTGTTTCACTCAAAGAGGCTTTATTTGCTTTCAAAATCCAAATTCAACTGGTGTTTTTATTTTCAAAATTGAAGTAACATTATATGAAGAAGACATACTCTTTCTCTCTCTAACTCTCTCTCCCCAACCCCAATCTGTCTCTCTCTCTCTCGCTCGCTCGCTCTTTCTCTGACCCCAGTCTAAATTTTTCCTTCTTTAATTTTCTAACTTTTATAGAGCACAAAACAAAGGTCACAGCAGGTATGTTATCGGAACTCTCTCTCACACACATATAAACGGGTCCCGATATTTATTCGAGGCTGTGAAGAGAGCGGGGGGGAGAATTTCCAGACAGGAAACCCGGAAGTATGGGTTTCCTGGATGTCCCCCAGAATTTAACTGCAGGACGTCTTTTAAATTTTCTCAACAGATTTCCTGCGCGATTGCCAGCCAGTTTGACAGGCTGACTGCATGTTGAGTGGGAAAGCAGCCAGGGAGTGGATGCCAGGAGGGAGATCGCTACAAGGAGATGCTGGAGGGCTGGAAGGTGGGTAAATGTTGTAATTATATTTGTACAGTTTGGGGTTGGGGTCAGACATTGGGGGGGGGGGAGGGGTCTCTCGAACGTGGGGGATGTCTCGGACATCGGGAGGCGGTGGGGGGGGGGTTGTTTTGGAGTCATTGCCCTGGACAAAAATATCAAATTCAAGCCAGGCTTTTGGGAGAGGCTAAGGCCTTCAAAGTAAAAACTTTTCTAAAGACATTGGAAGACAAAAAAGATCATTCAATGGGTAAATTTAATCATGTGATTGTGAAATATGTAATTTTAAAAAAGTAATGGGACAGAAATTGTGCAGAGCGGCAAGGCAACACTCACCGCAGCTCCCGCGAATTTAATTAACGAAAATACTTACTGCGGGCTCTGTGGCGTCCAATTGCTTGAATTTGAACTTTAAACAAAATGTGCGCCATCAACCCAGCCCCTGAGCAGCATGAGTTGCCGCTCAGCTGGAAATATCTATGAGGAGAAGGCACGCCCACAAAATCTGCCAGGAAGAGAAGGCACGCCCACAGATTCAGGCTGCATTGCTCAATTAGGCAGGCAGACTTCATTCATTTAAAGTTAATATTCTGGATGTTAAATTACTGGAAAAAAATTTTACATTTTTTTAATAAAAAGCCAAAGAAATAATTGAATTAAATTAAAGAGACAGAGGGGAAAAGTAAAAAAAAAATTAATTTTTAAATTTAAAATAAGGAATACTATGAGGACTCCACATTTTTAAAAGTTAATTTTTAGTTGTTTGTCAGTCATTAAGACTAACTGCACTTTTAAAACTTAGTTTAGACCTGGTATTTTTAGGCGTACCTGTTTGGTGGTGTAATTAGTTACTTTCCAGCTGGGCAGATAACCAAGTTTGCACTTTTTCAATGATTTCTCTGATTGCAGTGTGCGATGGTCCTTTAATTCAAAGCTGTCATATCGCTGGCGAACCACTAAGAGCAAGTTCCAGATTTCCACGTTTCACTGCGTATGTGAACTTGCTCCTTCAATTCGACTATAAAAACTGAGAGTGCTGTTCAGCTCCTCTGTTATTTCGGGAGCGATTCCTGGCCCATTAATTTTGATTAAACTCTTATTTTGGACATTAGAAATTTAATTAATTGAAGAAAGAAATGTGGATGAAAAAATTTCAGAAAGCATTCTGAGAAAACTGTGGTAATCCAGTCATCACATTGCACAGAGTTTACATAGGCATTGTTCAGTATAAATGCAGATATAAGAACTTATAATAGAAAAAATTGAGATAAAAAGTACAATAAAAATGTGATAACAGAATGTCAAGTGATGCAGATAGGAAGAGTGCGCAGATGTAAGATTTTTAATATATTGATAAGATTGGAGAGGCACATGTGGGAGCATCTGCAAAAGACACAAATATCCATTACGGGTCAAAAGGGGGTACTATTGTTTCACCTGAGGAAAATTTTATATGTAGGCACATCCTAAACAGAAGGCACTCAGACCACTTACAAGAGTGAGTTGTAAACAATTTTACAACACCAAGTTATAGTCCAACAATTGTTTACAATTGTCAACCCCAGTCCATCACCGGCATCAAAAATTGTTGGACTATAACTTGGTGTTGTAAAATTGTTTACAATTGTCAACCCCAGTCCATCACCGGCATCTCCACTGCAAGAGTGAGTAGCATCACTATATTGGAGGAGAATTTGTAAGGCAACAAGAATTTTAAAAATAGGCAAACAATTTTTCACTCTTATAAGGTGGCAACACTCAATAGTGCCAATCCCTAATATTCACTGAACTTTGATTCCTGGCAGTATGCAGCCGGAAGGTGACCACTGTGTAAATAGGAACAAATATGCAGTTGCTATACAATTTGACTGGGAGGTGGGGTGGGGGGGCTAAATTTCCATGGGGGTTCTCTCGCTCTTCTGCCATAACTTCAGCAGAAGATGAACAGAAAGCACAGAAAAATGGAATGAACAGCGTTTACACCATTTTTCCAGGATTTTTGCACCTTTTCCATTGAAATTACTTTGAACAATCAGGAGAACCATCAAGGAAATTCACCACTACCCTCCCGATGACACTGACAAAGTATACAATACTGTTCTGTACCTTTTAACTGTACTTTACTTTTCATTGCCTGGTTGATTCATGGGCTAACCATACCAGGTCAGATCTGTATAAATTAATTGGCCTGGAAATTCCTCGGAGCTGCTCTGGGTCCTCCACGTTACTTCGCCAGAAATGGGGTTTCCGCCACATTTCTACCGAAATAACGCCGACGGAATGGGAGAAACTCCGAGGAATTTCCCAGCCATTGTTACTGGGATGCAAACAGTTAAGCAATTTCTGGACCATTTCATCTAATAGGAGCATAGTTTGACGAAGAGTTATAATGAGCCTTATCAGCTGGGCAATCTTGTCATCAACTGGATAGCTGGAGGAAAATCTATGTTGGACTCCAGAGACTGTTACATTGCTGACAATGTTCTTGTCCTATCTTTGAAGGGATTCCATTGGGGCTGCAGGAAGAAAATAACAGTGATGATTGTAAAAGACAGGGAGAATAGGCTAACAGTGCTTTGGTTACTGCCTATACCCACTATCAGAATTGTCACCCTAGGCCACACAACCACAAGCTGACAAGTTGTCATATTCAGACTCAACATGATCAAAATGCATCTTGTCATCATCATGATTTCTGCTCTCCGTGCAGAACAATGTATTTGTTGTCTTAATGTCTGTCTTCATTAATACTTATCTTGCAATGTCTAAAAATTTCCTTCAGCATTTCATGTGGATTTTCAGCAAAATGATTGTAGGCAGTGGGATGGTTTCCGTGTCCCTCCAAAGCCATTGGTTGGCCGTCCATTCCGATCTTCAGGCAGATCACGATCTAGGCTGCCAGAGTTCCCACCAGAAATAGGCAGGAGCCTAGTGACTTTATGATGGGTCAGATGATGTAATCACAACCCTTGACATCACTTTCATCTGTGCCTGCCACTTTGCCGCCAATTTCTGCTCCTACCCACTGAATGAGGGCAGTAAAATTTGGGAGGTGGCCAAAGGTACATTAAAGGGATTCTCAGTTGCAGTCAGGAAAAGTTGGAAGCAGGTTTGAGATTCATTTTTACTGCAGTTGCTTCCTTATTTAATTTCCTTATTTAATTTCCTTGCTGCTGAAGATGCTACAACAATTTAACCTGCTGCTATAAACTGGTGCTTCTTTTCAATCCCCTTTAAGATACTGCAGCAGACTGGTCAAAATTGGCCGCTCCGCCAGATTTCCTGACCGCTGATCGGCGAGCTGCCTGCAAGGAGCAAGTTTCATGCTGACATCTTACTGAATTAATGTAAATGTGGCCCAACTACAAAAATGACTCAGACCCCACACTGACTCCTTCGGGCCACTGCCCACCCGATCTATGCTGGAATCAAAAATCGCCCCCAGTGTGTTCCTTTTAAATTGGGATACCACATTCTTCAGTGTCCTCATACCATGCAGCATGCCCAGTCAAAGTGGAGGGCAGGAGATTTAATCCCAAGCCTTCATCCATGGCACCCTGAAACCAACTGCTTAGAGGAGTATGAGAGCAACCCAGGGTGATTCCCTCTGACTTTCTTTCCATGCAGGGAAACACTCAGCCTTTTGCTCAGTTCATCCCCAAAGAGGCATGTTCAAGATCAGAAATCTTGATGTCAGCCTTGGCTCAGTGGTAGCACTCTCGCCTCTGAGTCAGAAGGTCATGGGTTAAAGCCCCACTCCAGAGACCTGAGCATATAATCATAGGAACATAGGAACAGGACTAGGCCATTCAGCCCCTCGAGCCTGTTCCGCCACTCAATGAGATCATGGCTGACCTGTGACCTAACTCCACATACCCGCCTTAGCCCCATATACCTTAATACCTTTGGTTAACAAAAATCCATTAATCTCAGATTTAAAATTAACAATTAAGCTAGCATCGACTGCCGTTTGCGAAAGAAAGTTCCAAACTTCTACCACCCTTTGTGTGTAGAAGTGTTTCCTAACTTCAGTTCTGGATCTAACTTTTAGGCTAAGTCCCCTAGTCCTAGACTCCCTAACCAGTGGAAATAGTTTATCTCTATTTAACATAAGAACATAAGAAATAGGAGCAGGAGTAGGCCATATGGCCCCTCGAGCCTGCTCCACCATTCATTACGATCATGGCTGATCTTCAACCTTACCTCCACTTTCCCGCCCGATCCCCATATCCCTTGATTCCCTTGGTGTCCAAAAATCTATCAATCTCAGCCTTGAATATGCTCAACGACTGAGCATCCACAGCCCTCTGAGGTAGAGAATTCCAAAGATTCAGAACTCTCTGAGTGAAGAAACTCCTCCTCATCTCAGTCCTAAATGAACGACCCTTTATCCTGAGACTATGTCCCTTAGTTCTAGACTCTCCAGCCAGGGAAAACAGCCTCTCAGCACCAACCCTGTCAAGCCCTCTATTTCTTCTAAACTCCAGGGAGTATAGGCCCATTCTACTCAATCTCTCCTCATAGGACAACCCTCTCATCCCAGGAATCAATCTAGTGAACCTTTGTTCCACCGCCTCTGAGGCAAGTATATTGTTCCTTAGGTAAGGAGATCAAAACTGTACACAGTACTTCAGGTGTAGTCTACCCTATCAGTTCCCTTTACTATCTTGAAAACTTCGATCAAATCAGCCTTTAATCTTCTAAATTCCAGGGAATACAACCCTAGTTTGTGTAATCTCGCCTCGTAATTTAACCATTGGACTCCAGGTATCATTCTAGTAAATCTACACTGCACTCCCTCCAAGGCCAATATATCCTTCCTAAGGTGCGGTGCCCAGAACTGAACACAGTACTCCAGGTGTGGTCTAACCAGGGCTTTGTAAAGCTGTAACATAACTTCTACCCCCTTGTATTCTAGTCTTCTCGATAGAAAGGCCAGCATTCCATTAGCCTTTTTTGATTATTTTCTGTACCTGTCCATGACATTTTAATGAACTATGTACATGAAACCCTCAGTCCCTTTGAACCTCCACTGTTTTGAGCTTTTCACCATTTAGAAAGTACTCTGATCTATCCTTTTTAGGTCCAAAGTGAATGACCTCACACTTGCCTACATTGAAATCCATTTGCCACAGTTTTGCCCATTCACTTAATCTATTAATATCTCTCTGTAATTTTATGCTTCCCTCTACACTGCTTGCAATGCTGACTATCTTTGTGTCATCAGCAAACTTGGATATGTGGCTCTCTATCCCGTCATCTAAGTCATTAATAAATACAGTGAATAGTTGAGGCCCCAACACAGATCCCTGACAATTTGAGTACCTGCCCATTATCCCTACTCTCTGTCTCCTGCCGCTCAGCCAATTTCCTAACCAGGTCAATAATTTGCCCTCAATTCCATGAGCTTCAACTTTAGCTAACAGTCTCAGTTTATCGAATACCTTCTGGAAGTCCATAGAAATAACATCCATTGACATTCCACTGTCCACTACTTTAATCACCTCTTCAAAAAATTCAATCAGGTTCGTCAGCCATGATCTACCCTTTACAAATCCATGCTGGCTCTCTCTAATCAGTTGAAAATTTTCAAGGTGTTCAGTCACTCTATCCTTAATTGTAGACTCTAATAATTTCCAGACAACAAATGTCAGGCTAACTAGTTTATAATTCCCTGGTTTCCCTCTCTCACCTTTCTTAAATAGCGGAGTGACATTTGCAATTTTCCAATCTAAAGGAATGGTTCCTGAATCGAGAGAACTTTGAAAGATTATAGTTAGGGCTTCTGCAATGTTCTCTCCTACTTCCTTTAAAACCTGGGATAGAAACCATCTGGTCCTGGGGATTTGTCACTCTTTAGTACCAATATTTTCTTCATTACTGTTAATTTGCTTACATTAATTATGGTGAGTCCCCATTCCTGATTCAGTATTAGTTTCTATGGGGTGCCCGGCATGCTATCCTCTTTCCCTCTTGTAAATACTGACGCAAAGTAATTATTTAACATGTCCTAGTGACTAGTGGTGTCCCGCAGGGATCTGTCTTGGGGCCTCAATTATTCACAATATTTATTAACGACTTAGATGAAGGCATAGAAAGTCTCATATCTAAGTTTGCCGATGACACAAAGATTGGTGGCATTGTAAGCAGTGTAGATGAAAACATAAAATTACAAAGCGATATTGATAGATTAGGTGAATGGGCAAAACTGTGGCAAATGGAATTCAATGTAGACAAATGTGAGGTCATCCACTTTGGATCAAAAAAGGATAGAACAGGGTACTTTCTAAATGGTAAAAAGTTAAAAACAGTGGATGTCCAAAGGGACTTAGGGGTTCAGGTACATAGATCATTGAAGTGTCATGAACAGGTGCAGAAAATAATCAAGAAGGCAAATGGAATGCTGGCCTTTATATTTAGAGGACTAGAGTACAAGGGGGCAGAAGTTATGCTGCAGCTATACAAAACCCTGGTTAGACCGCACCTGGAGTACTATGAGCAGTTCTGGGCACCGCACCTTCGGAAGGACATATTGGCCTTGGAGGGAGTGCAGCGTAGGTTTACTAGAATGATACCCGGACTTCAAGGGTTATGTTACGAGGAGAGATTACACAAATTGGGGTTGTATTCACTAGAGTTTCGAAGGTTAAGGGGTGATCTGATCGAAGTTTATAAGATATTAAGGGGAACGGATAGGGTGGATAGAGAGAAACTATTTCCGCTGGTTGGGGATTTTAGGAGTAGGGGGCACAGTCTAAAAATTAGAGCCAGACCTTTCAGGAGCAAGATTAGAAAACATTTCTACACACAAAGGGTTGTAGAAGTTTGGAACTCTCTTCCGCAAACAGCAATTGATACTAGCTCAATTGCTAAATTTAAATCGGAGCTAGATAGCTTTTTGGCAACCAAAGGTATTAAGGGATATGGGCCAAAGGCAGGTATATGGAGTTATATCACAGATCAGCCATGATCTTATCAAATGGCGGAGCAGGCACGAGGGGCTGAATGGCCTACTCCTGTTCCTATGTTCCTATGTCCTTATTGTAAATGAAAATAAGGAAATGTTAAATATCACCATCATCAGTTTTTAAGGGGTCCACAGTGCTCTTGACCACCTTGTTTTCCTAATATAACTGTAAAAATTTTTTGTATTTATTTTGAAATCCCTTACAAGTTTATTTTCCTATTCCCCTTTTGTAGCTTTTACTATCTGTTTTGCCACCTCTTGCTGTTCGTTGTATCTCTCCCAATCATCAAGATCTGTGCAATTTTTTGCATTTTTGTATGCTTTTTCTTTTAGTTTTATATTATCCTGGCTGATACTCCAGTGCTGCACTGAGGGAGTGCTGCACTGTCAGTGGTGCCCTGTTTCAGATGAGATGTTAAACCGAGGCACCATCTGCCCTCTCAGGTGGATGTAAAAGATCCCATGGCACTGTTTGAAGAAGAGCAGTAGAGTTCTCCCCGTTGTCCTAGCCAACATTTATTCCTCAACCAACATCACTAAAACAGATTATCTGATCATTACCTCATTGCTGTGTGTAGGACCTTGCTGTGTACAAATTAGCTGCCATGTTTCCTATATTGCAACAGTGACTGCACTTCAAATGTACTTAATTGGCTGTAAAGCGCTTTTGAACATTCTGAGGTCGCGAAAGCAGCTATGTAATAGGCTTGTCAGAAAAATTGAAACCCCTGGAATAAAACGGGCAGTGGCAGCATGGTACGAAATTGGCTAAGTGACAGGACCAGGGAGTAGTGGTGAACGGTTGCTTTTCAGACTGAAGGAAGATATACAGTGCTGCTCCCCGGGGATCGATACTAGGACTATTGCTTTTTTTGATATATATTAATGACTTGGACTTGGGTGTACAGGGCACAATTTCAAAATTTGCAAAAAACACAAAACTTGGAAGTGTAGTAATAGTGAGGAGGATAGTAATAGACTTCAAGAGGACATAGACAGGCTGGTGGAATGGGTGGACACATGGTAGACGAAATTTAACACAGAGAAGTGCGAAGTGATACATTTCAGCAGGAAGAACGAGGAGAGGCAATATAAACTAATTGCTACAATTCTAAAGGGGATACAGGAACAGAGAGACCTGGGGTATATGTGCACAAATCTTTGAAGATGGCAGGACAGGTTGAGAAAGTGGTTAAAAAAGCATACGGGATCTTGGGCTTTATAAATAGAGGCACAGAGTATAAAAACAAGGAAGTTATGTTGAACCTTTATAAAACACTGGTTTGGCCACAACTGGAGTATTGTGTCCAATTCTGAGCACCGCACTTTAGGAAGGATGTGACGGCCTTAGAGAGGGTGCAGAAAAGATTTACTAGAATGGTTCCAGCGATGAGGGATTCAGTTACGTGGATAGACTGGAGAAGCTGGGGTTGTTCTCCTTACAGCAGAGAAGGTTGAGAGGAGATTTGATAGAAATGTTCAAAATCATGAAGGGTCTAGATAAAGTAAATAAAGAGAAACTGTTCTCATCGGCAGAAGGGTCGAGAACCAGAGGACGCAGGTTTAAGGCGATTAGCAAAAGAACTAAAGTGACAGATTATGTGCTCAAATTCCTGGAGTGCGGCTTGAATCCATGACTTTCTGACTCAAAGGTAAGAGAACTGCCTCTTTAATGTAAAGTGTATTGAGACTTTTTTCCTCAGTTAGAGGAGTACTATCAAAATACAAGTTGCTGTTACATTTTTTACATCAATGCTATTTGCATTAAAATCGTTATATTACTTACATCTCTTTCAATAATTTTATAAGCCTATAGCCCATGACTATTTGCATTATTGCCTCATTCAGCTAAGCCTGTTGTGTTATGCTCCCTATGTATTACTGTCTGATGGTACAAAAATCAAGAGTCAAAAAATGCACCACAAAAAGTGTCAAAACTTGAAATTTCCTGGGGGGAGTGGGGACTGCTTCCAGCCCCTTTAGAAAATAAACTATGTCTTCAGTGCTCATGTCCCCCTTCATAAATTTCCAGATTCACCACTGTGAAAATTGCACTACAATGTAGATAGTTTTTCCCTGTGATACAAGTGATGGATATATTAGCCTAAGTTTTCTGAGTACCCATCCCCAGCATGATATCAGAAAATTGCAGGTGCACTGTCTGCAACTTTCCAATATGCACTGGAGGCAGATAAGGTTCCTAGTCATCAGCGCAAATGCAGAAAATGACCCCCATTGGGTATCCCTGCAACTTCAGAAACAACAAGTTCATGTCACCACTGTAGCCTCAACAAAAACAATTGTTTGCACTTCATAAACAAAGCCTTCAGGCTTCAGTTTTCACAAAAAAAGGGAATGAATTGTGAAATGTAATTCTGAAACATTGGTAAAAATCCTGGAACCCTATGTAATAAAACAGAATTTAACATAATCAGTCACCGTAAAGCAGTGGCCCTGATCAGTGCTGTATTCAGGGCTGTTTTGGGCTGGTTGTTATTAAAGTTGTCAGCTGCTTTGGGAGTTGTGCCAGCTTTTTTGAAGACGCTTGTCAGCTTTCATGAGTTTTCTTAGGTTAACAGTTTCTTATCACATCACATTCATTCACAGTGAGTATGCCAACGTTTAATTCTTGATTACTAGTTTCCATACCACTTTGAAAAAATCATTACCATACATCAATTTTACTGGGGGATCCTTTTTATTTTGCATCTAATAAGAACATAACAAGGTGCAGTGGTCACAGACTGGCCTTTTGCCTCCAGGATCTGAGTTTGAATCCACCCTAAACTGATGGGATGAGTGATGTGATCATTAGGATCCTATGTGAAGTGAGTTTAGACAGTCTTAGCTCAGCTCTCAGCAGGCATTGGCCCACAGCATAAAACTGGCAGTCTCACTCAGAGGCCACAGTATGCCCGGTGAGAAGTAGAAAATATAAAACTTCGTTTGAAACTGCTTGTTCAAAAATGGAATGTTTCCTCTACCAATGCGAACATCCCTTACCTTTTGAGTTCAAAAATTCTGAAAAGTTCTTAAAAATAAAAAAATATAAATGCAACAAGAAAAAAAAATCTTCGCCCTCAAACCTATCCCTTTCATATATTAAATATAACGCATTACCTTGGATTGTACCAAAATAGAGGAAAAGTTCTGCAGGGTCTATGAGCCAGCTCTTTGAAAGAGCTATCCAATTAGTCCCATTCCCTTGCTTTTTCCCATAGCCCTGTAAATTTTTTCCCTTCAAGTATTTATCTAATTCTCTTTTGAAAGTTGCTATTGAATCTGCTTCCACTCCCCTTTCAGACAGTGCATCCCAGATCATAACTCACTGCCTAAAAAAAAATCTCCTCATCTCACTTCTGTCTTATTTGCCAATTACCTTGAATCTGTGTCCTTTGGTTACTGACCCTCCTGCCAGTGGAAACAGTTTCTCCTTATTTACTCGATCAGAACCATTCACGATTTTGAATTACTCTATTAAATCTCCCCTTAACCTTTTCTGCACTAAGGAGAGCAACCTCAGCTTCTCCAGTCTCTCCACATAACTGAAGTCCCTCAACCCTGGTACCATTCTAGAAAATCTCTTCTGCATCCTCTCCAAGGCCTTGATATCCTTCCTAAAGTGTGGTGCCCAGAATTGGACACAATACTCCAGATGCAGCCTAATCAATGATTTATAAAGGTTTAGCATAACTTCCTTGTTTTTGTACTCTATGCCTCTGTTTATAAAGCCAAGGATCCCATATGCTTTTTTAACAGCCTTCTCAACTTGTCCTGCCACCTTCAAAGATTTCTGCATGCAAACCCCCAGGTCTTTCTGTTCTTGCACCCCCTTTAATATTGTACCATTTAGTTTATATTTACTTTATGTGCTGTAGCTGTGAGACTAGCCCATAGAATAAATTTGAAGAGACTTCACTCCCAGCACAAAGCCTCAACCAATTGGAGCACAGATTAAAGGTTTTTAATGACCAGAAAATTTGGAGCACCGTGAGTCAGGCACACTGACCTCCATACCTAATTCTCAGATTTATGCTCATGTCAGGCAAGATTGCATCGGAAATGGAATCTCCAGAAATTTACCCCATGTACACATTGCTTTGTGGGGAAAAAATCCTTGATAATCTCAAGTCTTGTGACTTCTAAATCAGAGTGAATCCAAAGTGGCTGATGAGGTTTCAGTACTGGATGTAAAACTTGTAGGGCACACATGTGTCAATATTTTTTTTATTTTGCCCATCTCTGATGACTTTATTCCTCATCAAACTGAGGGACGCAATGCATGTGTGTGAAGATCAAGCAAAGTAAGGATTGAGTTTTTCCCCTATTGTTGAATACATACAAAGAAAAACATAGATTTTTTTAAAATAATACACCCTTATATTGCACTCTTACCATGGAGAACATCTATTGAACCTCCTTCAGCATCAGTCACAGCACCAACGCATGCAGCAAGATAGGGGATTTGGCAGTGCATAGGCATAGCAGGACATTCTGGCTTTCTGTGCACAAGAGCCACTTTTCTTTATCAAAAAGTGGCAGTGGTGTACAAAATTGGGAGGAATTTGTGCATTCAGCAAACGAGCTTGAACCGACCCTGTTTGGAATTTAGTCCTGTGCTCATATCTATTCTACATGACTTCTTATTTGTGCTATTACTGTGTTCCAGTCACTGCTTGTTTGACTTGAAGGAAGGGGAGAGGTGTCAGAGAGATTAGCACTGAGTAGGAGTATGGATTCAAGAATAACAACTTTTTTGACTCGATGCCAATTCAGCACCACACAGTTTAACTCCTGAAGCTCATGAAAATTTCAGACAAATTTGGGTCTGGAGCTTTGGCTTTCCCATCTTGAAAAATATTACTGCAATGGAGGAAACATCATGAATAACCCTTTGAAAGACAGCATAACTAAAATTAAAAAACACAACAATTCAACTGTTTCTGCACTTCTCTCTTGTCATGCACTAATGCACTATGTGATTATGCTGAATGAGGACAGATAATAGAAAGTTGGGTTTACAACATTCTGTACCAAATAGCTTGCCCATAAGGCTGTTTCAATGCACTAAACAGTACAACTAACGTTACCAGAATCTGACCTCATGACTTTACAGATCTATCTGTGGAATGATAACCAGTGGCATCACCAACCATTGTCATGCATTAGACTGCTCTGAGAGTTTTAACACTTTAGAATCTGACCTGGCTTCAGTAGTTAAAAAAACACTATTGGATAATCTAGGACTGGTATTTTCACCTCAAAGAAAGTGACCTTCAACTTTCCAGATTATCTTACCTGAATTCATAATAAAAAAGATTGACTGATTAAGATAACTTAACTGAATCACTTCAGTAATCGTTAGCAACTTTAGTGATTGTTTTCAACCTATACTTTGTGAAAGGAAGTTAGCAGAACTGTTGTAAACTCATAATGTTAAGACTCAGCTCAAATCCCTCCTAGTCAGTAAACTTAACTGAGTCACCACTTCTGCCTGAAAGTGAAGAAGCACAAAAAACTGACAGTTGGATTTGACCCATTTTTGGGAGGAACTGTCACCAGAACGTGTGCAGAGTTCTGCTTGGGAAGTATTGATCTCTTGGAGATATACAAGAAAAGGCACTGTCTCCAAAAAAAGACCGTGGCAACAGCTCTTTTTGTTTTAATTCAATGAAGCAGATTATGTTAGAGCATATCTTCACATCAATTACATATGACATCATTGTGTTGCAGCTGCTCCAGATCTTCCTCCCCAGGTTACCAAAAACCTTTGCAATGGTTTTTCATAAAGGTATTTCAAGGGATATGTCTTCATGTAACAGGGTTCCAACTGCTGACTGTTATTCAGCAACCTCTACCGGGAGTAAAGATGTGTGGACATCAGGTGAGGATAGGATCAGGCTGTGTGGTGGTGTCCTCTATAATCATTTAGCTTGCTAATAATCACCATCGAGGCACACACATGAATGATGGTCAATTGAAAAAGATTCTGGAGATTCACATCTGCTCATGGAATCTTACGCCTGCAAACTGTCAATGGCTTAAAGAAAGGAGAGGAGAGAAAATTGATGCAGGAAAAAAAACAAAATACATTAAGGGCATAATTACATTTACTAATAGACCTCATAACTTCCCTCACTTGTTTTCAAACAAAGCAGAGGTAAATGGTGTTGCATTACAAATTAACTTTATTTTATTTCCCTTCCTCATAATCATAATGCCATTTCCTTTACTGCACTCATCAGCCTGCGATTTCCCCCCATTCATTTTAATGGACATTAAAAATCACAGGCTAGCAAGCGCAGAAGCGGAGAACCACTTTGATGTAACTATAGCACCATCTTACACACTGTTAAATTTCAATGCACTTTGAAATCAAGAACAATATTTACAGATTGACAAAGTAGGGTTTTAGCTTCCATCTCTACCAAAATGTTTCCTTTTGAATATCTATATTACAATAAAACTAGTAATCAAATAAACTTAAAGGGATACTGTCATCATGGAAAATTATTCAGCAAAACATTGCCTATTTACAAAGACTCAATGCAATGACATAAATTGCCTTAAAACACACTATCGTGCCACTTAAATGTGCCATGACACAAATAATACACAGCTCTTCAATATCTTGTCCCTCCCTAAACAAAAAATGTCTGCCAAACACTTTTTTTTCCCATGAAAACTGTGCTCCTTTACCATGAAGTGAACTCAAAGGCTAACAGCTAAGGTTGTATTAAACAATTAAAGAGGAAACAATGTTAATTGACTGATCATCTTATGGACGAGTTATGCTCACAATCAACATGGGCATGGCATCGTTTTTCACACACCAGATCGAATTTTTCTGATACCTTTTCAACAAAAGAGTCTTGATGTTTATTACAATAAGCAAACAAATACTGAAATCCTCAATTAATTAACAAGATTAGTGACATATTTATTTGCTAAAATATGTAGCATGATTGAACTTGGCTCATTTGTACCACCTCTGGTTAATTACATATTACGTGACTTGAATATTATTATGCTAATATCCTGCTGAGTGAACCCTGACTGTGAAGAATAGATTAATCATATCATTTAGCATAGTTGATCATGAAAATAATCAATTAACAAGTTTTATTTCAAGAATCTTATAAGAGGCCTTGGTGTGATGGCTTATTTTGCGTCTTTCAATGTGAACACATCAACATCCAAATAACAACAACTTGCATTTATAAAGCTGCTTTAACATAGTAAAACGTCCCAAGGTGCTTCACAGGAGGGTTATCAAATGAAATTTGACACTGAGCCACGTAAGGAGATATTAGGACAAGTGACCAAAAGCTTGATCAAAGAGGTAGGTTTTAAGGAGTGTCTTAAAGGAGGAGAGAGAGGCAGAGAGGTTTAGGGAGGGAATTCTAGAGCTTAGGGCCTATACAGCTGAAGGCACGACCACCAACGGTGGAGTGAATAAAATTGGGGAGGCGCACCAGGCAAGAATTGGTGGAATGCAGAGATCTCGAAGGATTGTAGAGCTAGAGGAGGTTACAGAGATAGGGAGGGGCGAGGCCATGGAGGGATTTGAAAACAAGGATGAGAATTTTAAAATTAAGGTGTTCCCCGTCCAGGAGCCAATGTAGGTCAGTGAGCACAGGGGCGATGGGAGAACGAGACTTAGTGAGAGTTAGGATATGGGCAGCAGAGATTTGGATGAGCTCAGGTTTATGAAGGGTGGAACATGGGAAGCCAGCCAGGAGAGCATTGGAATAGTAGAGTCTAGAGGTAACAAAGGCATGAATGAGGGTTTCAGCAGCAGATAAGCTGAGGCAGAGGCAGAGACAGGCAATGGAGGTGAAAGTGGGCCATCTTGGTGATGGAGCAGATAAGTGGTCGGAACCTCATCTCAGGGTCAAATAGGACGCTAAGGTTGTAAACCTGGTTCAGCCTCAGCTAAGGGCCAGGGAGAAGGATAGAGTCAGTGGCAAGGAAACGGAGTTTGCGGCGGGGACCAAAGACAATGGCTTTGGTCTTCCCAATATTTAAATGAAAAAAGGAATCGTTTCATCGGTGTATGTCTTCATTCAGTCACATACAAGCGGTTTTTAAAAATAAAGTTGAACTTGTGCATAGGTACAATGTTGACCTAGAAGAATGTCTTCTTTATATCATTCCATTAGTAATTTTCTAAATTACTTAAGGGAGCATTCAACGAAATACATAACTTCCAATTGGGTTTCTCTGTAGTTTATTGGTCTTGTGGAAGTGTCTAAGGGGGAGTAATTCCACCATGGTTTTATTTGTAGTATCGCTCATTTAAAAAAAAAGCATGCTACTACTTTTGCCACACTGTAACTACAAATCAAATAATCCATACTGTAGCAGGTTGAAAGTTTGTGTTCCATTGAATACTGCAGTCCAGTTAGTGATTTAGTGTTTTTAGGTTTCTGCATGCAAATGAGGAACCCCCCCGCCCGCCCCCCCACCAATCAGGGTCCCGAGGCAAAAAATACAGTAAACATTTCCTTTTCGTGGTGGTGGAGGGAAGAATCACTTTAACACAATATTAGAAAAATACAGTTATGATGATTGTTGACACAGATCTTCATGTCCTGTGACTTCAGTGACTCATGAGATTCAAGAAGCATGTCTGGTCATGTGATATTGCAAAAATCTAAACGCACTGCTGGGATTGTGTTGTAAAAGTCTTGAAGCCATGTGCATGAAACATCATATGATCCTGCAACCATTGTTTTAGCACTCTGACACCTTGAGGTAAGTTTTAACTTGGGCCTCCCAGTGTAAACGGAGCAGTAGCGGCTCAAAAATGGTTTACAACTCTATTTGCACTGTCGCTCCGGCTGCTGTCATCCTGAAAGGGACCTTCCACTGGTTGGTCAGGAAGTTGGCCCCTTTTAATGTGCAAATCGGGGTCCTATGATGTATTAACTTTCCTGCTGGCTTGGTCGGCTACCGGGCCATCCAATATTGCACCCACCTGGAGCCAGCAAGCTACAGCGGAGTGCCCATGGTATTGAGCCACGGTCTTTACAATAGACCGGGCCTCACACCAAAGCGCTCTACCGGTCACCTACCAATAGCTCAAATTTATCTCCTTGACTGAACTCAGCCTCATCAAGCATTTAGAGAATCTTACAGTGCAGAAGGAGGCCATTCAGCCCATTGTGCCAGTGCCAAGACTTTGGTAGAGCTATCCAATTAGTCTCACTCCCCCGCTCTTTACCCATAGCCCTGCAATTTTTTCATTTTCAAGTATATATCGAATTCCCTTTTGAAAGTTACTTTTGAATCTGCTTTCACCACCCTTTCAGGCATTGCATTCCACATCATACTCGCTATGTAGAAAAATTTCTCCGAATTTGCCTTTTGGTTCTTTTGCCAATTATCTAAAATTTGTGTCCTCTGGCTACCGACTCTCCTGCCAGTGGAAACACTTTCTCCTTATTTATTTTATCAAAGCCCCTTATAATTTTGAACACCTCTATTAAATCCGCTTAACCTTCTCTGTTCTAAGGAGAACAACCCCAGCTTCTCTAGTCTCTCAACATA
The DNA here is from genome assembly GCF_035084215.1 of Heptranchias perlo. Classification (NCBI taxonomy): domain Eukaryota; kingdom Metazoa; phylum Chordata; class Chondrichthyes; order Hexanchiformes; family Hexanchidae; genus Heptranchias; species Heptranchias perlo. Next base: position 71,854,208 of record NC_090327.1, read on the forward strand.
ACTGAAGTCCATCATCCCAGGTACCATTCTAGTTGAAGGAGCACATGCACAGTGACAGACATGTACATAACCTGCAGCCAACCTGGGTAAGTGACTGCATCACACAACTAAATTGTTCTAAAATGATATTCAGTATTAAGGCCGTGAAAGATTTAATTGTAGTATCTTGTACTTGCCGATTCGACATTGCATCTTGAAGGTATGGATATGTATGAGATGCAAGAAATGAACTGTAAGATTTTGAGGGCTGGCACATGGGAGCAGTACACGCAGAACTGGCAACATGTTGTGGCAAGCAGTCATTAGGCCATCTACAAGATAAGTGGCAAAGTTGGGTGCTGTTCCCTTGCCAGATTCCTTTGTGTGCTGTCTTTCTGTCTGGTCACAGATCCTGATGGTTGTGTGTATGGCCCTGAGGCTATTTACCACTGGCTGCCATAAATGATCCTTTGTTGTCCTCTGCAGAGTGTCCTGAGGTGTCAAATTTAGCAGTGCTCCTTGCATCCACCTCATGCAGCTATATGTTCAATTATCCATTCCTGAAACAGCGGCTCTACCACTCATTTATTAACCCACAGAATCTGTTATGGGCCTCCACAAAGGATTTCCTTTCACTTCATTTCTGTGTAACACCTCCCATTCCTTCTCCTCCCCTACCATCGGCTCTGGCCAAGGCTCACATAAATTAAATTGATTTTGAAATATGATAAAGTTGAAATAAAAGCACTCATCTTTAAGTGTGCAAATTAATTTGGACTTGATGGCCAGAAATAGTTTGCCCCACTGGACTGGCTCCTCACACAACAGCAAAGTTGCAAAATTATTCTAATGAGCTGGAATGCAAATTTCAGGGCAATCAGAGCCCTTCTGCATTGGGGAGGTTTGCACTGGCCACAGCACAACAATCTTCTATTGTGCCAGGAGCACACTAAGTCCCTTCATCTTTACTGGGGCAGCTTCATTAATTATGAAAATAAAGATGATGTGGATGGTGGTGATAAAAATGGACACAACTCCAACAACGTTATCGATCAGTGAATTTCTGAAACAGTTCAACAATCCGTCTCTCAGAATTATATTATACTCATGGCTGTGATCACATCTGGTGAGAGAAAGCAAATCAAATTCATTAATATTCACTGCATGTATTAATGATTATAATTGATGTAGTCTAGCATTTCAAAGGACATCCCATCTAACCTTCCTTCTGTTACTTCTAATTCAGTTCAAAGACATGCTTTATAACTCTTTGAATGGCTCTAGAGGGATAGAATTGAAAAGCAGAGAAGTTATGTTAAACTTGTATAGACCCTTGGTTAGACCACAATTGGAAAACTGTGCACAGTTCTGGTCTCCATATTATAAAAAGGATTTAGAGGCATTGAAGAAGGTGCAAAAAAGATTCACAAGGATGATACCAGAACTGAGAGGATATACTTATCAGGATAGGGCTCTTTTCTCTAGAAAAGGGAAGGCTGAGGGGTGACCTGATAGAGGTTTTTAAGATTATGACAGGGTTTGACAGAGTAGTAGAGAAAATGTTTCCACTTGTTGGGGAGTCCAAAACTAGAGGTCATAAATATAAGGTAGTCACTAATAAATCCAATAGGGAATTCAGGAGAAACTTCTTTACCCAAAGAGTGGTAAGAATGTGGAACACACTATCAAAAGGAGTAGTTGAGGCAAATAGCATAGATGCATTTAAAGGGAAGCTAGATAAGCACACGAGGGAGAAAGGAATAGAAGGGTACGCTTATAGGGTTAGATGAAGTAGAGAGGGAGGAGGCTTGTGTGAAGCATAAACGCCAGCATAGGGCCGAATCGCCTGTTTCTGTGCTGTAGACTCGATGTAACATATGCAACTGATTTCCAATACAGCATTGTGCCAGTAATGCTTTGGTACTTTTGTGTTAAAATCTCAATGCAGTACTTTTTCTTCTACTTTCCTCTCCTTGTCTCCAGAAAGTTTAGATTCTTGCTGGGATCACCCAAGTGGCCATTCTGGGATCACCTAAGTGGTCATATGACACCAAATTGGGGGGCACAGTTAATACTGAGGAAGACTGTGACAAAATACAAGACATTAATAAATTTGCAGAATGAGCACGTAAATGGCAAATTAATTTCAATATCGTGTTTGACAAATCTATTAGAGGTTTTTTGAGGGTGTAACTAGCAGGGTAGAAAAGGGGAAACCAGTGGATGTAGTATATTTGGATTTTCAAAAGGCATTCGATAAGGCGCCACACAAGAGATTGTTACACAAAGTTAGGACTCATGGGGTTGGGGGTAATACATTAGCCTGAATGGAGGATTAGTTAATATACAGAAAATAGTATAGGAATAAACAGGAAAAATTTCTTCACTCAGAGGGTTGTGAATTCTTGGAATTCTCTACCCCAGAGGGCTGTGAATACTCAGTCGTTGAGTATATTTACGATTGAGATCGATAGATTTTTGGACACTAAGGGAATCAAGGGATATGGGGATAAGGCAGGAACATGGAGTTGAGGTAGAAGATCAACCATGATCTTTTTGAATGGTGGAGCAGGCTTGAGGGGCTGTATGGCCTCCTCCTGCTTCTATTTCTTATATGCTTACGTAATATAGATAGGTGCGAGGTGGTGCATTTTGGTGGGAGGAATAAGGAGGCCACATATTCCTTGGAAAATAAGAGTCTAAATGGGGTAGAGGAGCAAAGGGAACTATGGGTATACGGTCCCAAATCATTAAAAGTAGCAACACAAGTTACCAAGGCCATAAAAAATGCAAATAATGCACTGGCATTCATTTCTAGAGGAATAGAATTGAAGAGCAGAGACGTTATGTTAAACTTGTATCGAACCTTGGTTGGACCACACTTGGCATACTGCGCACAGTTCTGGTCTTCCTATTATAAAAAGCACCACTGGAGATGATAAAAGATTTACATGGATGATACCAGAACAGAGAGGTTGTAACTATCAGGAAAGTTTGAACAGGCTGGGGCTCTTTTCTCTTTTTTTTTAAAAAAAGGCTGCGATGATAGAGGTTTAAAATTATGAAGGGTTTTGCTAGGGTAGACATAGAGAAGATGTTTCCACTTGCAGGGGAGTCCAAAGTTTGGGGCCATAAATATAAGATCATCACTAATAAATCCAATAAAGATTTCAGGAGAAACTTTTGTACTCAGATAGTGGTTAGAAAGTGGAACTTTCTGCCACAAGGAGTAGTTGAGGCAAATAGCATAGATGCCTTTAAGGGGAAGTTAGATAAGTGCATGATGGAGAATGGAATAGAAGGATATGGTCATAGGGGGAGACAATGAGATGATGTAAGGTGGGAGGAGGCTAGTGTGGAGTATAAACACCATTAGGCCAAATGACCTGTTTCTCTGCTGTAAATTCAATGTAATCATATATTACAGTCTATCTAGCTCACCAGCTCATAGAATCTTTCATTTTCTTTTGTCACCTGATAATATTTTCTCATTATTTATTTCTACTAAGCTTTCTGCTTCTATTCCAATAGTTTTATTAATCTTCCTCTCTGGTCTCAAGCCTAGACTTTTCCCATTCCCTGTCACATTAGTTTAAATCTTCTCCCACTGCTCCGTTTAACTTCTCTGCAAGGACATTGGTGTGATTTTGGTTCAGGTGTGAGTCATCCTTTCAGTATTGCCTTCCCTGATTTCAGAAATTACCCCAATACTCCAAGAATGTGAACCCTTCCAACCCTGCAGCCACATGTTGACCTTCCTTAACCTGTCCAATGAGTGGTACAGGAAGCAATGCAGAGATTACCACTCTAGAGGTCTTTCTTTTCATTCTTAACACTTTAAACTCCTTCTGCAAGATCTTAAATGTACTTCTTTCTATTTAATTGGCTCGAACATGAGCCACAACTTTTGGCTGCACTCTCTCCCTTCCCAAATGTGTATCCACCCAGTCCATAATGCCCATCACCCTGGCACTAGGGAGGAAATATACCATACAGGACTCCCAGTCACAACTGCAAAGAGCACTGTTCATACCACTGACTATAGAATCTCCCACTATTATCTTTGTAGTCTACATATCTCTGACTCACTCCTACCCCAAGTAATTCTTCACTCCACAGTACCAGAATGCTGCTCAGGACCATCCTTTAACCTCCTTTGTCCATGCCCACCACCTACTTGTCTAACTCTCCTCTAAGCACTTTTTTTTTGATATTTCCAATATATCAGGAGTTCCCTGCACCCATGAGTCCCATCTCACTGCAGGTAGTCACCTACTTCTCTCTTTCTGTGTCAGTATCTGTGTCCTGAACAACCTAGCACTGCCTCTTGGGTGACCAGCTTCAGAGAGAACAATCTTCATTCTCTGATCCTGTGGAGCACAGTAAATTGCTACTCAAGCAGAGATTCTCTGCTCCAAAGACTCAAATTTACTGCTCCTGGATATTCTGAGGATCCATGAACACTTATATTCACACATCATGAGGATTCTCAGCAATCCTGTGTCCAACTTAGAAATGTAGATAGCATTAGTTGGAGCTCCCACTAGCACCAAACTTTAACAAGAATAAATTCCACTTCACCCAAACATTAATTATAGTAAAAAAAAAATTCATCCAACTACACCTCAGCATTAAACTCTACACTCTACTAACCTTTCAACACAAATCTCTCACTCCCCAGCACAAATTTATACTGTTTCAACTGCCACACCAGGTCAATTGCCACAAGAAAGAAACAGCCAATCAGAGAACAGCCAATCAGTAGGTAAGCTATTTACCCAATCATTTAGCCTATTACTGTCTCAAACCATCTCACAGTTAAGGCACCAAATAAAGAAGTTTCACTAGCTCCAGTAATCACTAGCTCCATCCACAACCAGTTTTTTTTTCTCATTTGGCCAAATTTTCAATCCACCTCAGAAGCTTGCCCTCTATTGCATGCCCTCCTTGGTTGTGTATGAGTTACTCGTGTAGCATGATGCCAAAAGTGATGGTAAATTCTAAATATATCACATGCACAGAATTTTCATTGTCGACAAAGTCCATCATTACCTCAAAGAACTTCAGTGAATTTGTTAGACCAGACGTCCCTCTCATAAATCCATGCTGAATCCCTCTTACCATCCCATACCTATTAAGGTGTTTCACTATCGCCTCTTTCAGGATGCCTATGAATACTTTAACCACATGGCTGTTAGGCTCACTGGCCTGTGGCTCCTGGGTTGCCCATTGCCTTTTTTTAAAGACTGTTGTTGAAGCAATTTATTTGTTCTTGGTCTCTGTGTCCTCCAGCTGTGTCTCTAAGCTGCACAGCGGGCGTACAGCACACCCACATGATGCGATCTGAAGTCCACTATTTAAAGGGCCAATGGAAAAATGGATTTTGGAGGAGAAAGGAAGAAATAAAGGTATGGATTCCAAGAGAACAAAAGCAGTGCCCAGATTTACGGATGCTTCACTTGAAGTACTGCTGAGTGCAGTGAGACCCAGGAGGCAGGTAATTTACCCAAGTGATGGGAAGAAGAAACCTGATTCTGCCACCAACAAGGCTGGAAGTGGCAGAAGAGGTGAGCAGCATGAGCACGGACCCCAAGTCTTGGCTGCAGTGCAGGAAGCACTTTAATGACCTAACCAGGTCAGGAAAAGTGAGTACAGTTGCTGATTCACCCACATCCTATGCTGTACAACAACCCCCTCTCAGTCTGTCTTTGCAAGCCCACCCCATCTTATCACTCCTCACACCTAGTTAAATTTCAGCAGCACCCATTCTTCACTTTCTATGCACTTCCTCACCTCCCCATATATCCATCCACCACTGCCACTCACCCCAATCCTTATACAATGTGATGCATTTGTCTGATAGCCTAATGCACTGAATCCATTGGGTGAATACGGCACCTTCAGTCACTCACAGGTCTGTTCTTTCACCCCTTGTAGGAGAAGAGAGCGCAAAACGTAAGGGAGAGAACTGGAGGTAGCGCTCCACAAATAATGCAGCTGGCAGATACAGAGGAGGAGGCCACGGAGATAAGTGGGACATCTGGATCCCTATCCATCAGAGATGGAGAGACTGGGAACCCGCATGTGCCTGGTGACAGAACTTAAACATCTTTCACACATGTGATGAGTTTATTTCATCAACGACTAGACTATGAGAAACCTGAGTATGGTGATTAGCAAGATTATTACTTTTTCAACGAGTAAATCATTTCGCTTTCTGTTGTCTTCCAGGTCCTTCATGCATAGAAAAAGAATGTGCAGAGATGGGTGACATTGATTCACCTCAGAGGAGCTCATTCCTTCTGAGGGTGCACCATCACAGGACATCCAGCCATGCACCGGCACTTCGGTGGTCCTGTTAGGAAGTTAGTTGGGTTTTCATCTGGTGATTCACGACTCACAAGTGAGCATGAGCAGACACTTGTGGCAGCAGCAGCTGCGGAGAGACTGTTTCGGAGACCGCATTCCTCTCCAAGCTCTGCTCAGCTGGACACAGATGCTGAACCCCGGGGGACACCGTTGATAATGAGAATCATTGAGGTACAGCTGCATCCTTGTGAAGTACTGGAAAAATTGCCAGACACACACACCACAATTGGGGGGAGGATGGAGGAGTCCAACTCGAACATTAGTGGGAGTGATATGGGCCTGGCCCAAGAGAGGGATGATGGTGAAAGGGGACATGGAAGTGGGAACTCCACTCAGAGCGCTCCCACGTCTCACCCGTTGCTCAACAACCCCCCCCACCCAACCAGTTTCTGAAATGCTGCTTCCTCTCCCGATGGCCAAGTCTGCCCCTGCACAGGTGCAGGTGGAGCAGTCTTTAGCGGGGCCCTCACGGGCTCCAAAACCCAGAGGCCGTAGGCTAAAAGCATCTCAGCATTCAGGGCAGGGATCTGAGTAACCTGCCACTACCTCTGCTGAAGCCACAGGGGATGCACCACGTAGAAGCGGTAGAAAGAGAAAGGCTAAGCAATTGTAATTCACTAAGGATACGCACAAGGTTGTTTGAAGAAATGTTATGTTGTTAAGTTTCCTTTTTTTCATATTGGCACGATGAAATTTATTGATTATCATCACTTCCACATCTTGCCCATTATTGCGTCCCAAGTGCCAACTCGCCCTTTCATTTGTTTCATGATGAATGTCAATACATGACGATACCCATTGGGCGGATGTGCATTGGGTGTTTGCTTGGTTGAAGGACAGTTATGTGCAAAGGTGGGGGGAGGGGGGTGTTGGTGGTGGTTGTGCCAGCCGGCCTCAGTATCTCAATGTCTCTCTTTTGCCACTGTTATTAAGAGAACCTGTGAGAGATGAGGGCATCCCGGGCATCCTGGGTAGCGATGTGTGCGGCTGGTCTGGCAATGGGTGCTTCATCTTCATATTCCTCCTCCTCGTCCTCCTCATCCTCTTCCTCTTCCTCTTCTTCAATGTTGTTGCCAGCAGAGGATGATTGATGAGCGCCTTCATCCTTCTCCATCTGTAAACCTCTCTGCTGTGCTACGTTGTGCAGGATGCAGCACACCACGATTATTCTAGAGACCCTCGCAGGCGAGTACCAAAGGGCACCTCCAGACCTATCCCAGCACCTGACGTGCATCTTCAACATGCCGATGTCTTGCTCAATGACACACATAGGGTTTTGTGGCTCTGGTTGTATCGCTCTTATGCCTCATTGGTGGGGTTCCTCACAGGTGTCATGAGCCAAGTTTGTAGGGGTGTCCCTTTCCTCCAATGAGACAGCCCCTCAGCCTGTCTCCTGTTTGGAAGAGGTCTGGAATATTGGACTGGCGTAAAATGAATGCATCATGACAGCTGCCAGGGAATGTGGTGCGCAGCTACATAAATATTTTCTTGTAGTCGCACACCAGCTGTGCATTGAAGGAGGTACAGCCTTTTCAATTTATGAAGACTCCTGGCTCATGTGGTGGTCCTCGGATTGCCATGTTTGTGCAATCGATTGCGTCCAGCACCCATAGGAAGCCAGCCAGAGAAGTGACACCCACTGCCCGATCATTCTTGCTGTTGTTGTTGCAAGGGGAGTTCACATAATTGGACGCCCTGGCAAACAAGCCATCCGTCACCTGCCTTATACACTTATGTGTCAGCCGTGGCTCAATGGGTAGCACTCTCGCCTCTGAGTTCAAGTCCCACTCCAGAGACTTGAGCACAAAATCTAGGCTCACACTCCCAGTGCAGTACCAATGGAGTGCTGCACTGTCTGAGGTGCTGTCTTTGGATGAGATGATAAACCGAGGCCCTGTCCGCCCTCTCAGGTGGATGTAAAAGATCACATGGCACTATTGCGAAGAAGAACAGGGAGATCACCCCGGTGTCCTGGCCAATATTTATCCCTCAACCAACATAGCTAAAAGAGATTATCCGGTCATTATTATATTGAAGTTTGTGGGACCTTGCTGTGTGTAATTTGGCCGCCACGTTTCCTACATTACAACAGTGATTACACTTAAAAAGTACTTCATTGGCTGTAAAGTGCTTTGGGACATCCTGAGGTTGTGAAAGGCGCTATATAAATTCAAGTCTTTCTTTTATGTGCAGACGATTGACACACCCTGCAGATGTCTCCGGTGGTGCACTGGAAGGTTCCAGAGGCAAAGAAACTGAAGGTAGTTTTTACTTTAACTGCGACGGGCAATGCCAGGCCACCAGATCCAGCAGGGAGCAGCTCTTCCTGAAGGAGGCTACAGATATCTGAGTCCACCTGCCGACTCAATTTGAGCCTACATAGACATTGCTCCTCAGAGAGGTCCAGGAAGTTCAGCCTCTGCCCATATACCCTCTCATATGGGTGATGCCTCCTGCGACCTCGGCCTCTCTGTTGCTCCCCTCTCTGCTGTTCTCCAGATCTCTCTTGTGCATCTGCAGATCCCAACACAGCACGACATGGCTCCTGTGGATGGTCATTTTCCTCCTGTTCAGCTGTCCTCTCGAATACATCCATTGCGCCCCCCCCCCACTCCCCCCAATCCTGATCTTGTCAGCCAAAGGGGCTCCAATATTTTGATAAAGCTGTCTCAACACAAGAACTCTCAGTAAAACACTTGTCTGAGAGAACTGAGAGATCAACTGCAATATCTGAGCTTTTATTGAGAAGTGTCAATCACAGGTTTAAAGGGCCAAATCAACTTCAGCTGAATCTCGCCTCCGTTTCACTGGTGAGATTCAGAAGCCCCAGGAAACCCGTGCAGGAGACGTTAAATTTGCTTCTGTTTATGAATCAATTAAGAAATACCAACTGAAGTACCTCAACATTCTTAATTTACAGGCTAAGTACCCCCCCCCACCCCGCCAGCAGTAATCGGGGACGCAACTTACGGGTTTCAGTTGCACGCACACATTCAAGTGCATCCACGTTAAACCTGGAAGTGAGCATGTTGGAGCTGGGTTGCGAGCAGGCTTCAAAAATCAAGAATTTTTATTACCCTCCCGCCCCCAGCCCAGCCATTCTTGGGGATTAAAATTCCCCCTTATATCGATGTCATTTATCCTGTTCACTTTATTAAAAACCAAGGGCATTTTGCGCCTCAAGTTTCTTTTCTTCAGCAGAAAAAAGTTCATCCTTATGAGTTTTTCAAAGCTATGGAAACCCTAAGTCCAGGAATCATCCTTCTTATTCTTCACTGAATCGTCTCCAATATATGAATGTCCTTTTAAGTTAGGCTTCCCAAAACTAGGACTATTACAAAAGTGGTTTCACCAGTCATCTATACAAATTTAGAAGAATGTTTTGACCTATGGGGGGTGATTATAACCCTACCCGTCTGGCAGAAACCAGATGGGTGGGCAGTTAAAATCGACCAGGAGAGAGTACCTTCACCACACGGACTCCAGCGGTTCAAGAAGGCAGCTCACCACCACCTTCTCAAGGGCAATTAGGAATGGGCAATAAATACTGGCCTTGCCAGCGACGCCCACATCCCATGAACGAATAAAAAAAAATTACTTACGTGCCCTGGAGCTGATGGGACTGACTGTTCCGGATTTTAACCTGAGCTACTGAGGGAAAGCTGCACTGTCAGAGGTGCTGTCTTTCAGGTGAGACGTTAAGTTCTGTCCTCCCAGGTGGATGTAAAAGATCCCATGGCACTATTTCAGAGATGAGCAGGAGAGTTCTCCCCATTACCTGGCCAATATTTACCCCTCAACTAACATCACTAAATCAGATTATCTGGTCATTATCACATTGCTGTTTGTGGGAGCTTGCTGTGCACAAATTGGCTGTTGCATTTCCTACATTACATCAGTGACTACACTTCGAAGGTACTTCATTGGCCATAAAGCACTTTGGGGCATCCTGAGGTCGTGAAAGGCGCTATATAAATGCAAGTCTTTCTTTCTTTAATCTTCTTTCCTCAGCAGTTGGCAAGGAAATCCGCCAAAAGCCAATGGGATCCTTTTTTATATCTGCATGTCAGGCTCCAATGATGTCCTCAGGATCCAACTGCAATTTTAACTCGGTGGCCTGAGCATGAAGCCACAGTGAGTTTCCCACCAGGCCAAGCTAGCGGGGAATAGGATCAGGGCTAGGAGAAGCCAAAAAAAGGTACATTTCTAAAACTTTTTTTTTTACTTTCTTTTTGGGGCAAGAGGAACAAGAGTGCTTCTCCGGGCTCCTCTGTCTCCCTGCTCAGGTTCCCATCCCCCTGCCATTCTAGTTTAAACCTTCCCCAACAGCACTAGCAAACATCCCCGCGAGGACATCGGTCCCGGTCCTGCTCGGGTGTAACCCGTCCCGCTTGTACAGGTCCCACCTTCCCCAGAACCGGTCCCAATGTCCCAGGAATATAAATCCCTCCCTCCTGCACCATCCCTGCAGCCACACATTCATCCGGTCTATTCTCCTGTTCCTATAGCACGTAGCACTGGTAGTAATCCTGAGATCACTACCTTTGAGGTCCTGCTTTTTAATTTATCACCTAACTCCTTAAATTCACCTTGCAGGACCTCATCCCTTTTTTTTACCTATGTCGTTGGTACCGATATGGACCATGACTACTGGCTGTTCACCCTCCCCCTCCAGAATGGTGGAACAGGCTCAAGGGGCTAAATGCCACTGCCACTTGCTGCCTCCTGATATGCGCCACCTTCTCCTGCAAGAAAGTGGGACGTGTGTCTGGGTGATGTGCCTGTCAAGGTTGAATAGTTGCCAGTGTGTCAGACCTGCGAGTTGTGGGTGAACGGCTTAGAACAGTAGTAATGTGTGAGGGTGAGAGGAAGTATCTGATTGGAAGAGTTGAGTACTGATTGAAAGAGTTTGTTGCTATGTGGGTGATGGGGGTGCAGTGCGTGGTGCAGTTAGTAGGAGACAACACTTGACAGTTGACCTCACTCACCTTGACCACTCATGTCAAAGCACTGAACTTCTTCCTGCACTGCATCCATGTTCATGATGCTATGTGCCTGGCATTGACTTCATCCCCCGCTGCCTCCCACTGCCTTTTGGATATATGTCTGGAGGGGCCTGTTGTTCCCCCACCCCCAACCCTGGTGGATATAGGATGTCCCTCCTTCTGCCCACCTCTTGCACCAAGGTGTCTAGTGCATCAGCAGAGAACCTTGGTGCATGCACTCTCGCAGGCCTGGTACCAACTCAGATCGGCAGATTGGTGAGGTTTGGCGTGCAGATTGGAGGATGTGGGATTTAGTAGTGTGCAGCCTTTATTCAACGTTTTAACATAACTCATCAGTGTGTAAACATAGGGATGGGACTGCATCTGCGTTTTATGTGTGCGATGTCTGATCTCCGTTCAGACTCCGTGTAGACAGCAGACTGTTATTTTCAGCAAATAACAGGTACCAGCTACCTTTAAGAGATTTCTAAGAAACATCCTCCCTTTAAGAGATTGATCTCCCCCTGGTGGTGGAAAGTGCAAATTGCATTGATTCCAAGTGCAGTTGAATCCTTGGGCCAGCAGAAACTCGCGTCCTGCCTGCGCAGGGGTCATTGGACGTGGGGTAATAGTGCATCATGTTACCTATGCCCAAAAATGGCCCTTTTTCAATTTTTCCCCCAAAGAGTCTGCAAAGGGATATAGACAGGTTAAGTGAATGGGCAAGAAGGTGGCAGATGGAGTATAATGTGGGGAAATGTGAGGTTATTCACTTTGGTAGAAAGAATAGAAAAACAGAACATTTTTTAAATGATGAGAAACTATTAAATGTTGATGTTCAGAGGGATTTGGCATGAAACACAGGAAGTAAACATGCAGGTACAGCAAGTAATTAGGAAGGCGAATGGTATGTTAACCTTTATTGGAAGAGGGTTGGAGTACAAGAGTAAGGAAGTCTTGCTGCAATTGTACAGGGATTTGGTTAGACCACGCCTGGACTACTGTGTACAGTTTTGATCTCCTTACATAAGGAAGGATATACTTGCCTTAGAGGCGGTGCAACGAAGGTTCACTAGATTGATTCCTGGGATGAGAGGGTTGTCCTATGAGGAAAGATTGAGTAGAATGGGCCTATACTCTGTGGAGTTTAGAAGAATGCGAGGTGATCTCATTGAAACATATAAGATTCTGAGAGGGCCTGACAGGGTAGATGGTGAGAGGCTGTTTCTCCTAGCTGGAGAGTCTAGAACTAGGGGAAATAGTCTCAGGATAAGGGGGCGGACATTTAGGACTGAAATGAGGAATTTCTTCACTCAGAGGGTTGTGAATCTTTGGAATTCTCTACTCCAGAGGGCTGTGGATGCGGAGTCATTGGGTTCGGTTTTCACCCACCCCGAGCGGGTGTGTTCGTGGTGGGGGGACTGCGAAAATCGGGGATTCCCGGGGCGGGTCCAGAACCCGGCTCCAACCCGCCCACTTCCGGTTCCCCGGTGACGTGCTGATGTGTGCGCAGCCCCCGCATGTGGGCCTTCCGCCGGCAATTAAAGCCAGCGGGATGCCACTTGAAGTAATTAACTAGGTACTTCAGGTCGTTTACAGACCTGATTGACCTGATATTTTAGGAGGGGCTGGATTTTCAGATCAACTGGGACTGTTTCCCATCCTGGGGGAAACACTCCCAGTTCAAATGGACGTGTTGCAGCCATCAGCCTGTGGCAGCTGCAAAGATCCATTTGACAGGTGGAGGGGGGGGGAGACCCTCACTCATTGCAGGAGGCCACTCTGTCACTGTAGACAAAGTTTGGCCTCCACCACCCTCCTCCTAACAATAAAATTCACCAACTTGCACACTTACCCCGGGGTCCAGAGACATGTACCTACCTTGCGGACCCCCTCAGATGTACATCTTCCGGATGGGGGCCGCCATAGCTGCAGTCATGACCTCCTTGGAGGGCGAACAGCATCACCAGCCTCGCCGGCCACGCCGTCCACCTCTGACACGTGGAACCCCACAACACAGTGCTGTGACACATCCACCTGTACAGCAGGAGGGAGGGCAACCGCAGAGAGAGATGCGTCGCAGAGGGCACTACCCTCGCCACAGGGTCCACAGACCGAGGCTCAGCTTCCTGGACCTCTCTGAGCAGCAGTGCACACGGAGGCTCTGAGTCACTCGACATGTAATCGTGGACATCTGCAGCCTCCTTCATGCCGAGCTGCTCCCGGCTGGCCCGAGCACCATCTTCTTACCTGTCACTGTCAAAGTCACCACTGTCCTCAACAACTTCTCCTCCACATCCTTCCAGGGTGCCACCGGGGACATCGCCGACATCTCTCAGTCGTCTGCACAAATGAGCCCTGCAAATACACCTACACCCACTCTGCAGTGACACAATGGGCTCGATATTACCAGGGCGGCGGGTTCGCGGCGGGGGGGGGGGGGGTCTATTGAGCGCGTGGGTAACGCGCCCAGTGAAATCAGTCTGGCCCGCGCGCAATCGCAGGCTAATTGGAGGAATTACCTGGTCTTCCGGGTTCCCCACTGCTGAGCTGCGCGGCGGGCGGACTGCGCATGGGCAGTAAGATCTGTCAGCTGGAGGAGCTCTATTTAAAGGGGCAGTCCTCCACTGACTGATGCTGCAAGAAATAGGAAAAATTACAGCATGGAGCAGCCCAGGGGGAAGGCTGCTCCCAGGTTTAATGATACCTCACTCCAGGTATCATTGGATGGGGTGAGGAGGAGGGGGAGGACAGAGATCTTCCCCCCGGCGGGCAGGAGGAAGCGGCCTGCCTCTGCCACCACGAAGGCCTGGCTCGAGGTGGCAGAGGAGGTCACCTGCACCACCAACATATCGCCCACCTGCATACAGTGCAGGAGGCGCTGCAATGACCTAAGTAGGTCAGCCAAAGTGAGTACACTTACTCATTCCCCTACACTCCGTCTGCCACATCACCACCCCACCCCACATCTCCTTCTGCACTGCCAACACTACTCTGTCACATCACCCCTCACACCCACTCAAACCTCATCCTCATCTTACCTGCACTTACTCACCTCGCCAGTACTCATCCCGCCACTACCACTCAACCCAATCCTCATACAATCTCATGGCTCTCTCATACTCACCCTCTCATGCATCTCTTTCACGGTCAGCCTCACTCAACCTGCCACTACCTGTGCTGCAGCCAAAGAGCATGCATCACATATGTGCAGTATGTAGCGTAAGGCAAACGTGTCGTGAGCATGAAGGGGATGCACAAGGGTGTTTGAGGGTTTGTCATGGTTTTTACTTATATTTAATTTCTGATCAACTCACATCACATATTATATTGGCACCACTACTGCCACGTCTTTGCGAATCTTGTCTGGTTTGTGCAATAATGCCCTTTCCTGAGGATCACAATGAAGACCCACACCTGATGCCAACCATTGTGTCACTGCAGAGTGGGTGTCGGTGTATTTGCAGGGCTCTTTTGTGCAGATGACTGAGAGACGTCGGCGATGTCCCCGGTGACACCCTGGAAGGATGCAGAGGAGAAGTTGTTGAGGGCAGTGGTGACTTTGACAGCGACAGGTAAGAAGATGGTGCTCGGGCCAGCCGGGAGCAGCTCGGCATGAAGGAGGCTGCAGATGTCCACGACTACATGTCGAGTGACTCTGAGCCTCCGTGTGCACTGCTGCTCAGAGAGGTCCAGGAAGCTGAGCCTCGGTCTGTGGACCCTGTGGTGAGGGTAGTGCCCTCTGCGACACATCTCTCTCTACGGTTGCCCTCCCTCCTGCTCTGCAGGTGGATGTGTCACAGCACTGTGTTGTGGAGCTCCACGTGTCAGAGGTGGACGGCGTGGCTGGTGAGACTGGTAATGCTGTTCGCCCTCTGAGGAAGTCATGACTGCAGCTATGGCGGCCCCCATCCAGAAGATGTACATCTGAGGGGGTTCACAAGGTAGGTACATGTCTCTGGACCCCGGGGTAAGTGTGCAAGTTGGTGAATTTTATTGTTAGGAGGAGGGTGGTGGAGGCCAAACTTTGTCCAAAGTGACAGAGTGGCCTCCTGCAATGAGTGAGGGTCTCCCCACCCCCCCCCCCTGTCAAATGGACCTTTGCAGCTGCCACAGGCTGATGGCTGCAACACGTTCATTTTAACTCGGAGTGTTTCCCCCAGTACGGGAAACAGTCTCAGTTGTTTGCAAAATCCCACCCCATGTAAAATATCTCCTTAATCAGTTCTGTTAACGACCTGAAATACCAGAATATAATACTTTAAGTGGCACCCCGCTGGCTTTAATTGCCTGCGGGAGTCCAACATGCGGGGGCTGCGCGCGCATGTCGGCGCGTCTGTGGGAAATCCGGAAGTGGGCAGGTTGGAGCCCGGATCCCGACCCGCTCCGGGATTCCCCGATTTTCGGAGCCCCCCCCCCCCGCCAGGAACGCACCCTATAGTGGGTGCTAATATCGAGCCCAATAGGTGCCATCAGTTGTGGGTCTTCATGGTGATCCTCAGGAAAGGGCATTATTGCACAAACCAGACAAGATTCGCAAAGATGTGGCAGTAGTCGTGACAATATAATATGTAATGTGAGTTGATCAGAAATTAAATATAAGTAAAAACCATGACAAACCCTCAAACACCCTTGTGCATCCCCTTCATGCTCACGACACGTTTGTTTTACGCTGCCCACTGCACATATGTAATGCATGCCCTGTGGCTGCAGCACAGGTAGTGGCAGGTTGAATGAGGCTGACCGTGAAAGAGATGCAGGAGAGGGTGAGTATGAGATAGAGCCATGAGATTGTACGAGGATTGGGTTGAGTGGTAGTGGCGGGATGAGTACTGGCGAGGTGAGTAAGTGCAGGTAAGATGAGGATGAGCTTTGAGTGGGTGTGAGGAGTGATGTGATAGAGTAGTGTTGGCAGTGCAGAAGGAGATGTGGGGTGGGGGTGGTGATGTGGCAGACGGAGTGTAGGGGAATGAGTAAGTGTACTCACTTCAGCTGACCTACTTAGGTCATTGCAGTGCTTCCTGCACTGTATGCAGGTGGGAGATATGTTGGTGGTGCAGGTGACCTCCTCTGCCACCTCGAGCCAGGCCTTCTTGGTGGCAGAGGCAGGCCGCTTCCTCCCGCCCGCTGGGGGGGAAGATCTCTGTGCTCCCCCTCCTCCTCACCTCATCCAATAAGACCTGGAGTGAGGCATCATTAAACCTGGGAGCAGCCTTCTCCATGGGCTGCTCCATGCTGTAATTGTTCCTATTTTCTGCAGCATCAGTCAGTGGAGGACTGCCCCTTTAAATTGGGCTCCTCCAGCTGACAGCCTATGCTGCGCATGCGCAGTCCACCCGCCGCGCAGCTTTCCAGCGCGAAACCCGGAAGCACAGGTAAGTACCTTCAATCAAGCTGCAATCGCATGTGGAGCACCCCAATTTCACTGCGCACGTTAATATCAGGCCCATTGAGTATATTCAAGGCTGAGATTGATGGATATTTCAACTCTCGGGGAGTCAAGGGACATGGGGATAGGGTGGGAAAGTGGAGTTGAGGTCGAAGATCAGCCATGATCGTATTGAATGGCAGAGCAGGCTTGAGGGGCTATAAGGCCTACTCCTGCTCCTATTTATTATGTTCTTATGTTCTTAGATAGTTCAGGTACAGACTGGATACATTCCCAAGAGAGGGAAAGGAAGGACATCCAAAGCTAAAGCTCCCGGGATGACTAAAGATAAGGAGATTCAAATGAAACAGAAAAAGGTGGCTAATGATACATATCACGCTCATAATACAGTAGAGAACCAAGCTGAATACAGAAAGTATAGAGGAGAACAGAAAAAGGAAATAAGAGGGGCAAAGACAGTGTATGAGAATAGATTAGCAGGTAATATAAAAGGAAGTCTTTTGTAAACATATAAATAGTAAAAGGGTAGTCAAAAGAAGGGAGGGCTGATTAGGGACCAAATAGTAGATTTTCTCATGGAGGTAGAGGGCATGGCTGAGGCATAAATCGAGTACTTTACATCTGTATTCACTCGAGAAGAGGATGTCGCCAATGTCACAGGAAAGGAGAAGGTAGTAGAGAAATTGGATAGGATAAAAATAGATAAAGAGGAGGTACTAAAAAGGTTGGCAGCCTCAAAGTAGAAAAGTCACCTGGACCAGATGAGATGCATCCTAGGTTGCTGAGAGAAGTAAGGGTGGAGATAGCAGAGGCACTGCCCACAATCTTCCAATCCTCCTTAGATATGGGCATGGTGCTAGAGGACTGGAGGGTTGCAAATGTTACACCCCTGTTCAAAAAAGGGGAGAGGGATAAACCCAACAATTACAGGCCAGTCAGCCTAATGTCTGTGGTGGGGAAACTTCTAGAGGCATTAATCCGGGACAAAATTAGCCAGCACAGATTTGTTAAAGGCAAATCATGTTTGACTAATTTGATTGAGGGTTGATGAAGGTAGTGCAATTGATGTTGTATATATGGACTTTCAAAAGGCATTTGATAAAGTACCACATTATAGATTTGTTAGCAAAATTAAAGCCCTTGGGATTAAAGGGGCAGTGGCAGTATGGATACCAGGGAGATGTGGGAAGTATGCATAGAGGGAAGTATACAGTGGTGTTCCCCAGGGGTCGGTATTAGGATCACTGCTCTTTTTGATATATATTAATGACCTGGACTTGAGTATACAGGGTACAATTTCAAAGTTTGGAGATGACACAAAACTTGGAAATGTAGTAAACAGTGAGGAGGATAGTAACAGACTTCAGGAGGACATAGACAAACTGGTGAAGTGGGCAGATTCAGTGCAGATACAATTTAATGCAGAGAAGTGTGAAGTGATGCATTTTGGTAGGAAGAATGAAGAGAGGCAATATAAACTAAATGGTACAGTTTTAAAGGGGGTGCAGGAACAGAGAGACTTGGTGGTGTACGTACAAAAATCTTTGAAGGTGGCAGGACAAGTTGAGAAGGCTGTTAAAAAAGCATATGACGGGTGGACACCTGAATTATCTATTGAGGATGTGACAGAGAGTCTGATCCAACTATATCCTCATTACTATCTGACAGATCAGAGACCAATGGAGAAGGGGATTTAAAACCAAATCCACCACAAAGTAAAATTCCTGAAGTGAAGACCTAATCACGAAGTTAAATGACCAGAAAGATTAGACATGTAAAAAGGCTAAAGTTTCCAAATCCAACTATGTGTAGATAATTATTAATTTCAGGAAGTAAAGGAAGTCAGTAAAACAATGTAGAAATTGTAGATTACAGGATTACTGATAAAATACTAACAAAACCATTTACAGCAACAACTTGCATTTATATAGCGCTATTAACATAAACATGAGTCACAGGTAAGTGAATGGTAAACATACACAAGCCAAGAAGAGAGAGATTAGAAAGGGTAACCAAAAGTTTGGTTGAAGAGAAGGGGTTTGAGAAAGATCTTAAAAGAGGAGACTGAAATAAAGAGGTTTAGGGAGCAACTCAGGTAGTGGGACCCAGGTAGCTGATGGCTATGCCACCAATGGTCCGGTGAAAGGGGATGGGATGCACAAAGGGTCTGAGTCAGAAGAGCAGAGTGTTTGGAAGGGATATAGGGATAGAGGAGATTTCAGAGCTAGTGGGGTGAAGCCATGGAGGGATATAAAGACAAGAAGTAAGGGGCGGAAAGCCAATGTAGTTCAGTGAGGACAGGGGTGATGGGAAAGTGGGACTTGGCGCAGGATGGAATATGTTCAGCAGATGAGTTGGAATTAATAGATGACGGGAGGTGAGCAAGGAGCATATTGGAATAGTTGAGTTTGGGCATGTAGATTTTATATAGGGGTTTCAGTGGCCAAGGACTGAGGTAGGGTCAAAAGCGGACAATGTTGCAGAGGTGGAAAAAGGTGGTCTTAGTGATGGAAAGGACATAGAGTTTGAAGCTTATCTCAGGGTTGAACAGGATGTCAAGTTTGCAAATGGTCTGGTTCAGCCTGAGACAATGGCTTGGGAGGGAAATGGAATTAGTGGCAAGGGAGCAGAGTTTGTGATTGGGAACAAATGTTTAGCTGGAGGAAATGAAGATTCATTCAAGACTGGAAATTGGACAAGCAGTCTGATAGCACAGAGATAATCAAGAAGTCAAGAGAATTGGTGCAGACATAAACCTGGATGTCATCACTATAATGTGAAAGCTGCCCCCATGCCTCTACATCATTACACCAAAGGACAGAACGTGGAAGAGAAGGAGCTCAAGAATCAATCTTTAGGATTCCAGTGGTGACATTGCCAGGAGAGGGAAGAGAAACCATTGCTGGAGATATTTTCAGATAGGTAGGAATGGAACCATGCAAGGGCAGTCCCACAGAGTTGGATGACAGGGGAGAGATAGGCAAACACCAAGCATACGTTGCAGGTAAGGATGCCCCGGAGCATGGTACATTGGCGAGACCATGCAGACACTGCGACAACAGATGAACGGACACCGCGCAACAATCGCCAGACAGGAGGGTTCCCTCCCAGTCGGGGAACACTTCAGCAGTCAAGGACATTCAGCCACCGATCTTCGGGTAAGCGTTCTCCAAGGCGGCCTTCGAGACACAAGACAATGCAAAATCGTCAAGCAGAAATTGATAGCCAAGTTCCGCACCCATGAGGACGGCCTAAACTGGGATCTTGGGTTCATGTCACGCTACACGTAACCCCACCAGCAAAAAAAAAAGTTATCTGTTTTTAATACAACTGGTCATTCTCTCTCTTTCACTTCCTTTCGGACGTTTCTCTCTCTCCCTCCCTGTCTTTGGTTCTGGCCGTTTGTATATTCAGTAGTCTGGTATCTAATGTTTTTCTGTCTGAACACTATTCAATTCCTTTGATTGCCTTGATAACGGGCAGTTGGAAAGATTATATGTAATCATCAGGCATTGTTCTGTGACTATATATGCGGTAATTTTCAAGGAATCCGACACTCACCTGACGAAGGAGAAAGCCTCCGAAAGCTTGTGATTTTCAAATAAAACTGTTGGACTATAACCTGGTGTTGTAAGATTCCTTACATTTGTACACCCCAGTCCATCACCAGCATCTCCACATCATGGCTACTATCGACTCTTCAAAAAGTGCCATGGGATCTTTTCTATCCACCTGAGAGAGCAGACTTGGTTTTACCACTCATCCGAAATGCAGCACCTCCAACAGTGCAGCACTCTCTGTCTTACACTGAAATGTCAGCCTAGATTATGTGCTCAAGTCCTGGAATGGGACTTGAACCTACGACTGTCTGACTCAGAGAGGCAAGTGCTACTAACTGAGCCAAGTCTAAAACCTAAGGTTGTGAAGATGTGTCTGTCAGGGTAGAATAGTGTTTCTAGTGCATAAAAGATGGCACAGATGTGGGGAAGTGAAAGATGTAATTGTGAGGGCAGTAGTAGGTGCAGAGTGTGCCAGGAGCAGCAGAAGGAGGTTGAGTGATATGTGCTGCTGTGATTGGAGGAGAGTGAAGGGAAGCAGGGGAATGAAGGCATGTGAGTGTTAGAGCTACAGGTGGTGCAGTGCTATGGAGATATTAAGAGAGATGTGAGTAGCAACTCTAGTCAGATCATTGTATTCTTTCCACCATTGCAGCCAGGTCCTGGGCACTATCCTGCTCACATTCCCTGCTCTACCACCTCTGCCCACTGCTGCAACACAACTTGCCTTGGCACTCTTCTCCCATCAGCTGGAAAGAGCACCTCCCTTCTCCTGTTCACCTCCTGCACCAACACCTCCAGAACAGCATCTGAAAATTGGAGGGCCCTTCCTGCACCACCTCTGCCTGCCATTTCCAGTGCTGAACTGTAATTCAGATGACAGCAGCCGAAGTGCACCTCCCCTTTAAGGGGTACAGACTGCCTTCAAATGGTGTCACTGAAGCCCAATTTCCCCCTCCCCCAATTCGGCGAGCTGCAATCAAACAACATGAGCAGTGCTGGCAGCTCGCTAATAAAAGTTAAATAAGGTACGAGCTCCAATTTAACCCATGCCGCTCGCTGACATCATCAGGCCTGCGTTCCGATCACGCCGCCCATTGAACTTCTCCCTCTATATCCCTATTCACTTACCGTGAGGTATTCTTCAGGGTAAGATCAAACAGACTATGATGATTATTTCTATCTGGATGTACCATGAGTGCAAAAATGTTATACTGTAAATGATAAAAGTGGTTCAATCATAAAATTTATGTATTGCAATCACCAAAGGGTCATTTTTTTAATAAATGGTCTGCTTATGCAAAGAATATTAAATAAATCATATTGTTCTCCTGACCATTATATCTAAGGCAGTGAACACATATGGAATTACTAATGCTTTCAGGTATGAGTTAAAGGCACAAGCAAGTCTTATTAATATGATCAGCATGCCAGAGATGAGTAGACCAAAAGGGAAATTATTAGAGCCGTTTCCAAAATCAATAGAGCTGCAAGATGGAAGTCCAAAAATTAAACACAGCAAGAAGGTTTTCAATCCTCTTGTATTGAATAATGATGGCACATATACATACAAGTCCAGAAATTATTGTTGGTGACATTGCTTAACAGATGTCTGGTATTTTAATGCAGGCATGAATCTATTTTTAAATGGCCTCTTCTAAAATAGTGAACAAAAGAATGTCACACAAACGTGTTAAACTTCTGTTCACCAATATTGCCAAGTTATTTCTAAGCTATCAATATTACTTTCTATATTTGTGCACTTGTATCTTTTTTCTAGATTAACCAAATTGGCCTACATTTGGGCACTTTTGTGTCTTTTCAAAAGGTCTGAATTAGTCCAATGCAGGTCCTGAATTCAGTTCAGCACTCATCTGTCCAAATCTTGTTTTATTCATATTTTTGTTTTATTCATATTTTGTGTCATTTGTGAATTGTGAAGCCATTTAGGCATGTGCATCACCAATTACCATAAGGTGTCCCAAAACCATTTCATTTAGGACCCTTAACAGCTGTCAGAGAGAGGAGGCAAGCAGCCCATCTGTTTGGGTTCAGGTTCCCAGAGGTGAAGGGACTGTGTTCTAACCCACTGCACTACCCAATCCTCCCTGGACACGCAACTTCAAGGTTGATCTGTGGAGTTAGGAGAAATAGTGATACAGAAAAAGCATTTTTTTTCAAAATGAACTGTCCTTAAACAGTAATGAACAAGAATTCATTTTTGTTGCTAGCTTTAAGGAAGGCTTATTTTTCATATGGCTCATAGAACATTAAGCTAAAGCAGACAAGTTGCTTAGGACTGCTGTTTCAAACATCTTGTCCCATTTTGTCTTATTAGCAAGGACTGACTGAGCATGAAGGTGTTCTTTGCTTGTCAGTTGATAAAGTGAGCACTCCTTTCTTATCTTCTCTCTGATTCTGACTTCCCCTTGTCTAATCTGTGCAAGCATACCTATCATCTGTGCAGAGGGAATGATATCCAATTAATTCAATATGCTAATTTAACAACACACATCATTAACCTAATGTGTAATATATAGAAACAGTGGTAAATTAATCATCACCAGTGTAATGTTCAAATTTATTCTGAAACAGCAATTAGCTGCAAATATGCATCTTTGAAATGATATATTAGAAGTTAAAATTTTATTTTTGGAAACCACATTATTCCTGAATATTTGTGAATAACCCTAACTTATTTATTCAGAGATCTTAAGTTTGTATTGATTTTTTTTAGATTAAAAACACAAGCACAGTTCATGCAAACAAGAATTTGCCACCTCTCCAAAGTCATATATTTCAACTGCAATAAACAGCACAAAGTATTCTTCCTGATTCTACTTTTGTAGTCACACCGCACTTATTCTATATCAATTTAAATTGTGACAGTCTTTTCATTCCTTGTACAGCATCTTTAATGAGTCTTATTTTGGATTTTTTCTCAGTGGTCCTACCTGTTCATTGTTGATGCTTTCAGTAACATCAGTTATCTTTTTAAATTGTATTCTGATTAAGTGGAAAGGCTGAATATATTGCATTCATATTTGACAGACTGATAGTATTAGCAATGGCTTCAAGTATATTAAATAGGTTTTGTGATACTACAAAACCTACTTTATATACTTATAGCCATTATTAATACTTTATCATGTTGACTGTACTAAGACCTACACTAGTTGCTTCCCCAAGGATTCTCCTGATTATTGTCGTAACTTCAGCGGAAGGTGGGAGGAACTCCTGGAGAAACAGCATAAATAGCTATAAATGGGTGTTTCCGCCGTTTCTTCGGGGTTTCCACCAATCTTCTGCTGAAGTTACAGTGGAACTATTGGAAGCAAGCCCAACCAGCTATTTGTTTTTGAAAGTCAGTGATTGCAGAGAGAACCCTCCCTCCCTGACCCCCTGACACTTTGGGACTGTTGCTTTTACCAGATTTGTAACCTATGAGAGGAAGTCACTTTATTTTTTTACTGTATAGATATATATATATATATATATTAAAATGCATGCATTGGCACACTGCCTTTTCATCTCTGGAACATGGATTTGAAAAAAAACAAGACTAATGGATGCTGATAGGGTTAGATGAAGAGGGGTGGGAGGAGGCTCGTGTGGAGCATAAAGGCCGGCATAGCCCAGCTGGGCCGAATGGCCTGTTCCTGTGCTGTAAATTCTATGTAAAAAAATAAATCTCCTCTGCTCACCCTAAGGATTCCATACAGTGTGATAACCCATCCAATGTTGAACTGGACATTCGAGTTTGAAAGTCAGCCACCTCGTAACTTTGATAACTGAAAACTGAACAACAAGAAGTCCAGTTTCAATTACTGTGTTTAAAAAAGACATTGTGCGAATGCATGAACATACCCTTTTCATGCACGTGCAGAACATTTTTCAATGCAATGACCATCATGCCTAAGCCCTACCATCCATCCAGAGCACTGTTTTTGGACTGGACAAAAATTGACTACCCTAGCACTATGTGAAATGAATTTGAGCAGTCTCAACTCAAGCCCTAGTACACATGGACTTAAAGCACAAAACTGATCCTAATTTGGCACTAGATTGATAATTTCACTCAAAGAGCCCTCAAGGACTGGAATTTGGGAAATTCAAAAAATACATTGTTGCAGTTGTGGTGCTCTTCTGAGATTAAGGCAAAAGCTTATTGTTGATCCAGGGTAAAGGAAACTCTTTCTGGAGCTGGTTGTATCATACCTGACCTGGGAATTTTGAGGCCAACATCTGATGCTTGTTTGTGGAGACAGGATTGGTTTGCCCTCCATGTCAAATATTCTGTCTACACACAGAACCAAGACTCACACAGGAATATCCACTTAATTGAAATATTAGAGGGCTGCCAGAATCGGAGGAAGCATCCTCTAGCATTTGTCACTGCCTTCAGGAGAGGAAAAAAAGAACAGGATAGAAATGAGCAAAAACAAAATGTTTATTTTAAACATGGACATTGTCAACACTGACTCTCCTATCACATTCCCTTCAGCAGTAACTGACTGAACCATGGGATAAAAGACTCAATAACAAAGACTTTGTAAACAAACACCCCCCTGTCAGGCCCATACACGCTAACCCCACTTATTACTGGATTCATTTCTGTGTCCCCATCTCCTGGCAGAGGCAAAAAAAAAGCACAGAGTCATGTAGCCAATGGAAGAAACCTCTGTCAAAAATTGCTCACTGACCCCTCAATGACAATCAGGCAAGCCCCAGGAGGCTCCCAACCCGCTATTATCCAAAATCTCACCTTCCTTCTGCCATGATCTTGTAATTTTTCTGAAATGCATTTAATGCCATCTTGAAGAACTGCAAGGAGCGAGAGCTGATTATCACCTCCAAATGTTGTTCCACAGATCGATCATCCTCTAGGAAAAATAAAACTTCTGCACATGCAACCCTGCTTTCTACTTTCCCAATTTAAATAGGTGGCCCTTAGTTTTATCCAGCCCCATCACCTCAAATAATCTATCCACTTGTAAGTTAATGATGCCTTTAATAATTTTATATACCTGAATCGAATCCCTTCTAAGTCTATGCCTCGCCAGTGAATTCAAACCCAAGGCACGAATCCCATCTCCAGAACTCAATGCACTTAGGCCGGGGATCATACTTGTTGTTCTTCTCTGCACATTCTCTAGAACTGCAATGTCCTTCTTGAAGTGGGAGGACCAAAAAGGTACACAGTACTCCAGATGAGGTCTCACCAAAGCGTTAAATAACCCTATTGATGTGGCTCTAGTTTTATACTGAACAGTCCGGCAACACAGCCAGGATCCTGTTCGGGAGCAATCAATGACCATTCAAGTCTCTCTTCTTTCCTGTTACCTTTAACCTATGCCCACTCATGCTAAACTCTATACCTGAATTATGCACACCTATGTGCATAACTTTACTATCTACATTGACGATCATTTGCTAATCTCGAATCCACATCCTCAATTTATCCAAATATAGTTGAAATCTATTTCCTTCTCCTAAGGTCATGACTATCCTGCATGATTTAGTATCATGCACAAATTTATCAACTGTATTATCAATGCTCTGATCCAGATCATTAAATTTAAACCAGAAGGGACCCAGCACTAAACTCTGGTGCACCTCACAAGCAACCAGGACCCATTGGGAAGCAGCCACACTTCAAGCCACCCTTTGCCTATGGAAATCCAATTGGATGACATCTACCAGATCTCCATGATTTACCACTCTGGTGACTTCTTCAAAAAACTGGATCAGATTTGTCAAACATGATTTCTATTTCTGAAGTCATGTTGAGTATCTCCTATCAAGCCAGAGTGTTGTAGGTGATCATTAATGGCATCCCCAATGATGCTCTCCATTAAGATCTCCACCACTAAAGTTAAACTTTCTGACCTAATGTTGTAATTTTAATCCTTTTTTAAACAATGGCACCACATGCACTTTCCTCCAGTCTTCTGTTATTTTTCCTGTTCCCAGTAAACTACTGAAAACATTTAGTAGGGCAGAGGTTCCCAAACTTCTTTTGTCTGAGCCCCGCTTTGGACATTCTCACCTCTCCTTTTTCTAAGAAACAGTATTTTGTAATCCCCAAGAAGATGGCAGAGTTCAATCCTATTGGTTTCAAAAACTGGGGAAAAAATTGAGAGAAGTGCAAAATGCTCACCCTGCCTTCAGTCATGTAGGGATTGTATGCCTCAAATAGTCAACTCTTCAACGATCTCTACTTTCATGCAGCAATCTGGAGATGTCACAGAAATGTCTTTCACTTTAACTGATGCAGCCTCTCAAAGCCAGAGAAGGTGCATTATGGGGCGATCCCAGGACATATTTGTGATTTGTGATCTCAGGGATGTTTGAATCCCTGCCGATTTCTAGAATTGGACATTGGACCTAATCAGTTACTATTCACCAGAAGCAAGTCTGATTGGACCTATCTACCATACCAGCCCTCAAGATTCGGAGCCATGTATCAATTGGCTGATCAGTGATCATGGCTTATGATTCCAGTAAGGCTTCCACAGACAGAAGGAGACAATAGAACTACAAGAAAGGTGATGGAGCAGATGATAGGCATGCTGAGGTTTGATTTTAGGTGGCTGAACAAATCTGGTGGAGCTCTGTTTTACAGCCCAGCGAGAGTCTGCAGAGTCAATGTAGCTTGCTGCGAACTCCATAACATTGCAATGAAGAAAGGCTTGCAGCTTCCGGAAGCTGAAGGGGATGATGATGAAGATGAGTCAGAAGCACCTACATCCCCACAGCATGAGGTGGGTGCACAGGAGGGAGAGACACGGAACAGCACAGCCAGCAACCAGAGACAGGAAAAAATACACAGAAATGACCTACAAACTCATTGTAATCTAACTGAGTTTGCAGAACAACATTCACCAAAAGACACCTAAAACTACCTCTTACACCATGTCTACTATTGTACCAACTAACTTAATTGCTCAAGCTCCAAATCTACCATTTCTACAAGGTGCTCCCTGAGAGAGATGAGGAGCAGGAGTGCTCCTCCCACCTCCACATTAAGACGGTTGGCTGCTGTCAGCCACCACTCACCCCCATTCCGATTGCCTTCACCACCCCCTCCCCTTCCCCGGACTCACCTTAGGCCCTCAGCTGGCATCCCAGCCAGCTGATCTTGCTACCCCCGTGACTGGCATTCTGCCTCTGGGGTTGCAACTGCCACCCGCAGCTCGTCTGTACTATACTAATGAGACCAGCGGACCAATTTGCCATGGTCCTGCCACCGGCCTCTTCAAACAAGTGCAGCTGCAATTTCTAGGCCTTGTTTCCTGATCACCATGTTACAGTCACAATGGACACTAATGCCAGTCTGATGTTAACTGTTCTTGAAAAATAAATAATCTAAATAACTGGAATATTAGCACAGGTCATCTTAAAAGCCCAAGAAAACCATGTTATTGAAATGGTGGGAACCTGTTGAAGTAATAATATTTATAAGTAATATACCCATATAGTAATGCACTTGTGATTTTTTCACTTGTATTATTTAGTTTACTGCAACCGTTCTATAAATGTATTTCATCTCATAGAAGTCTCTTATATATGCTGTTTTATACAATGTGGTTTTATCTGTGTCAAACAAAATATTCCCATCATCAAAATTAGATGAGTAGGATATCTATGATACTGAAAAAATATTAAAAAAGAAAATTATGTGATTTAAAGGCATTGTTTATTCAGCACCTCTGGGACAGTGTTCCATGAGACAAAACAGTACTAAAACAGACTTCATTGAACAAAAGATGAAAACATCAGCACTGTATTTCAATATGGTGAAAGAAAACATCTGGTGTAAAGAAGGTGAAAATCTAGAAGTGGAGCTCTCTCTCTCTATAATGATGTATCAAACATGTCAACAGTGTCTGTCAAATACTTGGATAATAATAAACTGACATTGCTAGTTTATAATCAATACAATGATTTGAACTGGTCTTTGGTCAACAGGAAAGTAAATTTCCCCTCAAACAATTAAATATATAGAAACTGTGTTTATATATCTGTTATAGTGTGAAGTGGTTCAATGTACATCTCAAATTGTATTTTCTTTTCTCCATAAGGAAATTTGGGCGCTTAATTGGGCCGTGTAGCGCCCGTTGTTTCGGCGCTACACAGCCTCTCCGACATCCAAGATGGCGTCCTGGATGCGCACGCACGTTTTCAGCGTGACGTGCGCCAGATGCCATCTTGGTATAGGAGTTAGCACAGACGCAAATAACGAACGCTGGAATCATGTAAAGTAGGGAGAAAATGGCTTCAATCAGTGTACAACGCTGATTTAAAGGGATAGACACCATATTGGGACTTAACACTCAACTCAACGCACAGTCTTAACCCCAACCATCTGAACGTGTCTTAGAGTGCGTGGAGGACCCCCCCACCGGTGGTATTTAAAGGAACCATGCAAAAATGACAGATTAGTGGCTGGATTATTGATTCTGGCTGTTGAGACATTTGTAACTGTTTTTGGAGGCCTCCTATACTTGAATACTAGGACTAGGGGGCATAGCCCAGCATTTAGAGCCAGGACGTGCAGGAGTGAAGTTAAGAAGTGCTTCTACATGCAAAGGGTGGGAGAAGTTTGGGAAGCACTTCTGCAAATGGCAGTTGATGCTAGCTCAATTGTGAAATCTAAATCTGAGATTGATAGATTTCTGTAAACCAAGAATATTAAGGGATATGGGGCTAAGGCAGAAATATGGAATTAGGTCACAGGTCCACCATGATCTCATTGAAAGGCAGAACAGGCTCGAAGGGCTGAATGCCACTGCCACTTGCTGCACTGATATGCGCTACCTTCTCCTGCAAGAAAGCGGGACGTGTGTCTGGGCAATGTGTCTGTCATGTATGAATAGCTGCCAGCGTGTGTGGCCTGTGAGTTGTGGGTCAGCGGCTTGCAACAGTAATGTGTGAGGGTGAGAGGAAGCATCTGATTGGAAGAGTTGAATACTGATGGAAAGAGTTTGTTGGTAGGTGGGTGTTGGGGGGTTTAGTGCGTGGAGGAGTGGATGCGGCTAATGGTGCAGTTGGTAGGAGATGCCACGTGACAGTTGACCTCACTCACCTTGACCACTCATGTTATGAACTTCTTCCTGTTCTGCATCCATGTTCATGATGCTGTGCACCTGGCATTGACTTCATCCCCTACTGCCTTCCACTGCCTTTTGGGTGTATGTCTGGAGGGCCTCTTGCCCCCCACCCGCCATGGATATAGGATGTCCCTCCTTCTGTCCACATCTTGCACCAAGGCCTCTGGTGCTTCAGCAGAGAACCTTGGTGCACGGACTCTCAGATGAGCAGATTGGTGAGGTCTGGCATGCAGAATGGAGGATGTGGGATTTAATGGTGCGCAAACTTTATTCAATGTTTTAACATAACCCATCAGTATGTAAACATAGGGATGGGACCTGCATCTGTGCTTTACGTGTGCGATGTCTGATCTCCATTCAGACTCCATTGTGAAATGGAGCAGGCTGTTATATTCAGCAAACAACAGGTACCAGCTACCTTTAAGAGATTTCTAACAGACAACCTGCCTTTAAGAGATTGGAGCTCCCCTGATGGTGGAAAGTGCGAATTGCATGGAATCCTTGTTCAACGCTGATTTCCAACAAAGATTGCAGGTGAGTCCTCAGGCCTGACGAAAATCTCGTCCTGCCTGCGTTGGGACCATTGGGCACGGGGTAATAGTGGATCATGCTACCCCTGCCCAAAAACAGGCCCTATCCAATTTTTCCCCCTTTATGTGAACTGGATAATCAGATGGATCCATACTGAAATTATGCCGTTGTCTTTTTTATTTATGTCGGCTGTGGCTCAGTGGGTAGCACTCGCACCTGAGTCAGATAGTTGTGGGTTTAAGTCCCACTCCAGGAATTTGAGCATGTAATCTAGGCTGACGCTTCAGTGCAACACTGAAGGAGTGCTGCACTGTTGGAGGTATTGTCTTTCAAATGAGAAGTTAAATCAAGGTCCTGTCTGTCTTCTCATGTGGATGTAAAATATCCCATGACACTATTTAAAAAAGAACTGGGGAGTTATCCTGGTGTGCTGGCCAATATTTATCCCTCCACCAACATCACTAAATCAGATTATCTGGTCATTATCTCATTGCTATTTGTGGGACCTTGCTGTGCACAAATTGGCTGCTGCATTTCCTACATTACAACAGTGACTACACTTCAAAAGTACTTCATTGGCTGTAAAATACTTTGGGAAGTCCTGAGGTCATGAAATGTGCTATATTAATGCAAGTCTTTTTTTCTTTGATTTGTTCTTGGGATGTGGGCAGTGCTGGCAAGGCTGCATCAATTGCCTGTCCTTAGTTGCCCCAAGATGATGATACTGGGATTTCTTCTTGAACCACTGGGGATGTTCATGGAGCCTCCTCCTCACATTAGTTGTGTGATTGACCACCACCCCATCATTCCAGCACTGTTTAACCTGCTGGTTTTAGTGTTTAACATACAAGTAGCCCTCTATTGTACCCTTACGAGTTGGTACCTCACTCTAAGGTATGGCTGGTGCTGCTCTTGGCACATCTTTCCACACCACTCAAAGAAACAGGGTTGGTCTCCCAGCTTGATGATGATGGGATATGTCAGGCCATGAGGTTACAGACTGTGGTGGTACATAGTTCTGCTGCTGCAGATGGCCTAAAACATCTTGTGGATGCCCAGAGTTTTCACCTACTAGATCTGTCCTACTTAGCATATGGTAGTGCCACACTACACAATGGAGGGTGTTCTTCTTGTGGAGATGAAATTTTTCCTTCACAAGGATTGTGCAATGGTCACTCCTACCAATACTATTGTGGACATGTGTCCGAGACAGGGAGTTGGCCAGGAGAAGGTCAAGTATATTACTCCCTCAGGTAATAGTTTGCTTCAAGTGGCTGCTAAGTGTTTCATTCACATAGAAAAGAATCAATCATGTAGACATTGATTTATGGTAATAAATAAGTTACAGCATGCAAAATCATCAAATATATTGGTGCTTTCACAAGACTCATTACAAGTTTTGCACTAGCCTTTTGCACAAATGTGGTTTATTCACTATATGTTAATTTTGTTGAGTATTTTTTATGTGCAATATTTTGTTAGTATTTGTGGGTATTGCATTGCATATTGAAAAAATAATGGGCCAGAAATTGCTGCAATGGTTTGGCGGAGAACGACATTAATTGGACCTATTTAGCTCACCATTGACATCATACTATATTTGCACTGCAAATTGCTGGAACATCGATCCGATAACGACACAGCGATGTCAATGACACATCTGGGATCTCGTGAACATCATGCCCATTGGCTGATCTCACTGACGAATGAAGGAAAAGGATAGAGAAAGAAACAGAGCAAAAGTCGGAGAAGGAAACAGGGTGAATTAGAGTCAAATGAAATATAGAGATAGAAAGCAGAAGAGAAGGAAAGGAAAAGAATGGATTAAGAGAGATAAAAAGGAAAAGTAAGAATTTATTTTTAAAAACAAGAAGAGGGCATTGTAAACCAGTTGGGTTTGGGAATTATTGTTTAGCTCCTTGAGAAGTTAATGAATGAATGGCAGGGTAGATGTGTGAAATGTACAAACATTCTTGACCCATGAAGTATAGAACCAACAGTCCCATCCATCATGATCAGAAACAGGAACACTGAGTGGGTATGCTATTGCGCTGCTTTCATAGGAACATAGGAATTTCTGGACGAAGAAAGACCAATGTCCATCTAGTTCACTTTCTACCATCCTGGTAGATGCATTATATGATAATAATGGAGTTGTTGACTAACCATAGCAATCAATCACTATCAATTAGTCTACAACAGACCCAGAAATAAGACAAGCTAAACTCTAGTGGTGGAAAGCTTTGGGAATCATAGGTGCAAAATCAACTTTTTCCCCGCAAGCATGCTACACTTATCACATCATTACTCAAATTACTCTTGTACTGTATCTCAAAATGTTATTTTCTGAAAGGAATCTATATTATTTGCATTTGATTGAGTGACCCTTTTCTGATTGTCGAAACAGCTTTGCATCCTGAAAATTATTGCCTCTGACACTAACAGGAGTGTGGATGGCAAGACTGGCACAAAATGACTGCCAAGACAGATAAAAAGTATTTAAAAACTCTAAATTCACTACCTGCTATAGTGAGACAAAACAGCTTCATTGGTCCCTTTATAGGCCTCCAAGACTGAGTGTCATGTCAGGACCATAAATCACATAATTACCAGAGTCCTCTACAACATTAATTACCAGCCCTAAATGGCTACAGTGGGAATAATTCGTAATAATGTCTTAAATCCAGTAATTTCACAATTACCTTTAAGTTCAATTGGGAGCCTCACAGCGAGAACAAACTTTTATCGGCTTTGGCAAGGCTAACAGTGGAGCGGCAAAATTATCCAGCAATTTGTGGAGGATTGAAACTCATGGCGTATCTCTTTTACTCTGCAAATTGCTGGATATTTTATGAATTGATAACGGTGTCCGACATCCAGTACTGGATGAGCAAAAATTTCCTCCAACTAAATATTGGGAAGACCGAAGCCATTACGGTCCCCGCCGCAAATTCCGTTCCCTAGCCACTGACTCCATCCCTCTCCCTGGCCATTCTCTGAAGCTGAACCAGATCGTTCACAACTTTGGTGTCCTATTTGACCCTGGGATGAGCTTCCGACCACATATCCGCTCCATCACCAAGACCGCCTACTTCCACCTTCATAACATCGCCCATCTTCAACCCTGCCTCAGCTCATCTGCTGCTTAAACCCTCATCCATGCCTTTGTTACCTCCAGACTGGTCTATTCCAATGCTCTCCTGGCTGGCCTTCCATTTTCCACCCTCCATAAACTTGAGCTCATCCAAAACTCTGCTGCCTGTATCCTAACTCGCACCAAGTCTCATTCTCCCATCACTTTTGTGCTCGTTGACTTACATTGGCTCCCGGTCCGGGAATGCCTCGATTTTAAAATTCTCTTCCTTGTTTTCAAATCCCTCCATGGCCTAACCCCTCCCCATCTCTGTAATCTCCTCCAGCCCTACAACTCTTCGAGATCTCTGCACTCCTCCAATTCTTGCCCTTTGCACATCCCCATCATTGGCGGCCATGCCTTCAGCTGCCTAGGTCCTAAGCTCAGGAATTCCCTCCCTAAACCATTCCGCCTCTCTACCTCTTTCTCCTCCTTTAAGACGCTCCTTAAAACCTATTTCTTTGACCAAGCTTTTGTCACCTGTCTTAACACCTCTCTATGTGGCTTGGTATCAAATTTTGTTTGATAATTGCTCCTGTGAAGCACCTTGGGACATTTTACAATGTTAAAGGCACTATATAAATGAACGTTGTTGTTGTTGTTAACTTGTCATTGTAATGGTGTGAGCTCCCAGCAATTTCTTGCCCATTAATTCAATTGGAGGAATTCTTCAAAAGGATGCCATGAGTTCATAGACCTAAAGCGGGACTTGTTTTTGACTGAGTCTGTTACAATGGGGACTAAAAGTTAGATTTGATTTCGTACTCAGCAATCGGTCTGTGATGGTTGAAAATTTAAAGCTAAGGTAACACTTGAGCACCAGCAACCAGGATATTATTAGATTTGAATATTGTGAGAGAAGAAGTCATAAGAAATAATAAAATAAATATACTAGATTTCAGGAAGTCTGATTTAAAGGTCATGACACTCAAAATGGAAAAAGTACATACGGGAGAGAGAAAACAATTAGAAAATTGAGGTGTGGAGCTTCTGCTAGAGGCACAATTGGGAAAATGGCCTGGAATACGCTGGACACTGTGCCGGTTTGGGCGAGGTGATATTATGCCCAAGCTTTTGCTCAAACTCATTAGCGTAAGTCCGAACTTAAAATCTCCCATGGATCATCATAGTCGAGCAGCGTAATTGAATGTAATCGACTATTGATTAGAATTGGGCCAATGGGGCCTCAAGATTATGAAATTGAACTAATTTATGCTGAAAATTTGTTCAAATAATTGCTGCAGCCGAAGAAACAGGCTAATCAGTGGTTTCAGTTGACTGTTGGTCACAGATCTTATGTACCCTTTGATCAATTGACAGAATTGGAACTCATTTAAACTGAATTTAAAGTAATTGTAGCATCAGTATGAGAAACAGACCTGAGTGAGGCTTCAATTGACTGCTGGTCATTGCAGTTGCGGATCATTAATGATGGATTAATGTGACCACAGTGCCTGTGCGCCCGAAAGTCTGGGCACAATGTGATGAACACCCCCGGACAAGTGCAATTGGTGGAAACTCGGCATATCCACCTGGGGACGTGGCCAGTTTTTTGGGCAGGGATTACTTCGGCCGAATTGACTTTTGAACTAGCGTAAAAGATCACGGAAACTCGAGTACCAAGGGGTACTCAGAGTGTGTCAATATTTCCGTAGGCCCCCCGATCCTGAAAAATTTAAAGACCACTCGTCTATAAACTGAAAGCTATCTTTTTTACTTCAGTCTTAACCTTCCCTCCATTACTAAAAGCTGAAGGTCATCAGAGCAGCATTTCATTTTCATTCTTAATAGAAGTATATTCCAGTCAGTTCAGTCCATTGTGCATAAATTATATCTAGATGACTTCATTTCATTTTCTGGACTTGTCTTCATACTTCAAGATAAAATCTCTATTCTATTAAACAATTTAAAATTCATATAGCAAATCAGGACTTATTTAAATCTTTCGTTTCTATGTTTTACTGCATTTTTACTATGCTATCATTATTGTTCTGTTTC
This sequence comes from Heptranchias perlo, assembly GCF_035084215.1. Lineage (NCBI taxonomy): Eukaryota > Metazoa > Chordata > Chondrichthyes > Hexanchiformes > Hexanchidae > Heptranchias > Heptranchias perlo. Next base: position 71,889,262 of record NC_090327.1, read on the forward strand.
TTTAACAAAAGTGAGATTAACAAATTGCTAATTTTACAGAATCAGGCAACCAGAGTCATTATGGAACAAGTTCATTTTACTTTTGATCGATTAATTTTCACCAAGCTTGGTTGTGTTCCACTGAAGTACAGGTGCCAAATCTATTTGATTGCTATTGTCTATAAAAATAACCAACCCATACTACCTGACTGCATAATTTAACAAATTTATTTAAAAAAAAATATTTCTTATACTTCAAGCTCTAGTACCAGAACAAATATTTGTATCTATCAAATCAGCAGCAATTCAATAATCTGTTTTACCATAACTCTTACAGAGCCCCCTAAGTGAAGCCTAAGCTTAAAGTTCCTTCCTGCCTCGTTCTCTCCTTCTGCCTGCCTCGCTGTCTCTGCCTGCCTCTCTCTCTCTCTCTACCTGACTCACACTCTCTCTCTCTCTCCCTCTCTCTCTCTCTCTGCCTGCCTCGCTCTCTCTCTCTCTCTCTGCCTGACTCACTCTTTCTCTCTGTCCACCTCGTTCTCTCTCTCTCTGCCCGCCTCGCTCTCTTGCCCTCTCTCTCTCTCTCTGCCCGCCTCGCTCTCTCTCCCTCTCTCTCTCTCTCTCTCTCTGCCTGCCTCGCTCTTTCTCCCTCTCTCTCTGTCCGCCTCGCTCTCTCTCTGTCCGCCTCGCTCTCTCTCTGCCTGACTCGCTCTCTCTCTGCCTGACTCGCTCTCTCTCTGCCTGACTCACTCTCTCTCTTGCCCTCTCTCTCTGCCCGCCTCGCTCTCTCTCCCTCTCTCTCTGCCCGCCTCGCTCTCTCTCCCTCTCTCTCTGCCCGCCTCGCTCACCCTCCCTCTCTCTCTCTCTGCCTGCCTCGCTCTTTCTCCCTCTCTCTCTGTCCGCCTCGCTCTTTCTCCCTCTCTCTCTGTCCGCCTCGCTCTCCCCCTCTCTCTCTGTGTCTGCCTCGCTCTCCCTCCCTCTCTCTCTCTCTCTGCCTGCCTCACTCTCCCTCCCTCTCTCTCTCTCTGCCTGCCTCGCTCTCCCTCCCTCTCTCTCTCTCTGCCTGCCTCGCTCTTTCTCCCTCTCTCTCTGTCTGCCTCGCTCTCTCCCTCTCTCTCTGTCCGCCTCGCTCTCTCCCTCTCTCTCTCTCTGCCTGCCTCGCTCTTTCTCCCTCTCTCTCTGTCTGCCTCGCTCTCTCCCTCTCTCTCTGTCCGCCTCGCTCTCTCTCTCTCTCTCTCTGTCCGCCTCGCTCTCTCTCTCTCTGTCCACCTCGCTCTCTCTCTGTCCGCCTCGCTCTCTCTCCCTATCTATCTCTCTCTCTGCCTGCCTCGCTCTCTCTCCCTCTCTCTCTGTCCGCCTCGCTCTCCCTCCCTCTCTCTTTCTCTCTCTCTGCCTGCCTCGCTCTCTCTCCCTCTCTCTCTGTCCGCCTCGCACTCTCTCCCTCTCTCTGCCTGCCTTTATGCATACCTTTGAAACAAGGGTCAAATGAAAATTAGTACCCGTGATTTCCCATTTAACAAATTCATATCTTATCTGTGCCATTGAGAAAGTTCCAAATGGATGCAAGATGCTTCCTTGCAGGGTAAAGGAAAAGTAGGAGAATGAAGCACCTAAGGCTGTTCTTGCAAACCTCCAGAGGTTCATTTTCTTCCATTCATCAATTTTAGCAAAAAAGTTGAAATGAATATAAAGTGCAGTTCTCTTAAGACTATTTTCATGGGAGCAGATTTTTAAAAGAGGCTTTTAAAATTATGGAGCGTTTTGATATCTTATCAAGGAAGACTATTTTGTCTGGTTAGGGAAGTCAGTGATGAGGGGTTAGGTTAAAATTATCACTGAGAGTGAGGAGAGTAGGTTATTGGAGCATGGAAAGCTTTGCCTCAGGGAGTGGTTGGGGTCGGACTCTTGCTTCTTTTAAGGGAAAATTGGACAAATATTTGGAGTAGAGAAAGATACAAGGCTATGGGAAGAAAGCAGCGCAGTGGGATTAGGTTTGAATTACTTTGCCAAGATTCGGCACAGATACAATGGACCAAATGGCGTCCTTCTAAACTGTAAATTTCTATGGTTCTATCTCCTTCAAAGACGTTTTCATAAAGTCTACGAGCCTAGGTGGCTTAGGAACTTCATTTCCTGAAGCTTACCTTGCCTACCCGTTCCTATTGTCTCTATCAGCCAATGCTGTCCCATGCAAGTGGAACATAGCAAATGTCATATCTATGCACAAGAGGAAATCAAAGTCAGACTCTGATAACAACAGGCTAACATACTACACCAATTATTTTAAGAAAACATGGTGAACAAAAATTAATGTAACATTTCAGATGCAGCACCTTGCATTAAGATTTGCATATTAATAACACAGAAGGTACATATTTTCTGTGACATACTAATGGGAAAATTATTTACAATATGTTTTAAATACATGTCGCTCTGCTCTTGGTAAACATGCACGCATTGATGTTTTGCTTTGTTTTTTTCCCAAATGGAATACACACATCAGCATCATTCTAAACATATACTTATTCATAAAATTGTCTCTGCTTTTAATGATCAGTATTACTGCAACTGCGTTTAGTAACCAGTTTATACAGGCACTGGGTTGGATATAGGACATCTACTGTCAATTTAAAGAACAAAAAGCAATAAAAACTACATACCAATAGATGGCGCTATGGGTTTGACAATGGTAAACAACTGAAAGGAATACAATGAAAGTAACCACATTATTGGTACTTAAAGGAACATATTTAATCCACAGTAAGTAATGAATAGTTACTTCCTGGCACAGAAAGATTGTTCAAAAAATGTGTATCTACAAGTCGGAGAAGTGACCACTAATTTCATGGACGTTGTTTACTGCTAGGAGAGGAACTGTCCGTGTCCTACTATATATGACTGTCCAAGCAGGTGGAGATAAACTTGTCTCCCTTCTTACATTTACTCTGCAATGGTGTATCATTTAAGTGATACGCTATTGAGTCAGAAGAAGTTGGACAATGGGACAAAATGACTGTATCATTTTAAAACAGATCTGCAGAAACAGCTATAATAGCACAAACTAGGAAAATTAAGAGGAATCTGATTATACCAAACCCATAGCAAACAACCAGTGTACAAAAGGAATTTCCAATGAGTAACCATATAAATACTAATGAACCTTCATATTTTAGATCTTTCTTAACTCTTGCAAATAAAAGTATTGTTTATTCTTGATATAAATAATTTGTGCTGTTAACATATGACCAGTTAGCTCAAGGTAACAAATGTTCAGAATCATCGCTAATGGTGTCAGCACATGCCGTTCAACAGAAGACAAAAATTTCCTTGAGCAAGTGGATTTTCTGTTTCTGTAGACCAGAGTCTGCAGACCAGTCCCATTCCTCAATGATGTCTCAGAAGAGGTTTGCTTAAGGAGGAAATGATGGAGGCATAGAAGGAACTGTGCATTCTGTTGCAAATTGACCTCCAAACATCATCCAAAAATCCTCTCAAATAACAAAAACCAAATGGAGAACCAACATGTTTTGAAAGACTGGACTTCATATCACAAAGTAGTTTTACTGTATATTTCCAGCTAGTGCTTCCTTTTACCACCGTGCCTACCCCTGTACCTCTCTCTGCGGATCTTAAACCTATCCTGGTGCTGCACCAAGGTAAGACGAGACGCCAATGGTACTTGGTTGTGCTGTGGTATTGTGAACCTCTTGGGGCTGAAGTGGCACTTGTCTCACGGTTTCTTAGTCCTGGAAGGACTCTTCCGCAGGCTGTGGCACACTGCAGGTATGTGGGCAACCAGGTCCTGTATGAGTGGGCATCTGAGGGGGCGATCCTCAGGAGAGAAGACTGCAACATGAAAACGGACTCTAGCCATGTCTCGTGTGCTGTGTCCTGGATCTGAGAGCCCACTGATCAGCAGACCTGAAGGTATCAGGTAGATCTTGCTGAACCAGAGATGGGGCCCTCAGAATCAGGTTGCCATTATTCTTTCCAAATGGTTCTTCATGGCCTTAAGCCCAGCTGTCAAAGCATCCACTTTGGATGCACAGATTGGTCTGGAGGCCTGCCTGTCAGATGGGATAGATACAGATGTTCATGCTGCTACCTGATGTGGGTAAGCGCTGCATTGTGTCGAATCCTACTCAGATATTGGTACTGAGGATGGCATTAGACTCTTGTCTCAGATCCTGGAGATTATACTCAGCGTCCCTCTGTTGTCAATGTAATCCTCCTCCGGCATTCTTTGTAGAGCAGAGATCTGAGTCCACAGGCTTTGGGGCCAGGGGTTGACTTCTACAGAACCTCTGCTCCCCATTGTCAGATCTAACTTTTACCCCTGACTCCTCTAGCACTCTGAGAGTAATGAATGAAGGAGTGCCACACATATAAAGAGACTGCAGGAAAGGATCAGGGGGAGCAAGGAGCTTACCTTGGCTGCTCTGGTGAAGTCATTAAACATCTTCATGCACTGCAAAGGAGTTGTGGAGTTCAAGGAGATGGCACACACTGCAACAGCCACCTCCCTTCACTAACTGCCTACCACATGCTTGGCTGATCTCCAAACAACCTGTCCCTCCTGCTCTGTACCACCATAAGGCGGACATCCAGGTCAGACTCCCTGAAGTTTGCTGCTCCTTTCTTTGATCTGACTGCTATCCTTCTCACCCAAGTTGCCTACTTCCTCCAGTGCTGTCATTTCCTATTTAAGCAGCAATAAGAGCAAATGTTTTCAGAACTCATAACTGAGCGTAATAGCTGTCAGTAAGTTGTGCAGGCCAACCTCCTCGATCAAAATACAGATTCTACTACAACTCACTGATCACTATAATAGATTGTTTTACCATAATTCTGGGGCGGATTTTCAATTATAGCATACATCGGGTGGGTGGCAGACAGTGCGGTTGCACGTCCCCACCTCCGCCCCCCCACCCCGCCCATGGTATTAGCAACAGGCCTGAACCCTTTTCATGGTCAACCCTTGTTTGAGTTTGTTCAGCGAGCTCCAAGTACATAACGAACACTAAAAGGCAGCTCGCCAATCGGGATGGGGCGGGCAGTAAATCCAGAGACTTCTATGCAGAATCAAGCTGGACGTTAATCCTTAAGAGCAGGTATGCAAACACAGGGAGGAGGCCACTGAGCGACTGGGAGTGGGTGGGAAGGTTAATGCTCCTCCTGACCCCACTAAAATCAGTGGCGTCGAGTTTTTTGCCCCATTTTTGGAGCGGCCTACATCGGTGCCTTTAAAGACCACCAGTTAGCCTCTGTACATGTGACATAGTCAGTGCACACTCCGCCCATTGGTACCTGAAAGTTTTGTGAGGGTCCTACAACTGGCATAGGACCATGATTTAAATATTTAAATAAGGTTTCCACCTGTTTCGGGTGACCGTGTAATTTTGAGGCCCGCTCGAAAGTCAAGTCGGGTGGGCCTCAGGCGGCTGTGGGTGGTAGGTTTTATTTAAGTTTTCAGCAGCCGACTGCCTCCGTTGTAAGTGTGAACAGGACAGCAGACAAATGAAAATTGCCCCTTCTGTATTTAATTTCAGTTAGATTAGCAATTATTTATGTGAATTCATTTAATTACTGTAACCTGACTAATAGTTATGATATCATAATTGGGTTGCACAGAAATTTCACTGCAATCACACTTTTGCTCGTGGTAGAAAGACATTTATTGACTAATTGTGAAGGTTGTTTTCAAAGTGGGCTCTGGGCACTGAAAGTCCTTAGTCCTGTAGCTCAAGTAAAAAGTAGCGTGTAATACTTAAGCTATACCATGGCCTTCCTTTAGCGTTTTATGAAACCATACTTTTCAGAGATCTTTAAGTTCTTAGTTTTTTTTTTACAAAGATTCAACAGTGATTCTTTTCACAGACCTTTACAGATTTTATGGGTTGATTATAAGCTACCCACCCGGTGGAAAGTTCAGAGCAGTGAGAAATGAGCAGGTTACTTACCCACATGGAACACAAAACTTTTGCTCCATTTCCCATTTTAACCAGTAGCATTGTGCAGGTGGATCGGGTGCCCGCCTAAAGTGAATGCAAATCGAGGTCCTTTAATGTCAAAAGGACTCCGATTGCATTTTAACCGGGGCCAGAGCGAGGAAGCAACCATGGCTTTCCCACCAGGCTGAAGCAGGTCTGCAACTGGTCTGCAGACAGAAGAGGCTCTCCACAGTAAGTGAAAAACTTTCCTTTGTGGAGCTGGGAGGAGCAGGAGTGCTCCTCTGGGTCCCACAAGGAAAGTCGCAGCCTCTCCTACCCTGGACTCCTCCCTCCTTCCCTCCAACTGACTGCCTCTAGCTGCCTGAACTTCCTCTCCTGCCTGCCGGCCAGCTGTCGCTTTCTGCCTGTAACGGACGGGCAGGTAGCCGGTTTAGGGTTCCCAGCCCTCCTGGAATGACTGGGAGTTTCCCAGAATCAGGGGTTCCTCCCCCAAGTGCTGGACTCCACCAGCCCAGGAGATTCAGTGATTTAAATTTCCTGCTGCAGTGCGCACCCCCCCCCACACCCCCGCTCCATGATGTCACCGGTTGCTGTTGGAGAAGCCTCCGGCTCGGTGACATCACCCGCAGAGAGCCGCGACCTCATGGAGCATAGTCGGGAGGGGGCTGAAGAATTGGGAATCGAGGAGTGTCGGCAATCAGGGGGTCTCAGTAATCAGGGAGGATCTCTGTAATTGGGGGGGCTCTTAAATGGTGGGATCTGAAATTGGGGGTCTCTGAAATGGGGGTGTCCCTGAAATGGGGGGGTTCCTCAGTTTCCCCTCTTCCCCACCCTCGGTTTCCCCTCTTCACCTACTCACGGGTGGCCTTCTGCTCTTGAAACTTGTTGCACAAGTTTTGGTTTCTGGCGCGAAACCACGAGCAAAAATACTCAACTCCAGGGGAACCAACCGTTATAAGGTAAATGTAGAAGTCATGTAGAAATGTAGAAAATGTATAAGGTAAATTTGATCAAATGTCATGTAATCAAATATCACATGATTGAATGTCATGTGATCAGATGATACGTGATCAGGCATCACATGGTCAGATGTCATCTGGTCAGAATGTCACATGACTAAACCTCCAGGAATGCCTGCAACCAGAGTTGGCATGTAGATGAGCCCCAGGAGATAAAATACCTGGGGCCTCAAACTTAGGCCAGCAAGTGCATTTTGCATACACCCCACCTCCCGCCCAAAACTCGCTTAGGGTTAAAACTGATGTACACATCGCTTCATTATTAATACTTTTCATATTGGCTTTCAATAAGCAATGATATCTTAAAAACAACACTGTTTTTTACGTTTAAAAAAATCAATGCTATAAAATGTACCGTGTTATACAGCAAGTTGTTTTTTGCATCTGTGGGTTTGAAGGTTGTAATAGTTGGGAAGTTAATTGGGGCTTACAGGTCTGAGCTATGCTTGGATGAAGGAGCCAAAGATGATTAATGACTTCAGAATATTGAACAACATCTTTTCTTGTGCCTAGAGTACTTTCTACATGCATTTGTATGTTAAAGACATAAAACAGGAGACATGAGAGCAATTCTTGTGCACTGGTGTATGTCAATTCTATATAGTTGAAAACTGGTTCATGGGAACATGAATGGCACAGTGGGTTAGCGATTGGCCTTTCACCTCTATGACCTGGGTTCATAATCCAACTCAGACTGATGGGATGAATGTTTCCTCTAGCTTCAAGGGTCCTATGTAAAGTGGGTTTGGGAAGTCTTAATCGAGGTCCTAGTAGGCATGGGCATACAGCACAAAACTATCCCTAATCCAGCACTAATTGGCAATCTCACTCAGACGCTAAAGGATGGCTGATGTGGGAATTGAAATAATGTCACTCTGATCAATAGGGAATACTCTTCTGAGACATGTTTTTGAGGCAGAGTACTCTGCATCTGATTGCACTATACCTGGCCAAAGTGCTTGGTGCTGATGCTGACATTGGGTAGAGATTCATTCCCCAGCACTAACATCCCTCATCTTGATGAGCACCAAAAAAATAAATTAAAAGAAGAACTGTTTCACAATAGTAAAATAGCACTCAAATTTTATAGGTCATACTATTTACAGAATTATTCATATGTCCCAGTCCAGATTTGGAGGGGTACTGGAAACACATTTCGGTATGTGGGTGAAGTCAATACAAAGGAACAGTGGGCGGGGTGTATAGCGGGTGGCCAATCCAATACCACCCCCACCAAGGTTGAAACTTCTACCTATTGCAATCCTAAAGAGTATAATCTTTCTGTTTATTAATTTGTTAAGATGTACAAAGTCAACTGGACATTTTGCGTTATGTTATTATTTAAAACACAAAGTGTGTGCTAGACTAAGTTGGGATCACTTTTGCCTATGAGTTAAAAGGTTGTGGTTTCAAACCCTGTTCCAGGATTTGAGCACATAATCTGTGCTGACCTTCCACTGCAGTGCTCAGGAAGTGTTTTGGGTTGTCCTTTAGTTGATGTCATTAACCTGAGGACCTACCATCCAGCTGGATGTTAAAAATCCCAAGGTAGTATTTGAAGAAGTTCCGGGAATTCTCCCGGTGTCCTCATCAGTATTCTCCCTCAACCAAAATCACCAAAAACAGATTAACTGGTCATCCATCTCATTGCTGTTTGCAGGGCTTTGTTGTGTACAAATTGACTACTGTTTTTGGCCCCTACAAAAGTTTTTGCATTAACTACTGTAATGATTGTTTCACTATTTAATTGCACCATAGTAAATCCACGTTCTGTACAAACAATGATTTTCTTCATTTCATCAAGATATCTGAAGTTAAAACAACTGGTGAATTGAAAAGTTGTTCCAAGATCAGCCACCAAAATCTCTGCTTTGGCGTAACAACAACTTGCATTTCTATACCATCATTAGCGTAAGGAACATCCCAAGGCACTTCACAGATAGATGTAAGGGAACTGGGCATCAAGGCAGAGGGTAAAGATTAAGAAGGGTGATCAAAAGTTTGGGGAGATCATTGAAGATAGAGAGAGGGAGGTGGAAAAGCTGAGAAATTTAAATAGGGAGTTTGAAAGAGTACGACCAAGGTGGTGGAGAAATTACCACCAATGGTGGGTCGAAGGCAACCTCTGAAATCTCTCTCTTACAGATCCTTGCTGACATAAGAGCTAAGTGCAGAAAGAAATGTATGCGCAAGCTTAAGCATAAGAGACATAAGATGAGGCAAAAGTCCAAGAGAACAGATTTTTCATGGATTTGCCTCACCATAGTTCAAACATAGTTGGAGCTATCTAATTTTGAATAAATTCTGCAGTTATAGAATGCTGTGAGCTGGTAGGACTAAATTAAATGGGTAAAATGGGGAGCTATGCTTAAAGGGAGCATGGGTCAGAGAATTGGTACTACAGTGTTGTAGATTTATCTCCAACCTGCACTCTCTTGGGAGCATGGGATTGATGAATTTTATCCTATACTACCAGCTCCAAGCCATTCTCTATTTAGGGAAAGCAGAGCTTTGCACTTGTGTTTTTGTTTTAGTTAGAAAAGAACCAATTTCTGCCCACTCTTTTCTACCATTAGAAATATGATAACAATCCAGCAGACTACCTTAACAAGTTGGTGTTATACTGATTGTAGTTATACTGCAGCCCTGTACGTAGCCAGAGCAATGTCTGGCTTCAAGGTCTACAATCTCCAAACTTGTGCTGGTTTGGCTACAGTGACACTGCACATATTTGCAAAGCTAAAACCACAAAAATATACAGTATAAATGTTATAATTAGAATTTCAAGGTAACACTGGCTTCAATGGATGCCTTAACCACACTAGAAAATGTGGAATGAGAAAATATGATTTGGCTCCTCAATCCCCTCCTTCCAATGAACCATGTACAATGTGTGTTGTCATGGACACTTTTTGATCTTCCCCAACTAGTTGCAGACTCTTGACTATCATGTTTTCAGCTTATGAATGAATACATATTTCTTAGACAATTCATGTTCATAACATTTAAGTATAATGTATATCTCAGTGACTGAGTTTTGAGGTTAGTGTTGGTATTATCAACTCACTTGACAATATTCAGTGTGTTCTGGCTTTTTATCTCATGACTAAAGCTACCATTTGTCATTGTTTCCACTATAATCCCAGTTGCTGGGAAGACACCAGATGGCATCATTATTATAACTGTGCGGAGTCAATATGGGCTGTAACAAGTGAAATCACAACGTGGGCGTAGTGAACTGGTTAATAAAATGTGTCAAAACATTCTTCCATGGCATGTCTGTCTGCTTTTTTAATTGAATATACTTTCTACTAGCCGGTTTGAGTCCTTTCACCAAAAATTGCTGCTAATTTTAATGAATGAGCCTTTGCACGAAGAAGGAAGTTTGCTAAAGAATCAATTTGGTGATGGAGCATCCTCAAATCAGCTCCAATATAAGATTATAGAAACTGTTAGTTTCTTTTATTGAAGATAATCAAAACTAATTTGGCCAAATATTGAACTCGCAGCTTTTTGCTTGTGGTTGTCAATATGGCTATTCACCTTACATCAAACCAATTTACTCTCTGGCACAGTTGAACAACTAGGATCATGTGAGATGAGTAAATAAAAGCCAACAATGTAACTGGTTCTCATTTGAAGACTTCAGAATCTAATTAAGACTTGCAATTCAAAATATTTGGAAATTTTATACATTTTCTCCTTTTCTTCCCTCCTCACTGGAAGATATTCACTTACTCTGGGATACATTCCCATATGTGCCCAAGTGACCATTCTTCCTGTTGGACCCTAACCAATGAATGTCATTAGGCTATTTGAGACCATTTTGCAATGGGGGCAGCATCAAAGCTGAGCCCAATCCTATCTCCTACTTGTACACTTTCCAGCCTGGATTACTGGATATTGATCAGAAGATTTTCTCCTTTCCTAGTCTAGGGATGCTGAAAATTACTGCAGTATTCCTATGACCATCGCGGCTAAGATCAGCCAACTCAGCACAGACCAGAAACTTCCCTGATCTGTATTGCTGAACACCATGCTGGCATTTACCTACTGAGTGATTGGGCAGGTTGTATTTCTTTACAGCTGCAACTAATCTACTTTCTCCCAAGTGATAGCTCTTTCATAACCATTGAACACTATCATAGACATCAAAGAATAATTGCAATATAGATGATCTTTACTCCATTTCTCACTGGGGTGGGGTGTGGGGGAGATGATCTTATTCTCCTATAAGAATATACACCTTTTTTATTCTGATTTTCTTCCCTTAATTGTTCCTTCCCCTCCACCCATCCATGGATTTCTTGCATCCAAAACTGTGGGCAGGCAGCTTACTCTAAGGCACTGTCAAAACTGCTGTTAGCCAGCCGTGGGAGACGTGTGAAAGCTGTTTATTGGATACTCCACATCCAAATTTCATTTTGCTCTTTAGTGAGGCATTTGGCTTCTGTTTAGTGCCTCTCTGCAGCTGTTTACTGAAATTAGAACTGCAGAGGAATTAAAGATTAAACCTCCATCCCACTAGTCCATAGTACCATACCTTGATGCTCCAGCATGTTACATATTGTTCTTCCCCATCCCTGTTTCTGGGTCTTTACCCAGCTTTATATTTAATGGACATCGATTCTGATGGCCAATGCACAGTGTAAGGACATGGTGGCAGGTTGTGTAAACACCATTGAAATTAAAAAGAAAGCAGTGTTTCATATTCAATAAAAAAAGTCTTCACTGATCTTTTTTTAAAATAAACAATTTCAATCATGTTTATTTGTTGCTATTGTTGCAGTTGCTGTTTATCTGTGTGAGCAATTCTGATTCCAATAACAAAAATTATGGGACAAGGCAGCTCTGATATATGTAACCTACAGACCAGCTACAGACAGAAATCTTATTATGAATCATGGTCAACTGAACTGTAAAAATATAATGTGCTTCTTTCAAATGACTACTGTCACAATTGTTACCCAATAGACTGCATATTGGCAATTCCACAGGCCCTGAATGTTAAATATAAGTAATACAACTCATAAGATGTTCTAATCCATAGACTTTTCCATATTATTTTTACATTTGCTTAATTTGGAAATGTATTACTATATGTTGATTAGCAATAGTGTATTGTACTCCACACATTTTAACACAATGAGAGAGTGTGTGGAAAGAGGAAATGATAAGTGGCAGAAGTCCTGGAGAGGACAAAGTGAATAAGAGAAAGCAACAGAAGAAACGAAGTAAAATCGTTACAGGAAGCTTAAAAAATAGAAAGTACACATGGAAAATAGTTTAAAAAATCAATAAGCAAAGGACTGTGGGTGTTCCAAAAACTTTAGCACATGAGTTAAGCCATTAATAATGATTGTTAGCTGGTAATAAATTGCTCCTCTCAGGCTGTTAAGGATCGATGTTTATCTCCAAGAAAGTGCCATTTAGCAGTATAAAAACTGCCTGCTCATTTTTTTGTTCCTGGGCATAGCTTACCCTTATCCCAAGGTGCCAAATGAGCTGTCTGTGATTTTTTATAGCTTGATCTGGCTTGATCATGTCCCTGCCCTCTGATCACACCCACTCTCCCCCAACAACAATCGCACCTGTCTCCTTCATCCACTCCCAACATCTGGATCACATGGAACAAGGGCATCCTTCTTTGACATTTTGGGCCACAGAGATCTGTACAGAAGTGCTGAAAATGGAAGGAACTTTTTGGCTAATTTATATCTGTCACCACACTCCAGTTAACGCTCGTCAGATTTAACACATTTATTATCAACACTGCACACATTGCCCCAGGATTGTCTTCACAAGTATGCTGATCTCTATGGGACATCACCATGGCTCCATAACATGCAACTCTCTTCACACTTTTGTGTCCCAGCTCCTTGGAGCACATTTCCATAAGTAGGGCCAAATTTGTCTCATCTCTATGCAGGTATTACATGTTTCTACTTTTGGTATAGTTATTTCAAACTGTATTGTGGTTCACAAACATATTAAATGTTAACAAAATAAAAAATTGCTGGAAAAACACAACAGACCCATCGACATCTGCACAATGAAAAATAGATGAATGTATCACATGGAGATGTCATAAGAATCTGAAATTCACCTGAAACTTTAACCTGTCTTTTTTCTTTTCAAAAGCTCCCAGCCCTGTTGTGCATTTGCAGTATTTTCTGTCTTTATTTCTGATTTCCAATATTCACACTTTCTTTCCTTTATCTCAAACATATTAAACAGTCTTGTGATCAATAACAATACAAGCTAAACAAATCATCCAATAAAACACTCATATCCCTTCATCTTTTGCTCAGCTTCAAATATATGGACTTCAACATGTAATAGCAACAAAATATCAATTAAACAAATTCCTCTTATGTGTGTATTAAATACCTACTTTGTTCTAACTCTTTAATACTGCCTGATTTAATCCAATAAGGGGTTTTCTTCAGAGCCATTTAGTGATCCGATTAGTATATCCCTGATGATCATCCCAATATTTCTACTTTGATTGAAAATTAGATTTTGCTTCCCATCAACAGTACAAGATTCAGACACTACTCCGACTTAGCACACTCTAAAACTCTTAAGATTCTCAAGTAATAGGATTGGTATCTCTGATAAACTTTTGTTAAGAGGGATTACAACATTTATTACAACTGCAGTGCTAAGTCCATTGCCGATTTAACGGTGCTTGGATAGAAATCCTGGTATTATTAGATGTTATTATGTACCTAGTGTCCTCAGTTGTATGGAGATGCATATAGAGATGTAACAGAAATATAGAACCCCACTGAGGTGACATTAGTGGCAGCATCACTGTACCACAGGGAGTCCACTGCTGAGGGGATTGTTTTTCACTCAAGAGTTTAATATGATGGTGGCATGATTTTCTACAGATCTGAGCTAATGGCCATGATCCTTTATATGACGCACAGGATGAAGACATACAGTTAATTTAGGGACAGTTATGCAATATAAGAACGAGTCCCTTCATGAAAATATACCCAGGTTAGTTAATGCACTGCCAAACTTGAGTTGATTATTGTTGCTATCACTGGGTTATGTTTAAATATAATCTTCCCTGCATTATATTTTACCAGATTCTTAATACTAGTGCTACTGTACAAATTTACTTCTCTATTATGACAGACTGAAGAGTGTCATTCGATCTCGCTGTTTATGCAACATGTGTTCATATGATCCATTAGCCAAATATTACCATAGGGCAGATGAACAAGGCAGAGTAATGACCCTATCGTTTATAAAGAAATAAACATTCACGATATTTGCATCTAATAAGTCGTTTTTATTTTGGAATATATTTTTCCGTTTGCAATACAGTATTTTACATCTATGTGTATAAATTTACGAAAAGTTTCCAGTGTTATAACGGATGTACTGTAATTGAAGTCAGCCCGTGTAATGCCACAAGGTGTGTCATTTTATATGTAGTCCTCCCTTGTCATAAAAAAATGTAAAAGTTCCTTTATTTTATACATGACCACTTCACTATCAAACACGAGTTATCAGCTGCTACATCTTTCACTACACCCAGCCGACTTTCCTTCTTCGGGTATCGTAATCCCAAAGGAGAAATGTCAAATCACTTGGCATTCAATGATAAAAATTGATTATGATTTTAAAATGCTGTTAGTTTGTTTTGAAAATATTTACTGGCCACAAGGAAATAAGTATTAACAATCGTTACATTTTTTGTATGCAGGGAAGCAAGGAAAATGAAAAATACGTTTTGAAAAACACCGAACATCCGCAGAATATTAACTAATATTGTAGGATTCGCTAATATTAATAGCGAATAATAATAATGACGTTTAAATTAGTCAGTGACGATTTTAATTCACATTTATTACTGTCTAACTATCACTAAAATGTGTAAACTCGATCACTAATAACTAGTTAGTTCAAATTATGGTAAGATCGAAGATAGCGTTATAAGCCATCAATAAATATATCCTGTTGTAAATTTGCTCTTATTTAGCTTCTTTTAATACCAGTGCTCCATATTTTCAATTTCATACGGACAAAGAGCACTTTCATTTTAGCCTAATGAGGAAACAAACATAACGATGAAAAGTTACTGCTGATACCTGTTGTTACGAACGTAAGTTACCACTGGGCTCTATTATTGTCCACAAGTCAAAATTGTAATCTCAGTTGTCGCATTTACATTGAATTATACCATTCTTTTGCACCAACCAGATTTGTACAAGTCATAGACGCAGGTTTAATAACGAAGGACAAATTAAGCAAACAAAAAGCAAAAAAAACTACAAAGGCAGGAAATCTGAAACAAAAAAAAACTGAAGAAGGTTCAGGAGAAAGTTCTGCCGAAAACATCAAACTGTATTTTCACTCTGTGGATCTTGACGGACCTGACACGTTAAACAAACGCAGTTTCATAAAGAAAGGAAACTAAAAGAAAACAGGAAATCCTTAGAAACAGTCTGGACTTTGCTATCCATCCTCTTGCCTTTGCTTCAAAATGCAATAAATTCATTCAACTTTTCTGGAGTTTTCGGAACAATTTCTCCAATTACTTCACAACATGGGGCTTACATTGTTCCTTTTCATCCTTGTTTTTACTATTTTTTTCTTTCTGCCTGTTTCTTTCTCTCTTTCGCTCACTTTAACTCTCATTATCAGCATTCTATTGATCAATTAACCAATTGACATGGAGGAAGCATCAAAGCTAATAAAAGATTCTCGTCTGATTAATCCTGAACAATATTGACTCGTTTCATGTATTGTATATTCTGCTGACATTGTCCTGCAAAAAAGTCTGCAATCATTTTTCACTTTTACTTTTCTTTATAACAAAAGGTCGATATTGTCCCTAGTTGCCCTTTTTATTCATTCAGTCGCATCAAGGCTCATGATGTTTGAAAATTATTGTAGAGGTTAATCTGCCTATGTCGCTCTGGCACAGCGAGTACCTCTGTTTAGGAACAAGGAATCGGATAGTGAAATCCAGAAAGAAAAAGACGAACTCATCTTTCGAATAATAAAATAGAAACAGCATTACAGCTACAAGAAGATTTAGCTGCAGGATTCCGGGATTTAGTGGATCGTTTTATACAGTGGTTTCAAATGTTTGAATAGCTAAAAATGATGATACAACATCTATGTATAAAATAGCAGGTCCTTATAAATGAAAACGATTATATGTGCTCATTCATAGATAGACAGATAGATAGTTCATGTCTTCTGAGCTATTTTCGTCTAATGTTCAAAACATGCAAATATTATAATATTTTTTCTGTTTTGAACTCGCGCAGGTTACATTATTCATTTGCAACTCCTAATGACAAACTTCCCTTATTCCTGCCGGTTAACTGCGATCATTGATACATCAGATAGACCCAACTGTTACCATATCTTACAACAACAGGCAAGAGCTCTGCGTTGTGGAATAGATTAGGAAGATTAATAAATTCTCTCTCTTTTCCACCAATTCTCAGCGGAAAAATTTAACCATATGGTAAGGCGAGAATTAGAATTTCATCACATTAGAGCAAAATGTAATGAAAAGAGTCGAACACCTGGGGCCAACTCTGAAAGACACAATTAAAAGGTTTTTAATGAAACCGGGGGAACAAATACATTCGTACCTTCAGTTATTCTGACACATAAGATTGATTTGCTGGAGGTGTTGTGGAATATTACTTTAGACTGATGTCACAAGAATGAAAAGCTGCGACTAAACGCTTGGTGCCATCAAGAAAGATTAAAATCAAACAGAACAAGTCAGAACAGTGAAATGAGTTTGTACTGTTTCTATTCAGCTCCGGGAAAAATGCATAAATATACCTCGGCAGTTTCCTCCTCTTATTTTTATATTTCCCAGCTATGTGTGATTCCTGTCTAAGAGATGGGGAGCAGACTTGTAGAACTGGAGCATTAAGTGTGCTCATTGATGGGTGAAAGTCGCCACACATGTCAGCGGAAGGCATTTGTTCGGTTTCTAACGGGACAAAAAGCCTTGAAAATATATGCGTTAAGTTGTGTATACAGATGGCTGGAGGAATAATGGACCAAGCGCCACTCTGTAAGCTGTAGCCGCGTTTTCTTTTTTTTTATATCTATATGTATAATGTGCATGTGTACATTTAGCGATCGAGGGCTGAGAAGCTTGTCGCCATCCAGACAGTGCAGTTAGAGAGGGGGGAGGGAGGGGGGGATATCTCGCCGGCTGGATTGTTTGTTACCGTTTTAATCCTATTAATTAAAACGTTAACCTGATTGGTGGAAGCTCGGTCCCAACAGGCAACCCTTCATAATAACCTGCTCGGAGATAATGATGTAAAAGACTCCCGTCTGCTGATCGCCACGGAAATATCTTGAAGGTGAATCCAAGCAGATAAGCGTTACGAGGTGCTCATCATCATCACCATCATCATCATCATCACCACCAGCAGCAGCAGCACATCGCGACAGATCACAGGGTTAAAAAAAGTGCAGACATCAGGATCAAGTGGTGAAAAGATCAAGGGGAGGACAACTTGAAATATTCAAAGGAGTAGTTTATGCAACAACAACAAAATCACAGCTAGCGGACTTGATCTGGCGAGAATGGAGAGGAGCCTCCACCTCAATGGACCACAAGAGGATCTTTTTCACCAAACTCTCAGCGCCTCCGCTAAAAGGCTGGAGAGCACTTTCCGCCCGGCCGCCGGGATCGAGCTGTCACTGCCCGACCCTCAGTCCCCGATGGTCTGCTTCGACCAAGCGGACCCCGACCCGGCCCATCACCAGCCAGGGGGAGAGGGAGGAGGGGGTCTGCGAGCGGGCAGCGGCTGCGGGCAGTACGCCGATCACCATGTCACCTCCTGCCGGGAGAGCAGCGGCGGAGAGCAGAGCCTGGACGACGACAGCGACGAGCGCTGCGAGCTGATGCTGATGAGGGAGAGCGGGTCGGAGCGGGGCGGCCCGCTGGCCGCGATGGCCAAGGGAGACGGGCCGGCGACCAAGAAGAACAAGGAGCAGCGAGCCCTGCGGCTCAGCATCAATGCCCGGGAGAGGAGGCGGATGCACGATTTAAACGACGCGCTGGACGAGCTGAGGTCGGTGATCCCTTACGCGCACAGCCCGTCCGTCAGGAAGCTCTCCAAGATCGCCACTCTGCTGCTGGCCAAGAATTATATCCTGATGCAGGCTCAGGCGCTGGAGGAGATGAGGAGGCTGGTGGCGTATCTCAACCAGGGCCAGAGCTTGCCGGCAGCGCTGCCGTCCTCCGCCGCCGCTGCCGCCGCCGCCGCCGCCCTCACCCCGAGCTTGGGAGCCTACGAGCAAGCGGCGGCCGGCGGCTACACGTTCACGGCCAGCGGCTTGGCGGCGGCGGCGGCTGCGGCGGCCAGCTGTCCAGACAAGTGCGCTGCCACCGCCGCTCTTTACAACAATGTCACGTCCAGTCTCTGCAAACAGTGCAGCGACAAGCCTTAAATTTTAACAACAAAAAAAAGCAAGAACAATTTCGATCGCGATGGGGCAAAAAAACAAAATTGGAAATCGACAACAAAATGAGTCTAAAGTCACTGGGACGGACTTTGTTGTTGTTTGGAGGTTGTGTCTAGAATTGACTCTTTGTACATAAATATTGTTGGAAAAGTTTGGGCGAAGAATTGGGGAGAGAGGATCAATAAAAAGTTTTTTTGGTTTTGGAGGGGGAGTATCTTTTCATTTTGAAGGGTTGATTTGAACAACGCTTCGCGTTAAAACTGCCCGGCCTCAGCAATATTTGTTGGTTCAGAGGTCCCATCAGTGTTAGTAGCTACTATGGATTATTTGTATTAGTTTCATCCAGTGCTTTCTAAAAAAATCGGTACGCTGTGATTACGGCTGCGATACAGCTACATTCCAGACTGCATTCGTTAACAATGTGCTCTCAAAACTGTCCTCGGAGTAGAAATAGAGTTACAAACGGCCATAAAACTTGTTTCTTTTCTTGTTTTCTAGATATACAATTGGGAAGGTAATGGAAAGGAAACTCGGAAATCAATTATTTATTGTGACAAAGGAATTAGATGTCAATTTATTTCTTAACTGTGAACGAGTTGGGTTTTATAGAAAAGGGGTTTATGATACTGTAACATTACACGGTTTTATTTGTGTTTCAGGTCTCTGTACAGATTAAGATGTGTTAAAATATTTTTGTTACGTTTCTTATGACAAAAACGCTATTTACCCAAAGTGAGCTTTCTGTTTGCATGACGGCACAGTGCCTGTCCATCTGCAATATATAAATATATAAATATCATAAAGAGTATGTATAAAACGGACTTGCGATGTTTTTACTGCTGTCGTGTGTTTGATTTGCAGTTTGTGCGAACTCTGGTTGACAAGTTGGTGCCACTGCCTCCCTTAAAGGGTCTGTTGGCAGCTCATGATGTATGAGAGTGATGATGTACAAGTTTGGCCCTGATTATAATATATAGCCATTTGTATGTGTTATCCGTGTTGGAAGACAAATTTATTAAACATATTTTGAACAAACGACATCTATTCAATTTTTGCTTCATAAGCAATTAAAAAGTAGCGTGAGTGGCACAGGTTGGATTGTACATCATGTGGGGCTTAAAAGTGTGACATAATACGGTAGTAATTGTTTTTTGAGTGAAATAATCGTTGCACGAGGGAAATCGGTAAAGAAATTATCGGCTTTCGAGAGATTCTGATAGGCTGTCCATCAGATAGAAGATTCAAACCCTCACTTCGAATCTATCATTTCGAAAACGAAAAAGGAAACATCTTTAAAGGAAAATATTGGAGGGCGTGACTGAACAAAATGTTGAATAACGACATATGGCGTGGATCTGAATTGTTCTCTTCCGCTTGATGGAAATTTGCATAATTCCCTTTTTCCCGGTTATTTCTTGAGTCATTTATGAATGCTTGAAGCCGGTTTCGTTAAAAAAAATATATAACCCTTTAAATTGTCCTTCTGCTGTACGAGACCACTTAAGGCAATACACAAAGAATGGTTGAAAAAACCCCTCAAGATTCTGGGGTCTGGTTGGCAGGGTTTAAAGTAATAGTTGTCCATACTGTTTTAATATTCAACATAGCTGTTGGTCCTCAGTCCCCAACCATATGCCTTAGACGAGGCTAAACGTGGTAGAACTGGAATGAATATTTTCTGCTCCACTTACTATCAAAAGATTAATCAGAACCTGTAACTTTTCAGGAAACATAACTATCTATGCCACAAAGCAAGAGCACGGCAGCCGACACAGAAGGGTTCACTAGCCCGAGGCCAAATGAAATGTCTCTCAGCATTAGATTACAAAGCCTCGGTGCACCTAATTATGATTATTAAAACAATTTCCATGACGATGTCTAATATTATGTTAATTTGAAAACAACTGTGTATGAAAACTGTCGACTATAATACCTAAATTCATTTAATGAAACACATCGTTAAGGCAATTAAACCTCCTGGATGTGATTAAGGAACATAATTGCGACACTGTTCATTGCCATAATTGGGTGTCTTTAATCAAGGGGTATAGTGAGGAGCAACACTGCCATTACTTTATATTGTTCTCACTCTGCTGTCCATCACTCTGATTACGAATTATTCCCAGCCACCAGACTTTTTGTATAATAAAGTAATTAGACATTGTTGAAGCAAGATTTGCTGCCTAATATTTCTTTACCATACCTGGGTTTGAATAATTGTTTTTATTCCTTTCACCCGACATAAGTAACACTCGACAGATCTCGAAAACCCCATCCGTGTTTATTTTACAAAAGTGATCCCTTGCCAGTTTAACTTGAGTGTTATAATGATTATCATTATTATTTACAGTGGGAGTGATAAGTCATCAATACAGAATAAGTTGAACGTACATCAGGCGTGTATGTTACAGGTTTGGACGCTGCTGATTGGACTGACAAAACCCGAATGATGTCAGATCCTTGTGTTTGACCGCAGTAATTACATGTATATCGGCGAATACCGCGGGGAATTGCCACAAGTAACAACGCGGCAATAATATACCAACTATTTTACTACAACACGAAAACTGCAACTGAAATTCTAAATAAAACGATTAATTACTTCTTCAAGTGCTAAAACGACGATACTAAAACTTTGAAACACCACACATATTGATAGAACTAAAATACTAACTGGAATGAAGCATACCTTTCATATCACCTTGTAAATGTCGACATGTTTTCACTTGTGGCCTTATAATCTTTACCTGACTTTTTCTATATGCTAGGATCACAAGTACTAGTTTCACCGTTTCAAGTTCCAATGCCACGGCTAGTCTCCAACTGAGAGACGCAACTGGGTTGTCGGATCATTACGCGATAGATGGCTGTGTCCAACCGTGGCTTAGCTGATATTTACTTTCTACTCGTGTTTTATTACTTTCATGTTGATTTTGTTTTGTTTAATTTAAATCACGAGGATATTTAAGCCTGTTATTCCTTCGAGGATACAACAGAGTCCCTGGTCGACGAGCGACTCTAATCCTATGGTTGTCCCAGCATGAGTGACATTGACTTTCATAATGTAATGACTTATGAAAGATATAATCATGTGTTAAATTGAATCCTCCGTTTAACGGTTAATGGTGTGCTCAGGGCACATTTATGTATTAGATGCTATGGTAACTAATTACTGTACCGCTGGAAACAAGAGACGATAAAACACTTTCAGACTTTGAGAAATAATTACCAGCATCCTCGTCTTGACGAGCCACAGTTAGCAACACTACCGTGAGAATTAACGAGTTGCATTGTAGGATAAGATAACAGATGTTAACGTTACTTTACCTCCATTGTCGAGAATATACTTTTGACGCTGCGATAGTAAAAGAGAAACGGTTTTCATGGCCTCGAGGCCCAGGCAGAGGCGTGGTTCATTACTATAAATAAAGGTATAAACTATATATATATAAGACACTGTTTACTTCAACAGACTTAAAATATGTAAATTTACTATAGGAAACACATTTCTCAGTCTGTCGAATGTGATAGAATCCCACAATAGGCGTGCATACACTTGGATATACAGTCCCACATGTACAATTATTTATGATAAAGCTAGTTTTAAATTATTGTTGTATTGGCTATTCCATTTAGTAGTATAGAATGAGCAGTTCACCGTAAATTTTCGGGCCTGTTCAAGGATACATTTAGGTAAAACGTGATACAACATTTCACTATACCAGGAGAATATGTTCCCCGCCACCAACCCCTATTCATTGACAAAGCAGCATACCTGGGTTTGTAACAAGTTTAAGTGGAGAGAACATTAATGGGAATACTTTTCAATAAGAAGACATCTTAAATACATGAATTTGGAGAGTAACGAATTGGCCATTACAACTATTACAGCAACAACATGACAGGAATGTGGGCAAGGAATAGATTCTGCTTAGATCGTGTCTTTTTGAGTGGCAGGGTGAGAAATATTTGCTTGTTAAGATGTAACCGATGCTTTTTTTCTATTTTGTTTTGCAATTGATTATGATTTCACCTCACGTACTATGAGAGGTATATGATTTGCCACCCGGTCTGCATGTACAGATAGAATTGATTGAGAGATTACAGTAGTTGATGTAATTATGGCTGCATGTCTTGATACATTTTTCTACTTCACCCAGTTCCATTTCAATGTTACCTATTGTATCATTAACGCATTGTTAGCCTGCTATAATACACTCAGATGCACCCATCCAGTCTAAAGTCTGTTAATTATTTTTATTAATAGCCAATCAGAAAGGCTGACACGTTATGGGAAATAAAAAGCTGAAGTTTATGATCTGTGGCAAACATTTTATTATGACATTTTGAAAATTACATTCTTGATAATCAGACACTGGTCTGTAAAATACAAAATGTGGTATAAATGATGTAGAGTATTTAGATAATACATTCAAAGCGTCATTATAAGCACATTTTAATTCAGAGTTTATTAATAGAGACAGGATTAACAAGTTAACAACTTATATACAAAATAACTATTTCTCTTCAAACTCCAGTTTCCTCAGCCAGGTACGCGGATAATCAAACTAACAGAGCTGATAGTTCCTGTAACAATTTCTGATGCTGTTGGTACATTGAAGCATAAAATGAATCATTAGAGTTATAGATTTCCGACTAATTATCAAGAGCAAATACTGGGCTCCAACTGGCTAAACAATCCTACAGGAGCGGGCCTTATTCTATTAGACAACAGCACATACTGACAATTAATGGTTAGCAATCCTGTAACATTATTAAAAAAGACAAATAATACAATTCTTCGACAATTAAAGCTTTGCAAACAAGTCCATGACGTGTTTTAAATATGTCGAACATTTTTAACAAGCAAAATATTTTTGATCCACCACAAGTTATCAATAGTTTTACAATTTCTACCATCAACCGAGCCCTATTATTATCTCCTACCAACATAGCAGAATTAAAAGTGTCTGTTGTACAATGCAAATGTTTAAAGACGTTATAATAGAGGGAGACAGATGTAGGTGGTTCTAAATGGTCCTTTGAGTCTGTACACTGAGTTTTCCATTTAAGGTTAGTTGCTGCTATTCAAGCAAGCTTACGGTGAAATGTTTCCTGATCCATTCTAGCTGATTTGAATTGGTCTGTAAGAAATCTCTTTACTTACAAATTTAAAAATAGCCATCAATCCCACACCTGTCAATTTGTGCACTCCAAGATCAGTTCACTTCTATACAGTTCTGACGAAAGGCCATCGACTTGAAACGTTAACTCCGTTTCTTTCTCCACAGATGCTGCCTGATTTGCTGAGTATTTCCAGCATTTTCTGTTTTTATTTCACTTCTATACAATGTGGATGAAATCTGTTACCTGCAGAAGTTTTCATTTATCAGTCAGGTATTGTTCAGTGCTACAAGCCCTGGAATTGTAATTTGGGTTCCCCAGAACACTTCATAAACACAAGATGGGGAATCTTCCAAATTAACCCTAATGCTTAACCCTGATCAAAAAATAATTTGATTTATTCAATGTTATTTTGCAAATGTACTGTTATAATATCAAAATGAAGAAATCAAACCGAAGATTTTTAAGTCAAATTTGTTTTTGTTAAAGTGGTTTTTCCTTAGTGAATTTTATGAATGTTTAATAACGTGATAATATCAGTTAAGTGTGGATTTTAGAAAACCATGGTTCAAAATTATACATAGAAATACCAAATTACCAGAGTAAAATTGCTGGAATTGGGATACAGATCTTGGCACTATCCTGATTACAATTCACCTGCTTTGGAAATCATTTTGAAACCAATATCATCACATTCCAATTTCATGTCAAAGTTGGTCTATTTACATTATTTTGCATAATTGAACATTTGGAACAAATCTGAATTAACAACTGTAGTAAACAGAGCTTTCGCAAAACGGCAGTCAGCTGCATGTAGAAAAGTGATGGCTTTAATAGCTTGAATTATTTCAAATGTAAAGGAGCTGAGCTATGAGGAAAGGTTACAGAAACTTCAGTCTTTTGGCCAGCCTGATATTTGATGTCTGCAGAAAGCCATCGCGATACATAAAAATCTAAACTACTAATGAATCCAAATAATTAGTTTCTGTTTGTCTGCTACCTAGTGCACACTCTGTGCCAGTAGAGAAATTACCCCACTTACAGAGAACTTGGGCGCAGGTGGGCAAGAAGTCAGGGGACCCCCAAGTGTGGGTAATGGTGCCCTGGTGCTTAACTAACTAAACTGCACAGCTTACCAGGATGGAGCACTGGTAGACAATCCCTGCTTGTCCAGCTACATACAAACAGTCACTGCACTTCAAAAGGTATTAATTTTATGAAGCAGTTTGATATAGCACTATAGAAATGCAAATATTATTTAAGGAGAATCGCATTACCCATTAAAAATTGGTTGCAGGGCAATCTGAGGCTAAGTGCCAGGAATCCCAGCCTCCAGGGACATATCTACCCCGTCAGTCAATGAGACAGGTTAGCTGGTCAATCATCAACAGTATCTGGAAGTAGTGCAGACCTGCCTGACTCATGTTTTGGATTGCTGAGTCGGCCATACAGGATCAACTATATTCCAATCTTCCATCATGAGGCATGTCATCTTGGAGCCCACTCAACCACAAAGAAACACTGCTTTTTTTCGATTTGTTCATTGGATGCGGGCATTGCTGGCGAGGCCAGCATTTATTGCCCATTCATGATTGCCCTTGAGAAGGTGGTGGTGAGCTGCCTCCTTGAACCGCTACAGTCCATGTGGTGAAGGTTCTCCCACAGCGCTATTAGGAAGGGAGTTCCAGGATTTTGACCCAGCGATGATGAAGGAATGGTGATATATTTCCAAGTCGGGATGGTGTGTGACTTGGAGGGGAATGTGCAGGTGGTGTTGTTCCCATGTGCCTGCTGCCCTTGTCCTTCCAGGTGGTAGAGGTCGCGGGCTTGGGAGGTGCTATCGAAGAAGCCTTGGAGAGTTGCTGCAGTGCATCCTGTGGATGGTACACACTGCAGCCACAGTGCACCGGTGGTGAAGGGAGTGAATGTTTAGGGTGGTGGATGGGGTGCCAATCATACGGGCTGCTTTGTCCTGGATGGTGTCGAGCTTCTTGAGTGTTGTTGGAGCTGCACTCATCCAGGCAAGTGGAGAGTATTCCATCACACTCCTGACTTGTGCTTTGTAGATGGTGGAAAGGCTTTGGGGAGTCAGGAGGTGAGTCACTCGCCACAGAAACCCAGCCTCTGACCTGCTCGTGTAGCCACAGTATTTATATGGCTGGTCCAGTTAAGTTTCTGGTCAATGGTGACCTCCAGGATGTTGATGGTGGGGGATTTGGTGATGGTAATGCCTTTGAATGTCAAAGGGAGATGGTTAGACTCTCTCTTCTTGGAGATGGTCATTGCCTGGCACTAGTCTGGCCCAAATGTTACTTGCCACTTATCAGCCCAAGCCTGGATGTTGTCCAGGTCCTGCTGCACACGGGCACGGACTGCTTCATTATCTGAGGGTTTGCGAATGGAACTGAACACTGTGCAATCATCAGCCAACATCCCCATTTCTGACCTTATGATGGAGGGAAGGTCATTGATGAAGCAGCTGAAGATGGTTGAGCCTAGGACACTGCCCTGAGGAACTCCTGCAGCAGTGTCTTGGGGCTGAGATGATTGGCCTCCAACAACCACTACCATCTTCCTTTGTGCTAGGTATGACTCCAGCCACTGGAGAGTTTTCCCCCTGATTCCCATTGACTTCAATTTTACTAGGGCTCCTTGGTGCCACACTCGGTCAAATGCTGCCTTGATGTCAACGGCAGTCACTCTCACCTCACCTCTGGAATTTAGCTCTTTTGTCTATGTTTGGACCAAGGCTGTAATGAGGTCTGGAGCCGAGTGGTCCTGGCGGAATCCAAACTGAACATTGGTGAGCAGGTTATTGGTGAGTAAGGGCAGCTTGATAGCACTGTTGACGACATCTTCCATCACTTTGCTGATGATTTGGAGTAGAGTGATGGGGGGTAATTGGCCGGATTGGATTTGTCCTGCTTTTTGTGGACAGGACATACCCGGGCAATTTTCCATATTGTCGGGTAGATGCCAGTGTTGTAGCTGTATTGGAACAGTTTGGCTATAGGCACGTCTAGTTCTGGAGCACAAGTCTTCAGCACGACAGCCGAGAGGTACTGCTTACCTCTCATTCAAGGACAACAGTCACTTGTTGGTCATTAGACAACTGACAGCCGCAGATTTGAGTTCTTGCTAGGTGGATAGCAGGCACCAGGAGCTTTTCATGAGTGGCATGGTGAACAGCCCAACTCATTATAAAGCATGTCAGTGCATTTCCATCAGCCTTCTGACGGCAGCATGGACACACACCATACACACTGCTAAAAATCTTAAAAATGTGAAACCTGACCCCAACCTGCTGTGAACAGGCCTACGTCCGGTTTAACCAGGGCGGGTTGGGGGGTGGGCGAGTAACCCGCTCCCGAGAGGCGGGTCAGTAATTCAAATATGTTAATAAGGTGCGTGCCTCAGATTTTAGTAACCATTTAGATTTAACGGCTGCGGGCCGGGTTTCCCAGATCATAACAACTCGATGCGTAAATTTTTTTTCCTCATGTTGCCTCTGGTCCTTTTGCCAATTCCCTTAAATCTGTGTCATTTGGTTACTCACCCTTCTGCCACTGGAAACAGTTTCTCTTTATTTACTCTATCAAAACCCTTCATGATTTTGAACACCTCTATCAAATCTTCCCGTAACCTTCTCTGCTCTAAAGAGATACTCCTGCTGGGGCCTAACCATTGTTTTATAAAGGCTTAGCATAACTTCCTTGCTTTTGTACTCTATTGGCCCAATATTTACGGGGTGGGGGGGGAGGGAGCGGGGGCGACTTTAAGCAGCCCAGAAATACGGGTTGCGTTTAATTTTGGCAGAACCTCATTTGAAATTGTTTTGTCCGTTTCCCTGTCGGCAGTCAGCCTGATTGAGAGGCCGGCTGTCAGGCGGGAAGGTCTGTGCTTGAAGGCCGCAGCCGGAGTCCAGAGAGGATGGAGGGAGAGAACGGGTGGTGGGGGGGTGGGGGTGTGATTGTGGGAGGGAAGAGATCGTGGGGTGGAAGGAGGAGACCAGGGTTGGCCTGGTGATCACGGGTCAGCCTGGACATCATGGGGGAGGGCTTCGGAGGGGAGTTCGGTCTGAAGATTGCAGGGAGGGAGGTCGATCGAGGGGAGTGAGAGATCACAGCAGGTTAGCTTGGGGTGCCGGGGGGAAGCACTCCTGCTCTTTCTGGCCCACAAGCAGTGCTGGAAAAGCACTTATCAATTGGATCCGGCAGTTCTTGCCTCCCTTCAGCTGCCGGGTTTTTCAAGCCCTGGGAAATCCGGCCCGCAGCCGTTAAATCTAAATGGTTACTAAAATCTGAGGCACGCAGCCTCATTAACATATTTGAATTACTGACCCGCCTCTCGAGAGCGGGTTACTCGCCCGCCCCCCAACCCGCCCTGGTTAAACCAGAAATAGGCATATTCACGGCGGGTTGGGGTCAGGTTTCACATTTTTAAGATTTTTAGCAGTGTGTATGGTGTGTGTCCATGCTGCAGTCAGAAGGCTGATGGAAATGCACTGACATACTTTATAATGAGTTGGGCTGTTCACCATGCCACTCATGAAGAGCTCCTGATACCTGCTATCCACCTAGCAAGAACTCAAATCTGCGGCTGTCAGTTGTCTAATGACCAACAAGTGACTGTTGTCCTTGAATGAGAGGTAAGCAGTGTTTCCTTGGGGTTGAGTGTGCCTCATGATGGACGATTGGAATATAGTTGATCCTGTGTGGCAGACTCAGCAATCCGAAACCTGAGTCAGGCAGGTCTGCACTACTTCCAGATACTGTTGATGATTGACCGGCCAACCTGTCTCATTGACTGAAGGGGCAAACCTGTCCCTGGGGGCTGGGATTCTTGGCACTTAGCCTCAGATTGCCCTGCAACCAATTTTTAATGGGTAAAGCAGTCCTTCTTAAATAATATTTGCATTTCTATAGTGCCGCATCAAACTTCTTTATAAAATTAATTCCTTTTGAATTACATTTTGGTGGGCTGCAGTAGGCTCTGATAACTTTTTTTGGATTGCTCCAGGTCTAGTTGAAATGATGAAAACAACCTACAAGTTTAAAAAAAATTCATTCATGGGATGTGGGCATCGCTGGCAAGGCCAGCATTTATGCCCTTGAGAAGGTGGTGGTGAGCCGCCATCTTGAATCGCTGAAGTCCACGTGGTGTAGGTTCTCCCACAGTGCTGTTAGGAAGGGAGTTCCAGGATTTTGATCCAGCGATGATGAAGGAACGGCGATATATTTCCAAGTCAGGATGGTGTGTGACTTGGAGGGGAACGTGCAGGTGGTGTTGTTCCCATGTTCCTGCTGCCCTTTTCCTTCTAGGTGGTAGAGATCGCGGGTTTGGGAGGTGCTGTCGAAGAAGCCTTGGCGAGTTGCTGCAGTGCCTCTTGTAGATGGTACACACTGCAGGTCTAAGTGATGGTATGTTTTTGATATTTTAAAAAATTAGTGTATCATACATACAATATGTGACATCTTGGTCTGAGATCTGTACAACTGAAGCTTCTTCATAACATTTAGTTAACTTCTCCAAGAAAGAAACTGAAATTCTGGAGGGGATGTCCTCAAACAAGCTCTAAAGTTAAATGCTTATATTAGTACAACTGAGTAGCATACTACCATTTCACCTCAAACATCTGAGTTTGAATCTAGCCCAAACCAATGGGATTAAAGTCTTCTCTCCCTGCGTTATGAAATGTTCTTTGGCAGTCTTAACTTAGTTTCTAGAATTTCGGCTGAGATGTTAAACTGAGTTTGTCCTCTATGTCTGCCCTCTCAAGTGGACGTAAAAGATCCATGGCTCTATTTCGAAGAAGACCAGGGACGTTCTCCCTGGTGTCCTGGCCAATATTTACCCCTCAACCAACATTACTAAAACAGATTAACTGGTCATTATCACATTTCTGTTTGTGGGACCTTGCTGTGTGCAAATTGGCTGCTGTGTTTCCTACATTAAAACAATGATTTCATTTCAAAAGTACCTCATTGGCCATAAAGCGCTTTGGGACATCCTGAGGTTGTAAAAGGTGCTATATAAATGCAAGTGTTTCTTTTTCTTTTTAGTGAGTGTGGGTCCTCATCCTAAGATTCCATAATTGGCACACATTTGCAATCTTGCACAAAGGGAAAAGTCAAACTGTCTGTTGTTTTTCTGAGGTCAAGGGTTAGTTACATGATTGGCATGGTACAGAGGAAGCTTAACTATAATCTAGCCATGCTATTCCTAACCTGAGAGTGGCCAAGCTGACACTGAATGCCTAAATGGGGGGAAAGAAAATTTCCATTCCCTAGCAACAATAAGCACAAAAATATATTTTTAAATCTGCGTAAATACCATGCAAAAAGCCACAGGTTACATCTGAAAGGGAATATACTTTGTAGTTTAATACATTTAATACCAGGAATGTGCATGTATTATATATCTAAATACTTACATAAGTAGAGAAGAGGGTACAATTGCCTAGTGGTTGTTACTGGACTAGTAATCCAGATGTTTAGACTAACTAATCCAAAGAATATTCAATTTCCACCATCACAGGTTGAAAATTTGAATTCAGTTTAAACCAAATCTGGAAATAAAAAGTTGGTATCAGTAAAAGTGATCATGGAGCCCAACTGGTTCACTAATGTTTTTTAAGGTCTGGCCTATATGTGACTTCAGTCCCACACCAATGTGGGTGACTCTTAACTGCCCTATGAAGTGGCATAGCAAGCCACATTGTATCACCACCTTCTCAGGGCAACTAAGCTTGCCAACAACATCCACAACCTGAGAATGAGTAAAAGGAGAAATTCTATTAATGACACAATGCTAAGTGTCTGGAAATGAGAGAGTTAAAGTAATTTGCTGTATACAGCAAAATAAATGAATAGGGGGACACAAATGCTTACCAGCAGCATCAATAGGAGGGGACAGTGGAAAATCTAGACAGTCCCTACTGTGCATTGGCAACGTAAAATGTGTCAAGCAAAATCTGGCAGTGCCTCGAATGTAGCAGGAGTGGAATTTCAGCCCCTTAATGGCCAGAGCACTTAAATAGGGTAGTCATCTGGATAGTACAACATTTGGGGCTGTGACCTACACCACCTAGAAGGACCATCCTGACTTGGAGATATATTGCCATTCCTTTATCATTGCTTGGTCAAAAATCACAGTGCCAAAAACAGCACTGTGGGGGTATCTTCACCACACGGATTGCAGCCGTAAAAGAAGGCAGCCCATCACCACCTTCTCAAGAACAACTAGGGACGGGCAATAAATGCTGGCCATGCCAGAGACGCCTAAATCCCAAGAATGAATAAAAGAAAAAGACCTTCTGGCTGTCGATCTCAATCAGCAGTCAAGAGGTCCCATTCTCTGAGGTCTGACGTGCAGTTGCAGGCATGAGAGGCCTGCAGCTGTGCCTCAATTTCTTTCCTTTCCATTGGCATTGCCAAGGGATAGGCCTGTGTCGGGGGCACCACCAGACCACGTGACAGGAGACCTGGACTGGAGCTGGGCAGGAGAATCAGCAGGATAGTAGTAATTTGACAAATACTTGATTTTTCTCCCATATTTAACTGTTGCTATTAATTCAAGAGAACCAACTTTAACTTGGATAGTAAGCTATGTTTTAGTTTTGTAACAATTTTGGTACATCAGTGCTCCGCATCTGGCCCCAGGACAAAGAGATTTGTTCATCCAAGAGGTTTAATGCTTCACAAGCTGTTCACTGTAGTTGAGTAATAAATGTTGTACTGAAAACAAAATGCAGAGCTATCCCTGTGTGTTTAATCACTAGGCTAGGAGATGGCTAAAATTAACATACAGATTTGGCAGCCCCTGAACAGAGGCTGCCACTGTAGAGTTGATACCTGGAGGATGGGGAAAGTCAGAGAGGGAGAAAATTGACTCAACGGAACTCTGACTCTGAAAGACTACTAGCACTAATTCCAAATAACTGGTCAATCATGCCCTTAACAAAATCATATTTTCTGAATTCATACAGTGAAAGGTATACTGCTTATCCATCATGAGAAAACTGGCATTTTAAGGTGGAACCTGACATTGCTAAGGTTTAGGGAGCAGCCTCATTAATGGAGATTAGGATCCAGGATTGTGTTAGTTTTATTTTCTGTTATTGGTATGTATCTCAATCCTGGGTTCAATCCACCCATTAGGAATGTGTATGATGATTACCAGTGCTGCTGGAGTACCTACTAAAAACTGTGAGTGGCCAGCACGAGGTTACTGGTATAGAATGAGAAAAGCAAGGTGTTGTTGATATTTCCTGAGAGCAGCTTTTGGGATGCAGTCGCTTGTTTTTTCCTGGAAATGACTGAAGGCTTAGTTTGAGTTATATCTAACCCAGCCTGACTGGGCAATTACTTCTAGCATTTAGGGAATTCCCCCATATTTTCATTGAGACTTCTGACTTTGGAAATAGAGGTAAAGTTAATGTAGAATTAGACTTCTAATCTCATTATTACAATATGTTAGAATAGATAAGAATGCGGGCTTCAGTTTTTCCCCGTAAGTTAGGTGGCATAGTATATAATGTAGATGGGAGCAGAAAGTTGCAAAGGGATATTGATAGATTAAGTGAATGGGTAAAACTGTGGCAGATGGAGTTCAATGTGGGAAATTGTTTGGTCATCCACTTTGGACTTAAGAAAGATAGATCAAAGTATTTTCTATATGATAAGAAGCTAAGAACTGTGGATGAGCAGAGAGATTTAGGGATCCAAGTACAGAAATCACTAAAAGCTAGAGGACAGGTACAAAAAATAATTTAAAAGGCTAATGGAATGTTGGCCTTTATCTCAATAGGGCTGGAATACAGAGGGGTGGAATTATGTTACAGCTGTACAGAGCTCTAGAGTACTGCATTCAGTTCTGGGCACCGCACCTCGGGAAGGATATATTGGCCTTGGAGGGGTGCAGCGCAGATTCATCAGAATTATACCGGGATTAAAAGGGTTAAATTATGAAGACAGGTTACATAGACTAGGATGGTATTTCCTTGAATAAAAAGGATTAAGGGGTGATCTAATTGAAATGTTTAAGATGATTAATGGATTTAATAGGGTAGAGAGGGAGTAACTATTTCTTCTGGTGGGACAGTCCAGAACAAGGGGGCATAACCTTAAAATTAGAGCTAGGCCATTCAGTGATGATGTCAGAAAGCACTTCTTCACACAAAGGGCAGTAGAAATCTGGAACACTCTCTCCCAAAAAGCTGTTGAGGTTAGATCAATCGAAAATTTCAAAACTGAGATTGATAGATTTTTGTTAGGAAAGGGTATTAAGGGTTATGGAACCAAGGCAAGTACATGGGGTTAAGATACAGAGCAGCCATGATCTAACTGAATGGCAGAAGAGGCTCGAGGGGCTGAATGGTCTACTCTTGTTCCTATGTTCCCTTTCTATATTCCCTTTCTAGAATAAAAAGCAGCCAACTCTATACTTTGATAATTAAGAGTGATTCCTGTTCCATTGAAACTCTAGAGTCAAGACCAGCACAAAACATTTAGAAGCTGAAAACCTGTGGGCCCTTCATTCTGGTGTAAAGTGCTGGGATGTGCCCATTTGTGGTCTCCACCGCTGACCTCGTAAATGTTTGCGCGGTCGGGAGAGGTCACTTAATTTAAATAACCCTGGTGGGTGCCTGTGTCACTAGGGGCATACCTCGCACACTCACCTGCCCCATGAGGCTGCAAAATAGTGCAAATGGTACGGAGTTTGGAGAGGGGGCAGTGCCACAGGTCCTACTCAGTGCCATCTCTGTCCTCTTTGTAAGGGGGCTGAACTTTGCCTAGAAACTTTTTCTTTCTTCGGGAGTCTAGGGTGGGATCCCAGCTATGCCCCCTTCTATGCCACTAGCTGTGTTTGGGGTCAGTGGAGTCTCTGTCCCTTACAAGGCCCCCAGAAAGACCGGAACCCGGAGAATTTGGGTCATGGCCTAATTGACAGACCTTATTCCACCCTGCCGATGGTCTGGAGTGTGCCGTTCAGGGTCCTCGTGGTAATTTCACTGTGAATACATGTGCTCCATTCCTACTTAGAAATTGGTCACTTTACTCAGTGTGTTAGCTCTAGTGATATAATATTGGATTGCCAACCAGAACAGATGGTGCCAGGTGTAATTCAATGGTTTGACAATAATGCTCAGCAGAATGGGAATATATAACTCGGATGTCAACACACTGCTAAAAGTGTCATATAAATCACAGATAAAAGTGTTCAGAAACTAGACAAATATGCAAAACTATGAGGAAACTGGTTAATGAAAACGCATTCCCCATTTGACCAAAAAATACAAATAATACCCCCAAACTTGCATTTATAAATCGCCTTTCACAACCTCAGGAAGTCCCAAAGTGCTTTATAGCCAATTAAATACTTTTGAAGTGTAGTCACTGTTTTGGTTGAGGAATAAATATTAGCCTGGAGACCAGAGAAAACTCCCCTGCTCTTCTTCAAAGTAGTGCCATGGCAACTTTATCGTCCACCTGCGTGAGCAAACGAGGCCTGGGTTTAATGGCTCATCCAAAAGACGGCATCTCCAACAGTAGTGCACTGAAGTGTCAGCCTGGATTCTGTGCTCAAGTCTCTGGGGTGGGACTTGAACCCACAACTTTCTGACAGAGTGAGAGTGATACCACTGAGCTACATGGGGCTAAATAGAAAAAGATTATTTTGAAAAGCGATGGATTGAGAATGGAGTGAGGTCAACAGGCACCTTTAAATAAATCTATAATTCTCAAAATGAGTTCTAAATAGCTTGTCTAAGATCAAAAATAGGTGATTTACAATGAAATGGTTCACTGCATCAAAAATTATATTTCTCCTTTCATACTTCCAAAGAGATAGAATATGAGCTTGGATGAGAACCAAAACAAATAATGTTGCCCTGCACTTATAGCCATGCAAGTTTCAAGGCAGACTGGGGTGTCTTGTTCCATTCACTTTGTAATAGTTGGATGTTCTTAATTCACCTTTATGATAAATAATTCAGTCCCCATTCATAAATGGACTACTGTACGTCAGTGATCTCTGGATTGGGCTCGACTAATTCCAACCTAAAGATTGTTAAAAAACATCCTGGTTTAGTTTTAAAGCAATAGAAAGTAGGACATTTTATTTCTCACAGACTCTACTATTTTGATTTATCTTTGGAACAATGACTGTCATATTGTAATGACTGGAAATACCAGAATGGGGACCTTTATCAAGAGAATTGTTTGCAGCATTTGGTATTTTTTTTAATTGACTATTTCCACATCTGACCATTATTGTTAAAGTAATCAATATTGTGCTGGTAACCACCATACAGGAAAAAATTATGATGCTGTCAAATAATGTGCATATGCATCAGGAATTATGTTAGCAGTAGGTTAGATCAGCTAGCTGTTGGTAGACAGCTAAATGCCAACAGAATACAGAAGAATTTTAAATGGATATAATGACCAGTTTAAATTCATGGTGGTTTGACAATTCGCTTAATATCTATTATAGTATGGCTTTCTCAATGAGACGGATTGAAGTTAGACAAGTCTCTATTAATATGTTGAACGGGTAACAGAAACAAAGACAGACAGGCAGAGGTACTAAGAGTGAGAGCAATAGCAGCAGCAACAACAGCAGTAGCTATGGTAGAAATCAGTGGAGCTTTTTAATGAGGGCAATATACTGAGCCAAACACATCTTGGGAGTCAAATAGCATTGGCAAGATCTGGTTACTTGTTATTCTAACAAGTAAATTAGGGAATTTGTCAACAGCGATGATCTAGTCATTAAAATAGCTTTAAAAATATTGTAATAAAAAGGTTGTCTGGGTTTATAAGGTGTTAACAAGTAATTCTCTTTGAGGCAGATATTTCTTAATATATTTTCTCACTGTGTGTACACTAGATATTGAGTAATTTCAGAATTTGTCACTATCACAAGATTTGTTGACAATCCTTTTTTGAGTAAAGATTTTTCTTACTTCTCTTTGTTAACTAAATTTCATCAGGTCGACAAATAAACTATTATTGGTTTCATGTAAATACCCCAAGAGGAAATTATAAACGATGTCTATGGTAACATGCATCAAAGATGCCATATAGAGCTCCAAGGTGGTAATAGAAGTTCCAGATGTCAAACTAATAACAGCAATGACAGTTATCTGCAGAAATATCAAAACATGGATTTTTTTTTAGGAAGACAATGGAGAGACAAAGATTAAGGCAGTTTTAGGATTGCCAAAGTCTGGCTACTTTAGGTGCAATGACATGGATTACTAATCTGGTAATATCGGCAAACAATCTAACTGTTCCTTGAAATTAAAATGCAAGAGAATAATTCACATGGGAAATATTAATTTGTGTATTAGGAAAAATAAGCAGCTTGACTTTGTTTCAATGAAAGAATAAAGAATATGATTGAAAAACAAAAACTACAGAATGTAGAGAATTGATTCAGTGTTTAAAGTATTGTTATAAATTTGAAAACATACAATGGGCAAATATTTCAGTTTTCTCGTGTTCACTTGCGACATTGAGCAAGAGCCCATTTTCTGCAAGAACGATTAGCTTCCTATTTTGAAGGTTTTTGTTAAACCAATCAAAAGGCAGAACATATCTATGCTGTGACCACGTCAGCTTTCATTTATCTTAGAAATTTCCACTTTTAAATGTCGATTTCCTGGTTCATCCAGAAAAGTTTTATAGATAAAATAACTTGCATTTTTTCAACTTTATTGTAACAAACACCCCAAGTCACTCAAGTTAGAGTATTGTGGAGAGTAGGAAGAAAGGAACTTGCATTTATATAATGTCCTATTTCGGGATTTCTGACCGCCACCATGAGGGGACCTTGGTGCAATATATTTAACAATGTTACTGTTGAGTCAAACTTAGCTGTCTAGGGATTGAATTGACAGGACAGCAGGGCTGGGAGTTGTAGATTAAGATTCAGATAGGGTGTCAGAACCTGCGTGCTTCAGACAAAAATGGTAGTTTGGACATTTAAGTGATGACTCACACTATTTCTGTTTGAGATGACCTGATTCATCTGGGTTCAGCAATGGTAGTTACCAGGGGTAGTGTGGTAAGATTCTGCTTCCTGGGAATAGAATTAACAAAAAAGGAGAGAAAAACATGGGTGGAATTTTACCCCATCCCGCCCGGCATGAACAGAGTGGGAAGGGGGTGTTTAAAATGGAGCATTCAGCCTTACCGTGCAATCTCGCTGGAATCTCTTTTAACTGCCTAAGGCTGAGAGAAGATAGGTCTAGGCCTGAGCTGGGAATTAAGATATAGCAGGTCAGCTTTCCCAGGGAGAAGCTGACCCAAAAGGAAATAAAACAATAAATATTCCGTCTGCTATTTGGGATAGTGTAGTGTGTTTTTGTTGTTACAGGAAACGTTATGGGAAAAGTTTAAAAGTCTGCAATTGTAACTTTTGTTCACTTACATGTATTTTGCAAAATAAACCAGTTTCTTGATTTGTCATTAACTTCGTTTTATCAGAGTGTTCATTAATCCCATCTATTGAAAGATTGGAGAAGGACATGTGGGGGCATGTGAGTTTATGGTATCCAGTTCATATTTCAAGAGGCATTGTTACATTCCCCAGGTTATGCTATTGTACAAGTAGACATTGGACAATGCAAGTTAACTCTGGGACATAACAGGCTTGCAGTCCAGTTATAGGAATAACATGTGCCACTGGACCCCTGAGAATATCTATGGAAGACTCGTAATTTGTAACAAGCCCCTTATCACATCCTCAGGATGTCCCAAAGCATGTCATAATCAATGGATTACTTTTCAAGTGCAGCCACCATTACTATGCTGGCAAATGTTGCAGCCAATTTGGCAAGATGTCACATACAGCGAATGAGATGAATAACCAGTTATTCTGTTTTTGGTGGTGCAGGTTAAGTAAGAATATTGACAGGATAATGGGAAAACTCCTTGTTATTCTTTAAAGGGCTCCACGCATCCACCAAACCACCAGAATAGACAGAGAGTTTAATGTTTCATCTGAGTGACAGCACGTTT
This sequence comes from Heptranchias perlo, assembly GCF_035084215.1. NCBI lineage: Eukaryota > Metazoa > Chordata > Chondrichthyes > Hexanchiformes > Hexanchidae > Heptranchias > Heptranchias perlo. The sequence goes on from NC_090327.1 coordinate 71,926,837, forward strand.
AACAATGCAGCACTTCCTCAGCACTCCACAGAACCGTCACCTTAGATTATGTGCTCATAGCCTGGAGTGGTAGTTGAACTCACAACTGATAGTGTGCAGTCTGTGGCAGATATCTGGTACTCCTAATATTGATTACACACTATCAATACATAGGAGGTAAAATCCATGCCAGGAACCTGACTTTTCTGGGTCCCAAGGGTGGCATTGAGAGGCATGGAAAACACAGGGTTAAATTCACAGAAAATTTGTGGGATCCGCTCATCTCCATGACTGCAATTTCTGACATGCACTGATCTGTGGTCTACAAAATCTACTCTGTGGTCCATGAAGCTTAGGTAAAATAGCACTTTGCAATGTCAAAAGTAACATCGACATTAGTATTAAAATATGATGTGAATAAAGAACATGCTGAACCAGCATGTAGTATAAATTTATAAGCAACTAGTGCCCTTCCTTAAAATCTTTTTTTTTGCGGTTGTCAATGATTAAAGTTTCTGTAGCTGTTATAAACAGTAATAATAATTTCTCCAACTGAAGACTTTCCATTATACTTTGGAAAATTTGGAAAAAGTGTTTCTGGGTTCACACAAAGAGGGGGGCAATAGGTAGGAGGAAATGCATTGCTAAAGAAAAACTCTGAGAAAATATCACGTGAAGTAAAAACGTTTCACCTTTACGTCGTGCCTTCCATGGGATTTCTCATTTTGTACTTCAGACAACTTTTTTGCAAAGATTATCAAAGAACCTATGTGTGTCAGTTTAGCTCAGATGGTAGCACTCCCATCTTTGGGTTAGAAGGTTGCAGGATCAAGCCTTAGGTCAAAGCTTGAGTGTACAATCTAGGGTGACATTCCAGTGTAGCCTTGAGAGAATATTGCACTGTCAGAGGTGCTAAACCTTGAATTAGACATTACAATGAGCACCTATCTCCCTGTTCAGGTAGATATTAAAAATCCAATCACACTTGTTGAGTTCCACTAGTGTCCTGGACCACCACCACTTAAAAGCAGATTGAATGGCTATTCATAGTCTGTATACATGACAACACTGCAGTTCAAAAAAAGTTCATTGGGACATGCTAGAAGATATTTCAACATGATAGGTGTTATATTGCTACATTTCAGGATTTTTGATCATTTTTCTCTTCACAGAAAGGACTGTGGGATTTAGTTATGTTCAAGAGTTGTGTTTTAAAACAAATTGAATGCGCACAGGTTTAAAAAGAAAGGTCACAAGCTATAGGGATTGTGCATTATATGTGCACTGAAACCAGTTAGGCTGGTATGTGGAACTCATAACTGTTATAGTGAGGCCTAATTGTTTCATCCCAGCCCAATAGCCAGGAGGCTCCCAGTATCTGAAGAACAACAGGAGATGTTCTGTTTAAACTCACACCCCAAGGAAAGAGGATTGTTAGCCGGTTTTATTGACAGATCTAGTAGCGAATCACTAAAGGGGAGGAAGTCAGCATCTCAGCCCTCCCCCTAGCTGGGGACACACACAGGGACAAAGGAACACATGGGCAGTCAGGTTTAGAACACAGGACTGACAGACACAATCTATGGCCTGGAAGTTGAAAATGCAGGTGGTTCGTTTTGGCAGTTAAAAGTAATCTGAAAGTAAGGTAATGCCAAAAAAGAAGCGACTTAGCCCACGAAAGGGACAAGGTTTATTATTTTTATAATTTTTTGAGACGAGAAGTGAGACATCACTGGCAAGGCCGGCATTTATTGCGCATCCCTAATTGCCCTTGAGAAGGTGGTGGTGAGCCGCCTTCTTGAACCGCTGCAGTCCGTGTGGTGAAGGTTCTCCCACAGTGCTGTTAGGAAGGGAGCTCCAGGATTTTGACACAGCGATGATGAAGCAACGGCGATATATTTCCAAGTCGGGATGGTGTGTGACTTGGAGGGGAACGTGCAGGTGGTGTTGTTCCCATGTGCCTGCTGCCCTTGTCCTTCTAGGTGATAGAGGTTGTGGGTTTGGGAGGTGCTGTCGAAGAAGCCTTGGTGAGTTGCTGCAGTGCATCCTGTGGATGGTACACACTGAAGCCACTGTGCGCCGGTGGTGGAGGGAGTGAATGTTTAGGGGGGTGGATGGGGTGCCAATCAATCGGGCTGCTTTGTCCTGGATGGTGTCGAGCATCTCGAGTGTTGTTGGAGCTGCACTCATCCAGGCAAGTGGAGAGTATTCCATCAAACTCCTGACTTGTGCCTTGTAGATAGGAACATAGGAACAGGAGTAGGCCATTCTGCCCCTTGTGCCTGCTCCGCCATTTGACAAGATCATGACTGATCTGTGATCTAACTCCATATACCTGCCTTTGGCCCATATCCCTTAATACCTTTGGTTGCCAAAAAGCTATCTATCTCAGATTTAATTTTAGCAATTGAGCTAGTATCAATTGCCATTTGCGGAAGAGAGTTCCAAACTTCTACCAACCTTTGTGTGTAGAAATGTTTTCTAATCTTGCTCCTGAAAGGTCTGGCTCTAATTTTTAGACTGTGCCCCCTACTCCTAGAATCCCCAACCAGCGGAAATAGTTTCTCTCTATCCACCCTATCTGTTCCCCTTAATATCTTATAAACTTCGATCAGATCACCCCTTAACCTTCGAAACTCCAGAGAATACAACCCCAATTTGTGTAATCTCTCCTCGTAACTTAACCCTTGAAGTCCAGGTATCATTCTAGTAAACCTACGCTGCACTCCCTCCAAAGCCAATATGTCCTTCCGAAGGTGCGGTGCCCAGAACTGCTCACAGTACTCCAAGTGCGGTCTAACCAGGGTTTTGTATAGCTGCAGCATAACTTCTGCCCCCTTGTACTCTAGTCCTCTAGATATAAAGGCCAGCATTCCATTAGCCTTATTGATTATTTTCTGCACCTGTTCATGACACTTCAATGATCTATGTACCTGTACCCCTAAGTCCCTTTGGACATCCACTGTTTTTAACTATTTACCATTTAGAAAGTACCCTGTTCTATCCTTTTTTGATCCAAAGTGGATGACCTCACATTTGTCTACATTGAATTCCATTTGCCACAGTTTTGCCCATTCACCTAATCTATCAATATTGCTTTGTAATTTTATGTTTTCATCTACACTGCTTACAATGCCACCAATCTTTGTAAACAATTTTACAACACCAAGTTATAGTCCAGCAATTTTATTTTAAATTCACAAGCTTTCGGAGACTTCCTCCTTCCTCATTTACCTGAGGAAGGAGGAAGTCTCCGAAAGCTTGTGAATTTAAAATAAAATTGCTGGACTATAACTTGGTGTTGTAAAATTGTTTACAATTGTCAACCCCAGTCCATCACCGGCATCTCCACATCATGACCAATCTTTGTGTCATCCGCAAACTTAGATATGAGACTTTCTATGCCTTCATCTAAGTTGTTAATAAATATTGTGAATAATTGAGGCCCCAAGACAGATCCCTGCAGGACTCCACTTGTCACATCCTGCCAATGTGAGTACCTACTCATTATCCCTACTCTCTGTCGCCTTTCGCTCAGCCAACTTCCGAACCAAGTCCGTACTTTTCCCTCGATTCCATGGGCTTGTATCTTAGCTAACCGTCTCTTATGTGGGACCTTATCAAATGCCTTCTGGAAGTCCATATAAATAACATCCATTGACATACCCTGACCACTACTTTAGTCACCTCTTCAAAAAATTCAATCAGGTTTGTCAGGCCTACCTAGATGGTGGAAAGGCTTTGGGGAGTCAGGTGGTGAGTCACTTGCCGCAGAATAACCAGCCTCTGACCTGCTCTTGTAGCCAACAGTATTTATGTGGCTGGTCCAGTTAAGTTTCTGGTCAATGGTGACCCCAGGATGTTGATGGTGGGGGATTCGGCAATGGTAATGCCATTGAATGTCAAGGGGAGGTGGTTAGATTCTCTCTTGTTGGAGATAGTCATTGCCTGGAACTTGTCTGGCGTGAATGTTACTTGTCACTTATCAGCCCAAGCCTGGATGTTGTCCAGGTCTTGCTGCATGCAGGCACGGACTGCTTCATTATCTGAGGGGTTGCGAATGGAACTGAACACTGTGCAATCATCAGCGAACATCCTCATTTCTGACCTTATGATGGAGGGAAGGTCATTGATGAAGCAGCTGAAGATGGTTGGGCCTAGGACACTGCCCTGTGGAACTCCTGCAGCAATGTCCTGGGGCTGAGATGATTGGCCTCCAACAACCACTACCATCTTCCTTTGTGTTAGGTATGACTCCAGCCACTGGAGAGTTTTCCCCCTGATTCCCATTGACTTCAATTTTACTAGGGCTCCTTGGTGCCACACTCGGTCAAATGCTGCCTTGATGTCAAGTGCAGTTACTCTCACCTCACCTCTGGAATTCAGCTCTTTTGTCCATGTTTGGACCAAGGCTGTAATGAGGTCTGGAGCCGAGTGGTCCTGGTGGAACCCACACTGAGCATCGGTGAGCAGGTTATTGGTGAGTAAGTGCCGCTTGATAGCACTGTCGACGACACCTTCAATCACTTTGTTGATGATTGAGAGGAGACATTTGGGGCGGTAATTGGCCAGATTGGATATGTCCTGCTTTTTGTGGTCAGGGCATACCTGGGCAATTTTCCACTTTGTAGGCTAGAACAGTTTGGCTAGAGGCGCGGCTAGTTCTGGAGGATAAATCTTCAGTACTGCAGCCGGGATGTTGTCGGGGCCCACAGCCTTTGCTGCAGTGCACTCAGCTGTTTCTTGATATCACGTGGAGCGAATCGAATTGGCTGAAGATTGGCTTCTGTGATGGTAGGAATCTCGGGAGGAGGCCAAGATGGATCATCCACTTGGCAATTCTGGCTGAAGATGATTGCAAAAGCTTTAGCCTTGTCTTTTGCATTCACGTACTGAGCTCCGCCATCATTCCTAAACGTAAGTTGCATTCACTGCTTACAGTATTAGGAATGTGAATTTTGTAATAATATAGACAAAAGCTGTGGTCCTCTATCTATCTGCCAAGGATAAATTTTTAGACACAAAGTCAAACACTTGTCATATTTATTAAAGATTAAATGATACATGGATTCACGACCAACACCGAGATCACAAAGGATGCTTTGCCACAGAGGATACACACATTACAGCTCAACCCTCCAGATGTCTCCCTTCATCTCCCAACCTCATCTTGCTTTTAAGCTCAGCTAAAAGGTCATTGCAACACCTCCTCCATGACCTTCACTCTTGGTTTTACATTAGGTATTATTAGCTTAACACACCAAAGACACAAAAAGGCTCCACAGCATGATTTCAGAACATAACATAACCTACTGTTATCTATTTACTTGCACAGAATGGAATAAACATATAGATGTATCCATGAGAAGATTAGAATTATCCAAGACTATTTCACATGACTGCAGCCCTACAGATATTGCCTGTCAGCTACATTCGCATGTTTTTTAATTCTAAGATTTAACTACAGAACTTAATATAAAATGGAACTTAATACAAGAGATTCTTTAGCGTAAAATGGATTTTTGAAACTATTTTGCAATGTTAATCTCTAACAACAGGCATTAGCAACATTGGAGAATCTGATACTATATTCAGCAGAGCATATATAATGCAAGTTTTATTTTCTTATAACCTAATAGAACAGTAATATACAGAACATTTGAAAATAAAGGGAGAGAGCATGCGTTGTGGGGCAGTCCAGTAACTGCAAATTTCTACAGGAATATTAGAGAAATTAATAAAATGCAGCAAAGTAATGTATTTCAGAGTTTTATCTTGCTAAAATATATTTATCACACTCAGACCAAAATTAATATTCGGGTAGATTTTAATGAATTTACATTCCCAGTGTGGAGCTTCACGTACTGAGAGCACATATTGTGAATGTGTGGGGAAGTTAGCAGACCCTGCAAGACTTTCAATGGATGGAGCTCATGTTAACCCAGTATCCACCCCTCCACCTGCTGAATTCCTGATATGTGTTTTTGCTGCATGAAACTCCACACTGTCAATATGGATTCCTGCAATCTATCCTCTCCCAAATGAGCAGAATTCAGCCTCGGTAAAAACGCTCTGAAAGTTATGCATCGTTTGGGAAGTACGACATTTTTGAACTTTTTAGGAATTTTTCATCACTGTGAACACAGAGAAAAATACAACAATATTACAGGACATACAAGTGGAAAGTTGCTTCCTTTGTCAATTCACCAAAGGCAGAAAATAACATATTCCATGCTGGTTAGAATTTCCCAGATTTGATACAGCTTAAGTCATCAAGCGTCATTCCTGTTTTGACAGTATAAGAATCAAACTGTAACCCATTTTCTGACTCACCAATATTTAGGGGGTTAAATTGAATATGGCCCGAATCCGGGCACAAGCATCGCAGTCCGCGATTAACCCGCGCCCAGTGCCTGCGATGCAGGCAGCATGAGACATTCGTGCTGCCTGGTCACTTACCTCGTCAAAGCGCAGCAATCAGGTCTTGCACCAGGTTCACACTTCTGACCAGCAGGGGTGTCCAAATATTGCTTAATTTGCTCGCACCTTTTAAAGGCAGCCTGCGCCTCTTATTTGCAAAAAAGATAGGGGTCCGCATGGAGTCTGAACATGTAAAAGACAGATGCAGGTCCCATCCCTACGTTTACAAACTGTTGAGTTATGTTAAAACAGCGAATAAAGGTTGCGCGCTACTTGAGATAGATAGATTTTTGGGGTCTAGGGGAATCAAGGAATATGGGAATCGAGCGGGAAAATGGAGTTGAGGCCAAAGATCAGCCATGATCTTATTGAATGGAGGAGCAGGCTCGAGGGGCCATATGGCCTACTCCTGCTCCTAATTCTTATGTTCTTATATCCCACATCCTCCAATCTGCCGATCTGAGTTTGTACCAGGCCTGCAAGAGTGCGTGCATTAAAGTTCTCTGCTGATACCCTAGAGGCCTTGGTGCAAGATGTGGACAGAAGGAAGGGCATCCTATATCCGCAGGAGGGGCAAGAAGCTCTCCAGACATATGCTCAAGAGGCAGTGGGAGGCAGTAGGGGATGTAGTCAATGCCAGGCGCATAACACCATGAACATGGATACAGTGCAGGAAGAGGTCAATGCTTTGATGCAAGTGGTCAAGGTGAGTGAGGTCAACTGTCAAGTAGCATCTCGTACCAACTGCACCATTAGCCGCATCCACTGCTCCACGCACTACTCTTCCATCACCCACATACCAACAAACTCTATCAACCAGTACTCAACTCTTCCAATCAGATGGTTCCTCTCACAATCACACATTACCACTGTTGCAAGCCACACACCCACAACTCACAGGTCACACACACTGGCAGCTATTCAACCATGACAGGCATATCAACCAGACATCCCACAGGACACTCAGTGACACACTTCTTGCTTTCTTGCAGGAGAAGGTGGCACATAACAGGAGGCAGCAAGTGGCAGTGGCATTTAGCCCCTCAACCTGTTCCGCCATTCAATGAGATCAGGGTTGATCTGTGACCTAACTCCATATACCTGCCGTAGCCCCATATCCCTTAATACCTACAGAAATCTATCAATCTCAGATTTAAAATTAATAATTGAGCTAGCATCAACTGGCATTTGCTGAAGAGAGTTCCAAACTTCTACCACCATTTGTGTATAGAAGCATTTCCTAACTTCACTCCTGCAAGTCGTGGCTTTAAATTTTAGGCTATGTCCCCTAGTCCTAGTATTCAAGCATAGGAGACATCCAAAAACAGGTATGAATGCATCAGCAGCCAAAATCAATAATCCATCAACTAAGCTGTAAATCCTGCATGGTCCCTTTAAATAACGCTGGTGGGGTGGGCGGGGGGGCGGGGGGGCCTTCAGGTCATCTAAGGCATGTTCAGGTGTTCGTGGTTAAGACAATGCGTTGAGTGGAGCATTAAGTGCCAAAATGGAGTCTATCACTTTAAATCAGCATTGCACGTTGATCTAATGCATATTCTCCCTACTTTACATGCTGATGGCATTCGTTATCTGCGCATGCGCGAAACTCTTTACCAAGATGGGATCCGGCGCACGTAACGCTAGAAGCATGCACGCGCATCCCAGACGCCATTTTGGATCTTCAGGAGGCCACATAATGCTGAAACAACGGGCGTTACACGGCCAAATTTCTATCCCATAATTTTCTCAGTTCCAAAATATAAGGGGTACCGGAACAGAGAGAACACAAATCATTGAAGTGGCAGGGCAGGTTGAAAAAGCATACGGGATCCTGGGCTTTATAAATAGAGGCATAGAGTACAAAAGCAAGGCAGTCATGATGAACCTTTACAATACACTGGTTCGGCCACAACTGGAGTATTGTGTCCAGTTCTAGGCACCACACTTAAGGAAAGATGTGAAGGCCTTAGAGAGGGTGCAGAAAAGATTTACTAGAATGATTCCAGGGATGAGGGACTTTAGTTATGTGGATAGACTGGAGAAGCTGGGGTTTTTCTCCTTGGAACAGAGAAGGTTGCGAGGAGATTTGATGGAGTTATTCAAAATCTTGAAGGGTCTAGACAGAGTAGATAGAGAGAAACTGTTCCCATTGATGGAAGGGTCAAGAACCAGAGGACATAGATTTAAGGTGATTGGCAAAAAAACCAAAGGTGAAATGAGGAAAAACTTTTTTACACAGCAAGTGATTAGGATCTGGAATGCACTGCCCGAGGGGGTGGTGGAGACAGATTCAATCATGGCTTTCAAAAGGGAACTGGATAAGTACTTGAAAGGAAAAAATTTGCAGGGCTACAGGGAAAGGGCGGGGGAGTGGGACTACCTGGATTGCTCTTGCAGAGAGCCAGCACGGACTCGATTGGCCTCCTTCCATGCTGTAACCTAGGATTCTAAGTTTAGCGTGTTTCTTCACTGACGCAGTTTATAGCGGAAAAGGACATCAGAATCTGGCGAGAGCACGCCGAGGCATGAGCTAGCAATATTAAATCCTACTGACTTTTCCCCTTGGACTATTTCCATGTCAAATGAAGCCAGCATTAATGAGAGAAACATTTTGATCTCACTGACTGCAAAGTGTCTCCCAGGACACATGCTGATTCCACAACCGAAAGGCATCAAGTAATGGCGAAGCTTCTTTCCTCCCTTGTAAAAGGCAGTCTTCTCCATTCCATTTTCTACAAAACGGTTATACTTGTACACCTAGAAATACATATAAAATAAAAATTATTTTAAAAAATGTCTTCAAGTATAATGGTAAGAAAGGGGTGAAATTTGTCTTGGGCAGTAGTGCAAAACGGGCTACAGCAAATCGGTAACCCGTTTTACACTCTACCCGATTTTCTTTTCCTTAGACTTCAGTGCTTCTGATTTTTATCTAGTGCCCACTAATGGAACATGCCCGTGGATGACTGTCAGGTGAGAACAGGATTGGGCTTGGCTGTGGTGCCCTCCATAATCAAATAGTCTGCCAAAACTTACTGGCTAGGCTTGCACGTGCAGAATGGCTAATTGGGTGAGCTGCCAGAGAGTTGGCAACATCTGTGATCGAAAAGCGTCTTGTGAAGAAAAAGGGAGAATGTTGTAAAATATTGTTAATAAAAACCAGAACAAAATTAAATAAAATATTTTAATTCAACCCTATACTTACGCAAGTGTTTTGATTACACTTCAAATAGTTTGAAAGTAAAAAGCTAATTGGGGGTTTTGTGGAACGCAGTCACTTCTGTGTACTATAAGAGAAATAAAACTGTTAAATTTAAAACTTGTGTAAAGGTCTGTCAGTTTCATACATATTCATTATCTTACATATTATTGCTGCAAAAGATATAGGTTGCTGTGAAATGTAGCTTGAACTGAGTAAATGTCAGAAATTACTATGTTGTTTCAATTGGGTTTGGAAAAGACACTAAAGGAAACTGGAGATTCAGATTAACTGTGAAAATTCAAATCTGCCTACCACAAAGTGGAACACAATCTGTTCTCCAACTCTTTTTTACTTTCTCTCTTCTCTATTGATTGCCAAGGAATCTATTAAGCCACTGTGAAAACACTTGGCACTCTACAATTTAATGTAGTGATCCTAGGTATTTGAGTAATTTTAGATTCATAGAATCATAGAATCATAGAAGTTACAACATGGAAACAGGCCCTTCGGCCCAACATGTCCATGTCGCCCAGTTTATACCACTAAGCTAGTCCCAATTGCCTGCACTTGGCCCATATCCCTCTATACCCATCTTACCCATGTAACTGTCCAAATGCTTTTTAAAAGACAAAATTGTACCCGCCTCTACTACTGCCTCTGGCAGCTCGTTCCAGACACTCACCACCCTTTGAGTGAAAAAATTGCCCCTCTGGACCCTTTTGTATCTCTCCCCTCTCACCTTAAATCTATGCCCCCTCGTTATAGACTCCCCTACCTTTGGGAAAAGATTTTGACTATTGACCTTATCTATGCCCCTCATTATTTTATAGACTTCTATAAGATCACCCCTTAAGCTCCTACTCTCCAGGGAAAAAAGTCCCAGTCTGTCTAACCTCTCCCTGTAAGTCAAACCATCAAGTCCCGGTAGCATCCTAGTAAATCTTTTCTGCACTCTTTCTAGTTTAATAATATCCTTTCTATAATAGGGTGACCAGAACTGTACACACTACTCCAAGTGTGGCCTCACCAATGCCCTGTACAACTTCAACAAGACATCCCAACTCCTGCATTCAATGTTCTGACCAATGAAACCAAGCATGTGAATATTTTAGTTTGTTTAGGTTATTTTTGTCCAATATACTGTAATCGCTGGTCTATGTCTGCACAGGCAATCATTTAATCAGTTTTCTTGAAGGCTGTTCTTTAATGTACTGGTTATTCATGACTGAGTTATAATTTATGCCGTACTGAAACTGAATAAATAGAAAGCCGAGCAAAAAGACAACTTTCAATGTTCTGCTTAAAGATTGATCGTACAGAGTTACATTATCTTTACATTTTCAAAAATTTGAGCACTGCCCTCTCAAAAGAACTCTATTGTAAATATTCCACCGGCCAGAGGTTTAATCATTTTTGTAAATAATCCAAAATGTAATTTTATTAAACATCATTCCTGGCGGATACAATAGTGATAAACGATATGTCAAATAATGACAGCAATCAAGGCATTAATGGCCTTTCTGTGACCCCCAAGAACAATCTGAACACAGGCTTTGCCAGGATTTGAAAACAAACATAAAATGTACTACCTAGGTGAGAGGGCAAAGATAAAGTTTTAAATCTGGACTTGTATTACATATGTGCTTTGAACATTAATTTTCCTGTCATTCCCAATGCCCAAGACCTGTGTTTGAACTAGCAAAAGAAGCTCGGCTAGAATACTATATGAGTATACTATATATGAGTATACTATATATGAGTATACTATATATGAGTATACTATATATGAGTCAGTCATAGTACTCATACTATATAGAATACTATATGAGTATACTATATATGAGTATACTATATATGAGTATACTATATATGAGTATACTATATATGAGTCAGTCATAGTACTCATACTATATAGAATCCTGTAAACTGTAGAAAAAAAATAACAAGGATACATTGCAGCACCTGATGGTATATTTCTCCAGGTCAAATGGCAGAATTTGTGATTAGAACCTTTTCCTGCCACTTAACCATAAGAGGTCAATCTGAATAAGTTATCAACTCATTGGGTACATCACAGAGTTTATTTTTAGCCAACAAAGTATAACCGATATCTGGGAAAGAAATAAAGCTTCATATGATGTATGTGGCCCAGAATAGCAGGTAATATATACTTCTTATCTCACAAACATAGGACATGGATTTATTCCATGAATCACCATCACTTGGAAAATAAATTATATAGCTGTACGCTCACTCTCTATATCAAACATCACAACTCTTTTGTCATAACTACCTGTAAGTATTCTGAAACAGCAACCAAAAAACAAAATCAAACACTCATGCTGCACAATTCACTTATATTAAAAAAAACTGTACAAGCCAAAATGAACACGTACAAATACCTTCTAAATAAAGTAGTTCCAAACAAAACTCTTCGGTAAGGCCGTGCCTAATAACTCAAATGTACACACACTGAATCACTGTGAACTCTTTGACAGCCAAATAGCAACTAATGACTTCACAAGCACCGTGATGTTCCAGTATTCCGGTTTGTTACGACATACTGCTTTGCATTGTGCACCAAAAAGGACTACCATCTTAGACAAAAATCACAAGTTTCTTTTCAATTTTTAGCACAAAAGTTGTACACATACATCATATAAATTAAATATCACATAAGAATTTGTTGCACTTGTATTTATTCCTCGTGAAGCAAACCTATATAACTCATGACTTTGTCACTCCTGAGTTCTATATTTCATAGGAACATAGGAACAGGAGTAGGCCATTCAGCCATTTGAACCTGTTCTGCCATTCAATGAGATCATGGCTGATCTGTACCTCATCTCTATTTACCCACTGTTGCTCCCTTGATACCCTTACCTAACAAAAAAAATCTATCGATCTCAGTCTTGAAAATTTCAATTGACCCAGCATCTACATCCTTTTGGAGGAGAATGTTCCAGATTTCTACTACCCTTTGTGGAAGAAGTGCTTGCTGATTTCACTCCTAAAAGGCCTTGCTCCTTCATTTGTGGAATAAACAAGGAGCTCGACATACTCCTATGCCATATCTTCAGTATAATTCAGTCTTGAGATTCTAATGGGTTTACATACTGAAAGCACTCTAGGACCATCATAATCATTCAAATAAATCAGACTTATAATTCTCTTCCAGATATCGGTTATTTTTATTTCCCTTCCTCTATATCAAAATCAAGTACCTAGGCATATATTTGAAACGTGTAAAATTATACTTGCAAGTTTGAATTAGTGTTCATTCCATGCATAGCTATTGCTAAAGACTAATGAATACTTGGAAGTAAATTACAAGGGTTCAGGTGTCATTAAAAATGACTGAGTAGTTTACAACCAACATGTGAACCCTGAGACCACTTTACAGAATTGAACTCAGATTCTGTGTGTTTGTTTTTAATGATCTGTATGATTTTAGTTATTTTTTGGAGAGAGGGGCATGAAGAATTATTTGGTTATTTTTAATGCTCACTATAGCTACCAGCACATACAGTGTCTGTCAATGTAATCCAGGGCATTGATTCATGACAACATTCATGTAAGAGTATTAATGCCATAAGGCATAAAGTAAACAATATTAACTAGTTGCATTAGGTGGTAGTTGACCAGGATTTAGTGTACTAAGTATGCATAATAATAGATTAAATGCTGGCCAGATCAAATTTCTTGTCCTGAAGAAAATCTGTCAATTAATACTAATGACTGAATTTAATGTATTCATATACACATGTACATGGGAAGGTCATAGTGAGAAAAAAGGCAGCGATGTTAGCTGCTGCTGAAACAGTCATCCCCCCTTTCCAACTTCAGCTCATAATTTAGCGTTAATGCTAGTACCAGCAACAATTCACCAAATGCAGCGTAGAATCTGATTGCATTTAATTTGCATGCAGGTGGCGAATCTCTGAAGCCACATTAAGGCTGAGCCAGGGTGGATTAATTTCCAGTCTTTGATATTCATTAACTCTGGCTGCAGAAAAAAAATACAAGGAGATGACACAATTACCCTCAGAGCTTCACTGCAGAGCAACAGCTTCACAATCTCAAGTTCACGCCACCAAATCAATTGATCAAGAAAGGGGAGAATCCTTATGAAGTGATGTGAAGCAACATAGGCTATTACTGGAAATTTTGGAATCAATGATGTTCTGGCACAATTATCTAAATGATGCAGCTTATTTGTTACCGACGCAGTTCTTTATTCTTTCTTTCTTTTGGTCACCAAGTGATCCATTATCAGACAAAGCTGAGAGTTCCCTTGACTTCAAGCCAATCAATTCACAGTTTAATGTTAATCCTTTTCAAAGTAACACTACTCAATCTCATTCCCATATTCTCTATTGAGACACTGAATTCAATGACCTGCAGGTCTTCGACCACACGCTATACAAAAGACGGAAGATTTTTTTACGCAAGAAAGAGCAATAGCTGCACTAGAACAAAAAGCCTGGTTGTTGCTGTATGACTGCAGAACTGAATGAGCAGCACATGCACCACACCACTTACTTCAGGATCTTCATAAATCTCTGGGTCCATGTGCATAGTCATGGGATGAAAGACTACAAAATCCCCTTTCCTCAATTTGATTCCTTCTTCTTCCTCCAACTTTATAGTGAAATCCTCCTGGGCTACTCGGATGATCAGAGAGGAACTGCATAAGCGCAAGCTCTCATTTACTGCACTTCCTAAAGTTAGGTGGTGATAAGAATAGACAATGGGAAAGAATGCAGAGAGAGAGAAAAAAGTGTTACCATCATGAATTTTAGAACGGTCCTGATTCAGACTGTCACATCTTTTGTGTCCACAGCTTAAAATTTATTATGGAAAAATCCTTAAAAATATTAACATGGTGAATGGTACATTGGCTGTATTCAGTACATGATTAAGAGCTAGAATTTTCTGATTTCAACACAAAAAGAGAGATGTGGTTTTCTTTCAGTAAAAATGACAATCACAGGTTTTCAGATTCTGTTAGAAAACCTTTTCAATCTGAAGGCACCAGCCTATCCTAGAAGGCTCCAGAAACCCAACGTCCTTGCTATCCCAGTGGCCTTCACCTTTTGTTCCCCGCTCGACAGATTTTATGGCTAATTTCCGGCAATTTATCCTGGCAGTTTGAGGAAGAATTCCTATGGGAATAATGTGCATAATTTGCATAAATCATTCTGATAGAATGCATATCAGCATGTAGCTCCTGTCTAGGGTTGCAACACTCACATTGTAATCAAAACTGACTTCTTTCCAACAGCATATCTGGATACTGCATTTAGCGACTTGATTCTATCTGATCGTCAATGTGAAAACAGAAATATTGAGTATCCACCCATCAGATGATACAAATTTACAGAACTCATCACCTGTGTTAAAGGTAGCAGCATAAAGTAATTCACTCGCGAATCCCGAACACCGTCGTATTGTTAAAAAAGGAAGCTTGAAAAAAAGCTGCAAGTGCTAATCTGAAGTAAACAGCAACTGTTCTTTCAATAAACATTAAATCTGCAGCAGCGTGCACAGAAAATAAAGTGGCAAGGGATGCATTCTCGCAGGAGGTTTTTCCTTAAGCGTGCATTTGTCTAAAGGAATGAAGCTTCGGTCAGCTCTGTGTGGTCAGCGCTGTGATTCAATGTGACGTACAGTGAGTCTGTGCATATTCTTTTGGACTGCCTTCGTTACTATAATCAGGCAGAGTCAAATCGGTTTGTTGGTGACGAAGCCAGAACAGAACTGCGGATCCAGAGTGCAGCCTGGATTGCGGATTGCCACAAGGCACCTGACACGATAGATTCTAATTGGCAGTGCTCTGGCAGCGAAACTTTGCAATGTACAAAAAAATGTCTACCCCCTACCCTCATGTTGTGCGCAGCCACAAGAAAGACACTGTGTATAAACCATTTTAGTATGTGCTTGGAAAATGATAGATGACCGTGAAACATTACTGTTTGCCTAAGAAATCAGAAGAAACAAATAAAAATCTGATGATTGCAGCACACAACTGTGAAACGGTACTGTAGTAGTTATCGTACAAGCAACATGGTCACATTCCATTGGTTGACATTCTCCCTGGCAGCATGGCAGTCAGTGCCTGATGTAGTATCACAAATGACAATTGGGCAAGCATATCTTATGCAGAAGTTAATCACGATAATGGAGCACAAAGTGTGTCTTCGTGGTCAGATCATAAATGACAAATCTGTTTTACCTTACAGTACCAGCTACATGTGGGAGGTTAGCCTGGTTTGGCTTTGAGCAATCATGATGATAATTATTAAATGACAAAAGTAATGAGTCAGATTATGATCAGCAAGGGAGAAACACAGGCCTATGGGGTTTGAACTGACAAATTAAAAGACACGCATTTCTATAAAACAGGGAAGGCCTGCAACACATATCCAAAATAAAAATAAAATGCAGAAAATCTCATCAATCTAAACAACCTGCTTACAATTTCTTGCACGCATTTAACATATATCAGAAGCAGCCATCCAATGCTACAGACAGATCAGCTGGTAGCTTGGGAGGTCTTCCATTCAGTATCAAGAGGTATAGTAAATTATCCAGTGCAGTAGAGCAACATCTGTTTCTGTGCTAGTACCAAACAAACAAGGCAATTTAAAGTCTTCTTCAGGATAACCAGTAAGTGAACACAGCCCTTAGCTTTCCCAAACACATTGGAGACTAAACTGCAGGGTGCATGTTCAGGTTAGAGGAAACATTCACAGTCCCTTCTGGAAACACACTACATTGCCAGCATCAGTAAAAGGCTTCCTATTATTTCTTGTAAGGATATGTGTATTATGTTGAGGTTGCAGGCCTGTCTTGTATAATAATCTTATCATTTAGATTATTTTAAAGTGAAAGTTTAAATATGATTATATCTACTTATGTACAGTCTTGATAGAAGTCAATTTACAGCAATGCTTTAATGCATTCAAATTGCAACCAAATCTTATTTTTGTTCCTTACATAGTAAGTAATGGTGTAACTGCCCTACCTTATGTAAGTTTGGTTACATACTACTGTTCTGTTCATCGTGGTCTATTGTACAAAGCAGGATTTCACTGTTTTTAAAACTCGATGAGACAACACATTTGCCATAATCAACACACAAACATTCTCTTTTAATTTTCATGAAATTAATGCCATTTTTGAAAAATTGAGAAATGAAGCAAGTTACAGATGTGAAACTAGCTAATTTGAGTCTGTATTGCCACCATTGACAGGCAGATAAACTGACCTAAAATGAAGCTGTCAGCTTGAAATACAACATGGTGATTAGATACCCAGCCGCCAATCAAATACTGCAACAAAGGACTGCAAAAAGTCTAAAGGTCATTCTCAACTACTTTTAATATTTAACACCTGACTCAAGATTTAGAAAGAGTAGGAGGAATGGCCAGTGCAATAAAACTCAACAGTAAATGATCATGATCAACTGGAAATACCACAGCGGTCGATCCCCATTGTTGTCATTTTCAATTTGTCAGCCAATAAACTGACAATAAAAGGAAAGTGACAATAAGCAGGATTCGCTCTGGGATAATGGAGTTTTCCATAAAGAAAAATGCAAGAAGAATCCTTGTGCAATAAAATCACAGTCAAAATAATTCCATCAGTTTGCTGTATAAATTATGTTGAGATTTTGAATAAGTTGCCTACTCAGAAAAAAGTTCTAACATATTCTTTCTGGCAAGTGTGACAAGAAATTGGTATTACATTATGCTCGTTCTGGCAATACTGCGCAGCACAAAAGAGCATTGACACATTATCAGGCCAATAACTAATCCTGATCCATTGAAAATAACTGCTATCTTACAAAGTGTGAGTAGAAGAGTTGAGTGGACCCATTACAGATTGATTCTAAAGGCAGGTCTGGTTTTACATGGAGAAGTCTATCCCAGGGCATGTTGTAGCTAATGCCTGTTTCATGGAAATTAGCGAAGTATGATTTAGCCAGCATGAAAGAAAAAGTGTCATAGAAACAGCATACTGGGAAATATGCCTTTTGCGCCAGGTCTAACATTTCCACATCAATTTTCAAGGACCGTTCGCAAAGCTGGCTTTAAGATGAAAGTGGTGCATTATAAAATGGATGTTTTATATGAGCTCTTGATTAATAAGGAAGTCACAGTGTACATAAATCAGTGGTAGTGGTACTATAGATCAGGAAGGACTATAAACGGGGGAAAGGTCTACTCTTAATAGTTAGTATTTTCTACCTACATGACTACCATACTGTCACAGCATAACCGAAAAAAATTGTTCACCACTAGCTTTCCTTCCCCTCTAATCCATGCATTGATCCGTTTGTTTTACCCATTCTAAAGAAAGTATCAAAACCCCCCAAAACTATTTGTGAATAGTGGGCCACTTGTCAATCATGACGATGTCAACGATGCCTGATGTCACTGTGCAGCACGTTAGTAAAGCAGCTGCCTAAATGGTGGATGACAGATTGGCAATGTGATTGACAGGAGAGCCAGAGTTTACAAATGGTTTTTGGCGTGTGTCAAAAATCAGGGTACTGTTACTTTTGTTTAAAATATCTAAATGATGGGTTTTAAAGCATGGGTTTTCTCTGGAGAAACATCCTGTGGGTGTGGACTTTTAAAACTCAACATTTAAAATATCGCAGCTATGGAACACCACAGCTTTAATTAGAAGAAAATGATTTCACTTATTACAGCAAGCCCTGTAGGAAAGTGTCTACAGGAGCATAAAGTATTCTTGTAGCAAAGGACAACTTAAAGAGAGTGTTTCACGTGGCTTTCATGAAGTTACTCACATAAAAAAACATTTACATTTATATAACATCTTATGACATATCTCAGGACAAAGCATTTCATCACTTCACATCTAATGAATTACATTGTTATGTGGATAAATGCAGTGATAATTCAAGCAAGATTCTAAAATAGCAAATGCATTGAATATCCAATTAATCTATTTCTGTGAAGGAGGAATATTGGCTAGAACACACTACTGCTCTTAAAATAGTGCCATGAGATCTTTTATATCCACCTAAACCAGCAGACAGGGCCTCAATGTAACATCTCAACCAAAGGACAGCAGCTTTGACAATGCAGTACTGCACTGAAGTGTCAATTTAGATTGTATGTTTAAGTTTTGGAGTGGGGTTTGAACCCACAAGTTTCTGACTCAGAGATCATGGCTGAAATTTTAACTAGGAGGCGGGATCTCAGCAGGGGCATCAATAATCGGGTGGGAAACCCAGACAAAAAAACAGTGCGGTTTCCCATGCGGTCGTGACTAAATTGAAGCCACTTAACTCAACTTCTGGGTTTTGCATCCTCAAGCTGCACAGCGGGCGGACTGTGCACCCGCATGATGCATTTAAAGCCCACTCTTTAAAGGACCACTCCAACAATGCAATTTGAAGGAGAAAAGAGGCTACAATGTGTATGCAACGTTCCAGAGCCAAGCCAGCATCTAGGTTCTCCGACGCCGCCCTGGAGACATTGCTGGGCACAGTAAGAAGCAGGAGGGAGGTGCTTTATCCACCAGACAAGAGTAAGAATCCTGGCTCTCTGACAAAGAAGGCGTGGCTGGAGGTGGTAAACCAGGTCAGCAGCAGGAGCACGGTGCCTCGGTTATGGCTGCACGCATAAAGATTTAATGACCTAACCAGGTCAGGAAAAGTGAGTACAGTCACTAATTCACCTGCATTCTATGGTGAACATTACCCCCCCCACCTCACACTGTCCTGCGAAGCTTACCCCATCACAACAGTCCTCATACCCAATTAAGGCTCAGTGTCAAGTTGCCTTCACTTTCTGTGCAGTTCTTCTACCCCCAATTTGTGCATCCACTTCTCCCACTCGCCCTAATCCTGATACAATGTGATCAATCTGTCTGTTAGTCACCCTCTGATGCATCTGCTTCATTGTCATCCTGACCCAAAGCAATGCATCCATCGGATGACTACTTCACCCTCACTCACTCACACGTCTGTACTTTCTCCCCTTGTAGAAGAGAGCGCAAAATGCAAGGGAGAGGGCGAGGACTGGAGGGGGGCCTCCACAAATCGTGGCCGTCACAGAGGCAGAGGAGGTACTGCTGATAAGCCGGACGGTGGAGTGCCTGGCTGTCGGGGATCCTGAGACTGGCACCAACGTCTGGTGACAGATCTTTAACATCCCTCACACACAACATGGATTGATGTTATCAAAGATTGATTTGTTGCGCACCTCGTATGCTCATCGCAACATTACTTCTGCGATGATTATTAATATTGCTGTATGTTCTCTTCCGGGGTGTCACAGAGCGAAGACATGGTCGAGGCGATTCCTCAGAGGAGCTCCCTGCCTCTGAAGGTGCACAGTCACATCTTAGTTGGCCATCCACCAGCGCAGATACTAACACCTTGGTGGGTCCTATTAGAGAGGTAGTTGGGTTGTCCTGGTGAATCAACACACACAAGTGAGCATGAGCAGACACCAGTGGCAGGGGCAGTGGTGGAGAGTCCGCGTCGGTGGGCGCACTCCTCTCCGGACACTGCTCAGCTTGGCACAGATGATGAACCTCAGGGACCAACCCTGAGAAGGAGAATGATAGAGGTACAGGAGCAACTTTGCGAGGAAGTGGAAAAAGTGCCACGCACCCACTCTCCACAACAGCGGAGAGGATGGAGGAGTCCAACTCCATCATTAGTCAATTGGTGGCGCAGGTAAGTGCGGTAATATCTGCGGTGGAGAGAATGGCAGCTTCCATTGAGCTTCAGGGACGGCTCTCAAATGAGTCCATTCAGGCCCTGGCAATGGCCGTGCGGACTCAGGGCGAACTACATTCTGCTGCCTTAGACAGGCAGAAAGATAAACTAGCACTGGTCTTACAAGGCATCACATATGTCCTCCAAACTGTTGTCCAGCAGAGTGGTAGGAGTGATGTTTTGCTGGCCCAGAAGACGGATGGTGATGAAAGGGACATGGAGTGGGGACGCCACTCAAAGCGCTCCCACATTTCACCCGTTGCCCACCTCTCAACCAATTTCCGCAATGCTGTCTCCTCTCCAGATGGCCGAGTCTGCCCCTGCACAGGTGCAGGTGTAACAGTCTTTGGAGGGGCCCTCATGGGCTCCAAAACCCAGATGGCATAGGCCCAAAGCATCTAAGCAGTCAGGGCATGAATCTGAGCAACCTGCCACTGCAACTGCTGCAGCCACAGAGGAAGTCGAAGATTTTGTAATCACCAAGGGGTTGCACAAGGGTGTCTGTCAGACTGTCATGTTTTTCATTTATATTTGGTTTATGTTAAATTCACATTAAATTATATGATTCTCACCACCACTGCCACATTTTGCCCATTCTTGAGTCCCTTTTGTGAAAGCACCCTTACATGTGGTTGTTCATGAATGGTGAGACTTGATGCCACCCAGTGGGTGCGTTTGCAATGGGTGTGTGTGTCGTTGTATGACTGTTTTGTGCAACATGGGGGGGTGGGCGAGGCTTGTGGTTGCAGTGGTCCTTACAGGCCGTCTGAGTACTTGACTGTAATCAGTTTGCAGATCTCCCTGTGAGAATCTATCAAATACGAGTGACTCCCTGGCACGACGAGCAGCCAGGTGAGACGCTGCTCCGCCGATGGTTCGTCCATCATTGTCCTCCTCATTCTCCTCATCTTCTTCTTCAATGTTGATGGCAGGTGTGGCTGCTTCTGGAACGCATGGGACCTTATCCACCAGTAACCCTCTCTGTTGAGCGATGTTGTGCAGGACGCAACACACAACTATTATTCTACACACCCTCACCGGTGAGTACTGAAGGGCTCCCTCAGATTGATCCAGGCTCCTGAAGTGCATCTTCAGCATTCCTATGGCTTGTTCAATGACAGATCTGGTGGTGATGTGACTGTTGTTGTACCGCTTCTGTTCCTCGTTGGGGTTCCTCACAGATGTCAAAAGCCACGTCTGCAGGGGGTATCCCTTGTCTCCAAGGAACCATCCCTTAAGTCTGTCTTGTACGTGGAAGAGGGCTGGGATTTTGGATTTGCACAAAATGAAGGAACCACGGCAGCTGCCCGGGAATTTGGCACACACCTGCAAACCAGCTGCGCAATGATAGAGTGATATCCTTTTCTGTTGAAGAACATTCCTGGCTCATGTGGAGGTCTTCGGATTGTTATGTGTGTGTAATCAATTGCGTCCTGTACCCGTGGGAAGCTAGCCAGAGAGTGGAAACCAACTGCCCTCTCAGTCTGGCTGATGTCGTCCATGGGGAAGTTGACGTAGTGGGATGCCCTGGCAAACAAGCCATCTGTGACCTGTCGTATACGCTTATAGACAGAAGGCTGAGAGATCCTGGTGATGTCACTGGTGGCGCCCTGCAAGGATCCGGAGGTGAAGAAGTTGAGGGCAGTGGTGACTTTAACTGCGGTGGGCAATGCGAGGTCACCAGGCCCAGTCGGGAGCAGCTCTGCATGATCAGATCTGCCTGCAGATGTCTGCGACCACCTGGCGACTCAATCTTAGCCTTCGTAGGCACTGCTCCTCAGAGAGGTCTGGGAAGTTCAGCCTCTGCCTGTAGACCCTCTCACGTGGGTAGTGCCTCCTGTGACGTCACGCCCTCCGATGTTCCCCTCTCTGATCTTCTGCACGTCCCTATGATGCACCTCTGTCTTGTAGAGCTGCAACTCCCAGAACTGCACGCCATGCCTGGTGCAGATGTAGTGCTGAATACATCCATTCCGGATGGTGTCAGCTTGAGGGGGTCCAAAATGCAGGCAAATATGTCTGATCAGAGAATTCTGAGTGTGAACAAAGAAATCTGAGTCTAAACACGAAGAACTCCCAGCCAAATGTTTGTCTGAGAGAACTGCTTGCCCTGCTGCAAAAAGTCACCTTCAGTCCCCATTTGTCAATCACTGGTTTAAAAATCCAAATGGGTGCCGGCTGCAACTCGCCTCAGTTTCCACGGCATGTTTCAGAGGCCACGGGAGACACATTCAGGCAGAGTTAAAATCATTTCTCTGCCTCAATCCCCACAAATTTAATTGATTTAAGTACTTCAACGATGTTAATTGCCCCTTTAAATGTCATCCCGCCAGTTTTAATTGCCGGCGGGACTTCCGGGTTTCCAAAGAGCACGTGCACCCTGATGCGTCTGGGTGAAACTCATTTTTCAGCGCATTGGCGCTGGGCCTCATTCCCGCTCCAAACTTTTAAAATTTTTACTGCCCCCCCTGCCCCCAACCCACCCGTTCTTTGGGGTTAAAATCATGCCCCATTGTGCTACCAGATGAGCTAGGCTGACACTTAGCCACATACATAAAGGACAAGAGGAAATTTAACAGTGATAGGTTACTGTACTTAGTAACCCTGAAATGTCATGATTTTCAGCAGTCAGCTTCCATTTCGATGCCTCTTGAATGTCCCAATTCTAAAATGCTGGGCATTTGAAATTACACTGTTTCCTGAAGCAGACTAGAAGCTAATGTCAGATAAGGTGTGATTACTGTTCTCAAATGAGATCATGCATTTCCTCAGAGGATTTTTTCCCGTTTTGCTGACTCCCAAGATTAAAAGGATCATATGTCTTCATTTCTCATTCCAAAATGGATGTCAAATCCAATATACAGATTTAACACATTGTGTACTAGATGCTTTTAGTTAAAGTGGGGTTTATGGTACATGTGATCAAGTCCTTTTTCAAAGAATCATAACTATCATGTCAAAAGGTGTGCAATCATAAAAGTGAGGAGACATGTTCTTTAATAGTGGAGGCAACAAAACACAAGTAAAACAGTGAGCGAGGGAATAGGCTTTGTAGACACTATTTTTCCATAAGTTTCAGGACATTCACTCACTTTCATGATTTTTCTAATGTATCAAGCTCCTAAAAATGATTACTTTGAGAATTACTTTCTTTGCTATAAATTTGGTTAATATTTAAAAGAGCAAATCACAAAACATTACTGCCTTTTATTCAGGGCTCAATTGATTACATTTTAGGCAGCAGTATATAGTGAGGGACTTTAGACCTGGAAGGTTCCTGAATAATTTAGCCTTATAAAAAGGTGATGAATATACCACAAGAACAGCATTAACACCAGAAAACAGCTAGATTACTATGTTCACAACATATTGTCAGGCCCCTTAAATTTTTTTAAAAAAAATATTAAACATTTAAAAAGCTGCCCTAATTTTTATCAGAAAGAAAAGCTCACCCGGTTATTTGATGTCGAACTTTTCCTTAATTGTTGAGGGTAAATTCCATGATCCCGCACTCCCAGCATTGAGCTGTGCTCAAAAAGAGCACGGGTTGGAGAATTCTGGCTACAATACTGGAGCCCGAGTTCTGCCTTGTGTTCCCTGAGAGAGTAGAATCACTGAATTTACCTACTAATGTTTACAAACAATAAAATTATCTGCATTGTATATAAGGAAGTACATAATCTATAATTGATGAAAGTGGGTGTTTGAGCAAATAAAGAGATGTGTCCTCCACCTTTTTCAAAAGTGGGATAACAGAAATTGACACACTCTTTCCCAGTTGCACTTTGAAATGAGTTACCTAGCATCCTCATGCTGTCTAAATCTTCTTTGTTGAGGCTGATATTGAAGTCAGGGCCCACTCTTTGACCTGTTGCCTGTAACACATGGTCAATTTCATTCTGCACGGCTGCAAGGGCTTCTGGGTTCTTCACTAGATAATACAGGGCCCAGAACGATGCTGGAACTGTGTTTGCGAGAGAAGCCCACAGTAAGGTAAAATGATGTGCTGCGAGAAAATAAGTGAAAAGGAAGATTAATAGCATTTATTACACTGATTAGATTTGCAGTGTGCTAATTAAAAGATGTTAGGACAAAGACCCAGCCAAGGATCAGTGAATGCTAATGAGGACCAATAGGCTTCTGAAGTCTAATTTTCTGCTTAATGAGGACAGTTTCAAAGTAATGTTACATGAGGGGGGGGGGGGGGCGGGGAGAGAATAAATGTGGCTCCGTTAAATCTGCCTCATTATCAGCAATAAGTGCCTTGTTTTACCACATCAGCAAAAAGTTGAATTCAATTATCTCAGAAGGCTTTCGCAGGGTGAAAATATTACAATATCGGCTACTTCCAAAGATTATAAAAACATTCAAGGTCAGAAATTTGTCTTCTCTTGAACATAACAATTCAATGTTTTTGTGCTTTAATTTATTCAGGATGAATTAAAATATCTTTATAATATGATTTTCTGTGTCATGAATGTTGGGTAGGTCATGTACATCAGGCCATGAATCAATTATCTTCTTCTTCATTGGTTAACTATTTTGAGTCATAAAAAGCTGGATGGTTCTGTTGGAGATGTGCACTCCTCTCCTCCTGATTTCCCTGTACTCAGGATGCCCAGGTGAACCAATAGACCCAGGCATAGGAACAGGAAATTCTTCCCAAAAATTTACACATAACAAATGTAAAATAACCCCAAAACTTCACAAGTGTAAACTTGTTTCCAACAACTTCCTCACCTTCCAGAAACAACATGACATACCTCACTGGGCCACTAAACATCGTGGACTCAGGGTAAACCACCTTTTCCCCATAGTTAATGATTTCCACCTGGCCAGGTGACTTCTTAGGTTTGAAGGCCTTCCAACAACTCTAATGCAAATCTCCCAACAAGACGACAAGGCCAGGAGCTGTCATGCAGCTGTGGCTCCAACACATGTACAAATTGGCCTACTGAGTTCTGATGTTCAGAGGCCTCTTAAAACCTGCAACACACAGGCAAGCCCTCCTGCTGCTTCCTTCCATATGCACAAACCAGGCACCTGACTCACAAAATTGCGCACCCCCTCCAGGAGGAGTACAATTCCCAGACGCCACCTTGCACTGTGCCTCAAAGCAGGCATAAACTTGTCAGTTAACTCCTGACACTTGGATACCACCCAATACCTCCAATCCATGTGAAAAATGGCTAGCTGTATTCCCAATTTTATTCAATTATTTTTTGAACTACCAGTTGAGAAAAATAAATCGAAAGCAAAACAAGATAGCAACCAGGATAGAAAAAATACAAATGCATAGCAACTCAAATTATGACACAACCATGGAATGGAGATGAGGAATTGGTAACTAAAATAATAAAATGAGAGAGGGAGAGAGGGGCAGACAATGAGCTCACACAGAAAGGAGATAGTTTTTCATGTAGAGGGAGTTAGTTGAGACACAGCAAGAGCACCACTACCAGCATGGCAGCAATTAGGGAGAAGAGTCCAATCCCTATAAATCAGTGAGCAATGCCATGGGAGGTCATGGGGCATATATTAAAAATGTAATCACACATTCTTTTCATTAGCTCTACTCTCAGGCAATTTTACACTCCCTGGAATTAATTTAATTCACAAAGAAATACACAAATACACCAAAACTCAAGTTCATTTAAAAAAATGTACTGAATGAAAGTACATGTGGTAACTACAATACAGCCCCAATTTTAATCTGGGGAGGGTTCGGGGTGGAGGGAAGGCGCTGAGCAGGCAGACAGGAATTCCTCAGGGACTCATTACATGAGGACCGGGCCAGTTTAACTCCTGGGAATCATTTTAATATTTCAGAACTGTCTCCGGGTACCCAAGGGTACAGTCCCTGACATAAGTTAAGTGCTGGGGGTGGAGGGGTTGCAGAGCCAATGCTGGTCGGGGATAGAGAGGCAAGCTCACAACAGGGGTGGCCCAGAAGATTATTCCTACTCCTCCTGGCCCCCAAGGAATCCTTTCAAAAATTAAACAATTTAAATGACCATGGTCTCTCCAGACCAGTCCGCTGCCTCACGCCAGGTTTCACTGGTGGCTTTGGCTGTGTGCGGGCCTCCCCCGATTTTCACATTTTAATTACGCCCCCTACTTGAGACCAGAGGCCTCCATGCTACTGGAATCCCAGCAGTTAAAATTGTAGCTGGCGCAAACACATCGGGAAAGCAGTGCAATTCCCCCAACCGTCATTTTAGCCACCTCGCTCATCTGCCCACTTTGTGCTGGGAGGGCCGTGTTAAAACCAGGCCTTATATTTGTGTGTATGTTATGTTAAAAAAAAATGGGGTAGATGAATTTTATGCTCATCATCGTGAGTGATGTCACTATTGGAGAAGTGAATATTTTTACTGGGTACAGCTTCCTGTGCATTATCCAAACAATGAGCCTCAACACCAACCACATCCTCCTCCTGTGTGTCCTCATTTTTATCCTTAGGAAGTCAGCTCAACTACATGCATTTCCATTCTTTACACTAGACTTCTTACTGTCTCCCTGAGGGACATAGCCAATTAGTGCTGAGATATAGAACATTTTGGGGTGTGCTGTTCAGTCCATGCGGATTCATTTCAATCAGGACCGATCATTTATTAGAGAGGCAACTTTCATTCCATTAGTCTGGGAGGGGGGATTCAAAGCTAGGCCCAGTGGTAAAGGAATAGTATTCTAACTCACTGTGACACCTAGTCCAACAAAATGTGAAACCTTCAATTTTACTTGTTCAGTATTCTTACGTTTTTCAATATGGCCTGGATAGGCGAGCAAAATGCGATTGAATTTCTTTTGTAATTTTTGAAAGATTATAATAGTTTGGCGAGAGATTGTTTTTACACAACTATGTATATTCATTTTTCTTCCTTACCTGCTCTTTGATGATCCAGAAGATGTGAACACTGCTCAAGCAAATTCTTCCTCTTTTGGATTATATTTGCCATATTTAGCCGTTGATCCAATTTTTCACCCAAGAAGTAATTGATCAGTTCTTTGCGAATCGTTTTGGTGTTGCCTAGAAGTTCAATGGGGATCATCGCAAACAGATAGCGAACCATTCTGTCAAACTTATGAAATTTCTTGTTTAACTCAATGATTTGTTTTTGTTCATCATTGGGAGCCTTTCCATACAGAGATATGTAACTGGTTTCAATCATGACACGACAACAGAAATCATACATACTTTCCGTTCTCCACTCTGTTGTCCACATCTGTTCCTTCTTCAGTATACTCTGAAGATTCTGCATCGTACTTTCATTCAAAATATTTAACTCATTGCCCTGGAGGTAATGGTAGAAGTTGTGGATCTCTTTACTGAATCCTGGTATTTTGAGATCATTTACAGGAGGGTGGCCAAAAGCTTTTGATGACACCATCGTGGAAAACTCATTGAAGCTTAATTTCTTCTTGTGCTGAAGCACGAATGGATAATGGAGTGGATTTAAAATGAAGGTCATGTACTTGCCTGCAAAAAATAAAACAAAAAATGTAAGAAGCATGACAGAGCATCAGGGGAAATCTTTCATTTAAAGATATTACTTTCAGTTTTATCATATGGAGAGACATTGTAAATATGTAGACTTGTTGACAACATTGTATCTTGAGCTGCCAGATTCGACCCCTGCCCCTCAAACGATCCACAAAATGCCCATCAGCGCCAGATACAGGTGGGCAGCTCACCTTGCAAATTTAAACAACCATCAAAATGGTTCAGGCCTCATGCTGGTGACATCGGGCGAGCATCTCGCGCGCTCTGCCCATGGCTTGCCTGATGTGCGCTACACATCAAAACTGCACCAATTGAAACGCACGTGGCCTGTAAACTAGGGTTTATTTTTGATTTTCATTTAGCTCATTTCAGATTATAAACATCAGCAGTACTATCAATTCTTCATCACTTCTCTCCAAACCAGATGAACAAGTAGATTAAACTAGATTGGGGGAGGGGTAACTTGCGAGTAGTAGTTTACAGAAACACCTGCACTCAGTATATCAGGCGGTAATTAAACAACTTCTGGTTGGTTAGAGTTGTGGTTACATTTGTTCGGAATTCATTCTTTTTGTCCTGTGTATGGCTTATCTCAATTACCTGGAAAGTCTTAAGAAGCTCTATATTCCACATTCACAATAGGATAAGAAAAGAATTACAGATGTCATCGTCAACAGACCAGTAGAGGGATTCAAAAAGCTGTATGTAACCTTGGTAGGTTACTAGGAGTAGCATCCTTTAAGTTCTGATAGAAAGCAGTGCCTCATCATGAATGCCCACTGTATTAAAGCTATCTACTGCACTATTATGGTTACGGTTGATTTGGTAACCTAACTAGACATAGGGGCTGAAATTCCTCTGGGAATTCGCCAGTCTTCCACCGTAATTTCAGCAGGACACCAGCAGAATCCCTCAGAAAATGGCGCAGACCTACTTACCTTGTAAGGGGTAGCCTCCACCTGCCCTTACAAGGCAAATGTCATGTACGGGCAGAGCCAAGGACAGGGACTTCTTACAACAGGGGTTTCTGTTAGTCTGGCTCAGACAGGAGCCAGCTTATCTGTGGATGCTGAATGCAATGAGATGCACCAGCCTCCGGATGGGCAAAAGTGGGCCCCACCCGTGGAGTCCAGGGGCACGATTTTATAAGAAATCTGCAGGTGCGTTGGGGCAAATAAAATCGTGTTTTTGAGGAAACAAACAGAAATCCCGGCTCCAACACGTCGAAGAATGCGCATGACCCAAAGCCATCTGGGTGCGCTCGCCGTTCCCGAAACCGGAAGTCCTGTCAGCAATTAAAGCCGGCGGGATGATATTTAAAGCAGCAATTTAACTAGTTAAAGTAGTTAAAAAATCCATAACTATGAAAGCAAGCGATTTCAACGCTGCCTCAACGTGTTTCCCACGCTGTGTGAAACACGCCATGGAGAGGTCGTCGGGTTGCAGCCAGCAGCCATTTGGACTGTTTGACAGATGGGGATAAAAGGTGAGTTATTACAGCAGGGCACTCAGTTCTCTCAGACAAACATTTGGCTGGGAGATCTTTGCATTTAGACTGAAAATTCTTGGTTTCCACTCAGAATTGTTCTGTTTACACATATTGGCCAACTTTTCGGACCCCCTCAAACTGACACCATCAGGACGGGAGGCGTGATGGCTGCATTCACCACTACATCTGAGGACGAGGAACATCACCATCCTCGCCAGGCACAGCGTGCACTTCCGCCACTTGTAGCTCCACAACACACTGCGCCACAAGCACCTGCACAAGAGCACAGAGGGGAACAACAGAGGGAGCGATGTCGCAGGAGGCACTACCCTCGTCAGCGGGTCGACAGACCAAGGCTCAGCTTCCTGGATCTCTCTGAGGAGCAGTGCATACCAAGGTTGAGAGTGAGTCGCCAGGTAGTCGCAGACATCTGCAGCCTCCTTCATACCGAGCTGCTCCAGGCTGGGCCTGGCGGCATCTCATTACCCGTCGCTGTTAAAGTCACCACTGCCCTCAACTTCTTCGCCTCCGGATCATTCCAGGGTGCCAACGGTGACATCGCCGCGGTCTCTCAGTCATCTGCCCACAAGTGCATAAGGCAGGTCACCAACGGTTTGTTTTGCAGGGCCTCGCACTACGTCAACTTTCCCATAGATGATCTCAACCAGACGGAGACGGTAGTAGGATTCCACTGTATGGCTGGCTTCCCACGTGTACAGGGTACAATTGATTGCACGCATATAGCAATCAGAGCACCTCCACATGAGCCAGGACTGTTCATCAACAGAAAGGGGTATCACTCCATCAACACTCAGCTCGTTTGTGATCACCACAAAAGATTTCTTCACGTGTGCACCAGATTCCCTGGCAGCTGCCACGATTCGTTCATTCTGAGGGAATCCAACATTCCAGACCTCTTCCACGCACCAAACAGCCTTAAGGGCTGGCTCCTCTGGGACAAAGGATACCTCCTGCATGATGGCTGATGACACCTCTGAGGAACCCCATCAGCGAGCAACAGTGTCGATACAACGACAGCTACATCATCACCAGGTCTATAATTGAACATGTGATAGGACTGCTGACGATGTGATTTCGGTGCCTTGATCGTTCTGGGGGAGCACTTCAATACGCACCAGCAAGAAGGGGTCGCATTATAGTAGTGTGCTGTGTCCCGCACAACATGGCGCAACAGAGAGGGGTACCGGTTGATGACGCCCCATGCCCTCATCCACCATCCATGTCTACCATCCACATTGAGGAGGAGCAGGAGCAGCAGCAGCAGCAGGAGGAAGCAGAGGAGGAGGCGGAGGATGAACCCACAGGCAGAGCAGCAGCTCATATGGCTGCTCGTGGGGCCAGGGAGTTACTGATATGTGAACGGTTCCCATAAGATCACAAACATGACAGTCTGTCTGATACCCTTGTGCATACCCTTCGTGATCACAAAACCTCAGCCTTTCTCTTCCGAATACTTCTACGTGGTGCATCCCCTGTGGCTGCAGCAGAGGTAGTGGCAGGTTGTTCATGTACATGGCCGGACTGCTTAGATGCTTTCGACCTAAGACCTCTGGGTTTTGGAGACCTTGAGGGCCCCGCCAAAGACTGCTCCACCTGCACCTGTGCAGGGGAAGACTCAGCTACTGGAGAGGAGGTAGTACTTGGGGTACTGGTTGACAGGGGGGCAACAGGTGAGACACGGGAGCACTTTTGAGTGGCGTCCCCACTTCCATGTCCCCTTTCGCCATCATGCCGGACCAGGTCCACATAACACCTGACATCCTGCTGGAGAACAGTTTGGAGGACATGTGTGATGACTTGAAGCCCAGTTGTAAGGTTTCTGTCTGCCTGTTCAAGGCGGTAGTGTGTTGTTCACTGTGAGTCCGAACGACCGCTGTCAGGGCCTGAATGGACCCTTTTGTGAGCCATGCTTGAAGCTGAGTGGAAGTTAGCCTTCTCTCCATCGCAGACATTCCTGCACATGCCTGCGACACTATCTTAGACATTTTAGCCCTTACCTGCGACACTATCTCAGACATTTCCACAGATACCTGTGACACTATCTCAGACAGTTGCTCACATCCCTGTGACACTATCTCAGAGATTCCCTCATGTACCTGTGCCACCATTCCACTAATGCAGGAGTTGGACTCCTCCATCCTCTGCGCTATTGTGGAGAGTGTGCGTGGCACCTGTTCCAGTACCTCGCAAATGTGCTGCTGTCCCTCGATCATTCTCCTTTTAAAGGATGGCCCCCAGGGTTCAGCATCTGCGTCCAGCTGAGCAGAGCCTGGAGAGGAGTGCGCCCACCGACGCGGACTCTCCACAGCTGCCCCTGCCACCAGTGTCTGCTCGTGCTCACTTGTGAGTGGTGACTCACCAAGTGCCAACCCAACTGACTACTAGGACCCACCGAGATGTGAGTATTTGCGCTGGTGGATGGCTCGCTAAGATTGACGGTGCACTTTCAGAGGCCGGGAGCTCCTCTGAGGAATCGCTGTCTCCCGCCACTGCAGTCAATGAAGGGCCAGTGAGAGAACAGAAGGCAATATTAAGCATCATCACAGATGTGTCATGTTGTGATGAGCATATTGAGCTGTTGAACATGCCAATCATTGTTAACATCAATTTATGTTGTGTGTGATGAATGTTAAAGTTGTGTCACCAGACGTTTGTGGGGTACCAGTCTTGGCGTCCCCGACGGACAGGCACTCGAGGGTGCGGCTGATCTCCAGGGCCTCCTCCTCTGTCTCTATGAGGATCACTATTTTTGTGGCCCCCTTCCAGTCCTCACCCTCTCGCGTGCATTTTGCGCTCTCCTCCTAGAAGGGGAGAAAGTACAGAGTGAGTGAGGGTGAAGTGGTCAGCAAATGAATGCATTGCTTTGGGTGAGGCTGACCGTGAAAGAGGTGCATCAGAGGGTGAGTATGAGACAGAGACATCACATTGGGTCAGGATTGGGGTGAGTGGTAGTGGTGGGGTCACAAATGGGGAGGTGAGGAAGTGAAGGTAAGTTGAGGATTAGCCTTAAGGGGGTGTGAGGAGTGATGCGATGGAGTAGTCCAGGCAGTGCAGAATGATAAGGGGTGGTGGGGGTGGGGGGTGACGTGCGACACGGAATGCAGGAAAATCAGTAAAGGGCCGATTTTCGGATGGCCAAGTGGGTGCTTGGGACTCCTAAAATGGCGGAATCCCAGAGTGGGTTTGGAGCTCGGCTCCAACCCGCTGATTTCGGGGTTCCCCAATGGCGCGTTTGGGTGCACGCGCAGCTCCGGCAATTAAAGCTGGCGGGATGATAATTTACATTGTTATTTAGATACTTGAGGTACTTAACAGACCTCATTGACTGGAGATTTTGGCAGGGGTGCAATTTTGAAGGATCCTCAGCAAGTTTCCCGTGCTGTGGGAAACACTCCCTGTTGGAGCAGACGTGTTTCAGCCAGCAGCCAGTGGGAGATGCAAAGGATTATTTGACAGTTGTGGGGAATAGAACCATAGAAAAGATACAGCACAGAAGGGGGTCATTCGGCCCATCGTGTCCGCGCTGGCTCGAAGAACAACCAGGTGCCCATTCTAATCCCACCTTCCAGCATCCGGTCCGTAGCCCTGCAGCTTACAGCACTTTAGGTGCAGGTCCAGGTACTTTTTAAAAGAGTTGAGGGTCCTTGCCTCTACCACCAATTCAGGCAGCGAATTCCATACACCCACCACCCTCTGGGTAAAAAACATTTTTCCTCATGTCCCCTCTAATCCATCCGCCAATCAGCTTAAATCTTTGTCCTCTAGTTCTTGAACTTTCTGCTAGGGGAAACAGGTACTTCCTATCTGTTCTATGTGGGCCCCTCATAATTTTGTACACCTCAATCAAGTCTCCCCTCAGCCTCCTCTACTCCAAGGAAAACAACCCCAGCCTATCCAATCTCTCCTCGTAGCTGCAATTTTCAAGCCCTGGCAACATTCTTGCAAATCTTCTCTGCACTCTCCAGAGCAATTACATCCTTCCTGTAATGTGGTGACCAGAACTGTGCACAATACTCCAGTTGTGGCCTTACCAGCATTTTATACAGTTCCATCATTACATCCCTGCTTTTGTATTCTATACCTTGGCTAATAACGGAGAGCATTCCGTATGCCTTCTTCACAAACTTATCTACCTGTACTGCCACCTTCAGGGACCTGTGCACATGCACTCCAAGGTCTCTCACTTCCTCTACCCCTCTCAATATATTCCTGTTTACTGTGTATTCCCTTTTACTGTTTGCCCTCCCTAAGTGCATTACCTCACACTTCTCTGGGTTGAACTCCATTTGCCACTTTTCTGCCCACTCCACCAACCTGTTGATATCTTCTTGGAGTCTACAGCTATCCTCTTCACTATCAACTACACGGCCAATTTTTGTGTCGTCTGCAAATTTGCCAATCATGCCCCCTACATTCAAGTCCAAATCATTAATATATACCACAAATAGCAAGGGACCCAACACTGAACCCTGTAGCACACCACAGGAAACGGATTTCCATTCGCAAAGGCATCCATTGACTTTTACCCTTTGTTTCCTGTTACTGAGACAATTTTAAATCCAATTCACCACATTTCCCTGTATCGCGTGGGCTTTTACCTTTCTGACCAATATACCTCATTTATTGCAGCAGGGCACTGTGTCACTTCAGACAAAGTTTTGGCTGCAACACCTTTGTCTTTCCACTCAAAATTATTAATTTATACCCTAAATTCTGCTGTGCAAACACATTTATCTACTTTGCGGACTCCCTCAAACTCACACTCACACTGTCAGGATGGGGGGCGCCATAACTGCATTCATCACTTCATCCAAGGACGAGCAACATCTCCCTTCTCCTCCTCATCCCATCCAGTAGGGCCTGGAGTGAGGCATCATTAAATCTGGGAGCAGCCTTTCCCCTGGTCTGCTCCATGCTGTACTTTTGGTTGGTTGCTGCAGGAGCAGCATTGGAGGACTGCCCCTTTAAATAGGGCTCCTCCAGCTGACAGCCTGTGATGCGGGTGCGCAGTCCGCCCGCTGCGCAGGTTAACGACAGGAAACCCGGAAGCCACGGTAATTGTCTTCAATTCACCCACAATTGTGTGGGGAATGGACTGATTTCACTGGGCGGGCTATCCACTCGCCCAGTCACCGCCCCGCTGCCATCCCGCCTCCCTGGTAATATCGGGGCTAAGTGTACTCACTTTTGCTCACCTAGTTAGGTCATTGAAATGCTTCCTGCACTGGCCCCAAGTGCGGGATATGTTGCTCCTGCCATCCTGCTGCCTTATTAAAATCGTGCCCCAGGTTAGGGAAGTGTCCCTGAACTCCGAAGAAAAGAAAAGCTTTTCATAAAGTTTTTAAATGATCGGCCTCCTTATGCAGAGGACGGAGGAGAATATGGTTGGGGTCGGGGCGGGGGGAGAAGCCCAGGCAATCCTTTCCCCCCAATGACAGGCGAACACCTGGGGGGCAATTTTAACTCCCAAGAACAGGTGGGTTGGGGGCGGCTGGGTAGTGAAAATCCTTGATTTTTGTCATGCGACCACTACCCGGCTCGAACGTGCTCACTTCCGGGTTTAATGTGGGCGCGTTTGAACGCGGCGTGCAGCTGAAACTCAGGAGCCGTGTCCCCAATTGTTGCAGGTGGGCGAGTAATTAGTGCATCAATTTAGATCGTTGAGGTACTTCAGTTGGTATTTTCTAATTGATTCTTGAACAGAAACAAATTTATCTTCTCCTGCACAGGTTTCCTGGGGCTTCTGAACCTTGCTATTGAAACGGAGTCAAGATTCAGCCAAAGTTGATTTTTTTTGGGGGGCTTTTAAACCTGTGATTGACATATCTCAAAAAGTAGGTATTGCATCTGGTCTCTCAGTTCTCTGAGACAAACATTTGGCAGAGAGTTCTTGTGTTTAGACTGAGAGCTCTTGTATTGTGACATCTATAGCAAAACATTGAAGCCTCTCAAACTGACAAGATTACGTTGGGGGCGCAGTGGATGCATTCCAGAGGACATCTGAGAAGCAGGAAAATGACCATCCACGGCAGCCACGTCGTGCTGTGTTGGGATCTGCAGGTGCACAAGAGAGAGGTGCGCAACAAGGACCTGGAGAACAGCAGAAAGGGGAGCAACAGAGGGGCCAAGGTCACAGGAGGCACTACCCACGTGAGAGGGTCTACAGGCAGAGGCTGAGCTTCCTGGACCTCTCTGAGGAGCAGTGCCTACGCAGGCTCAGATTGAGTCAGCAGGTGGTCACAGAAATGTGCAGCCTCCTTGAGGAAGAGCTGCTCCCCGCTGGACACGCATTGCCCGTCACAGTAAAAGTAAGCACTGCCCTCAATTTCTTTGCCTCTGGATACTTTCAGGGCGCCACTGGTAATATCTCCAGGGTGTGTCAATTGTCTGCACATAAGCCTATAAGGCAGTTGATGGATGGGTTGTTTGCCAGAGCGTCCGATTACGTGAACTTCCCCTGCGACGATAACAGCCAGAATGAGCGGGTAGTGGGTTTCCCACGGGTGCAGGGCGGAATAGATTGCACATATATGGCAATCCGAGGATCATCACTTGAGCCAGGAGTCTTCATAAACCAAAAGGTCTATTACTCCATCAATGCAACGCTGGTGTGCAACTACAAGGAAATATTTATGTAGCTGTGCACCACATTCCCTGGCAGCTGTCATGATGCATTCATTTTACGCCAGTCCAACATTCCGGACCTCTTCCAAACAGGAGACAGGCTGAAGGGCTGTCTCATTGGAGGAAAGGGACACCCCTACAAACTTGGCTCATGACACCTGTGAGGAACCCCACCAATGAGGCACAAGAGCGATACAACCAGAGCCACACGGCGACCAGGTGTGTCAGTGAGCAAGACTTCGACATGTTGAAGATGCACGTCAGGTGCTGGGATAGGTCTGGAGGTGCCCTTCAGTACTCACCAGCGAGGGTCTCCAGAATAGTCGTGGTGTGCTGCATCCTGCACAATGTAGCACAGCAGAGAGGTTTACTGATGGAGAAGGATGAAGGCACTCATCTATCATCCTTTGTTGGCAACAACATTGAACGAGAGAAAGAGGATGAGGAGGAGGAATATGACGATGGTGCATCCATTGCCCGACTAGCCCGGGTTGCCAGGGATGCCCTTACCTCTCCCCACTTCCCCCCCCACCTTTTGCACAAAACAGTCCTTCAACCACGCAAGCATCCATTTCACTTCCGCCCAATGGGTACTGTCATGTATTGACATTCATCATGAAGCAAATGAAAGGGCGACTTAACACTCAGGACGCAATAATGGCCAAGACGTGGAAGTGGTGCCAATACATTTAACATGCCAATATATAAAAAATGGAAACTTAACAACATAACATTTCTTCAAACACCCTTGTGCGTACCCTTGGTGAACTACAAGTGCTTGAACTTACACTTCCTACCGCTTCTACGTGGTGCATCCCCTGTGGCTTCAGCAGAGGTAGTGGCTGGCTGCTCAGATCCCTGCCCTGACTGACGAGATGCTCTCGGCCTACAACCTCTGTGTTTTAGAGTCCATGAGGGGCTCGACAAAGACTGCTCCACCTGCACAGGGGCAGACTTGGCCATTGGGAGAGGAGGCAGCATTTCGGGTACTGGCAACAGGTGTGATGTGGGAGCACTTTGAGTGGAGTTCCCACTTCCAAGTTCCCTTTCGCCATGATCCCTCTCCCGGGCCAGTGCCACATTACTCCCACCACTCTACTGGACAGCAGCTTGGTGAACATATGTGCCACATTGTGAGGCCACAGATAAGGTATCTGTCATCCTGTTTAAGGCAGCAGACACGTTGGCTTCCAAAGTATGCACGGCCGTGGTCATGGCCTGCATAGACTCATTGAGAGCCGTGCTTGAAGCTCTATGGAGGTGGCTTCTCTCTCCATGGCAGACATTTTCGCATTTACTTGCGACATCAGTCCACTAACATTGGAGTTGGACTCCTCCATCCTCTCCACTATTGAGCCGAGCTTGGAGTGCAGTGCGCCCTCCGACGCGGACTCTCCACAGCTGCCCCTGCCACCAGTGTCTGCTCGTGCTCACTTGTGAGTTGTGAATCACCACGTGAAAACCCAACTAACTGTCTACCTGGACACACTGAAGTGTCAGTATCTGCACTGGTGCATGGCTGCATGTGATGTGATGGTGCACCCTCAGAAGGAATGAGGTCTTCTGCAGAATCACTGTCATACATCTCCGCACATTCTTCTTCTACGCGTGAAGTCCTGGCTAAGTAACAATCTTGCCAATCACCATACTCAGATTTCTTATAGTTCAGTCCCGGATGAAATAAAGTCAACATGTGTGCGAAAGATGTTTATGTTCTGTCACCAGGCACATGCGGGTTCCCAGTCTCTCCATCTCCAATGGATAGGGATCCAGATGACCCACTAATCTCCATGGCCTCCTCTTCTGCATCTGTGAGCTGAACTATTTGTGGAGGGCCACCTCCAGTCCTCGACCTCTTCCTTGCGTTTTCCACTCTCGCCTCCTCCAAGGGGCGAAAGAACAGAACTATGAGTGACTGAAGGTCACGTATTCACCCAATGGGTGCAGTGTATTGGATGAGGGTGACTATCAGACAGATGCATCAGAGGGTGACTATCAGACAGATGCATCAGAGGGTGGCTATCAGACAGATGCATCACGTTGCATAAGGATTGAGGTGAGTGGCAGTGGAAGGTGCATAAATGAGGATGTGAGGAAGTGCATAGAAAGTGAAGGATGGTTACTGCTGAAACTTAAGTGGGTGTGAGGAGTGATGTACGCTTGACAAGACAGAGTGAGGTGTTGGAGGTGTGAATCAGCAACTGTACTCACTTTTCCTGACCTGGTTAGGTCATTAAAGTGCTTCCTGCACTGCAGCACGTTCCTGCTGCTCACCTCTTCTGTCACCTCCAGCCTTCTTGGTGGCAGAACCAGGTTTCTTCCTCCCATCAGTTGGGTAAATTACCTCCCTCCTGGTTCTCACTGCACCCAGCAGTACTTCAAATGAAGCATCCGTGAATCTGGGCGCTGCCTTTGCTCTCTTGGAATCCATGTCTTCACTTCCCCCTTTCTCCTCCAAAATCCATTTCTCCATTGGCCCTTTAAATAGTGGACTTCAGATTGCATCATGCGGTTGTGCAGTACACCTGCTGTGCAGCTTGGAGACGCTAAACCTGGAAGCAAAAATAATTGCCTCCAATTGAGATGCGATCACAGATTCCGACGCACTCACTTCACTTCTGGGTTTCCCATACGAAAATCTGCTCACCCGCTCTCTTCCCGGGTTCAAGTGAAAATCATGTCCCTGATTTTCTGGCTGCATGGGGAGGGCGAGCCCTGGAGACCTGCCTGAAGTGGCGCTTGCACCTGCCTACCCCATGCAAAAGAGGTGCTCTTCTAATGTCCGCAAAAATTCCACTGGGGTCAGATCTGGAGGGTACGATGCTGGTGTAGCACCTGGGATCAGGAGGCATGGAATTTTGGCTCTGTGGTGTTTAAACTAAAAGTAAAAAATGTGGTTTGTGCTTCTAACATAAAAAGGAGAATCCAATAAATATTAATTATTGAAGCCAAAACAGTTATTTGCTACATTTTAAGCAATATTAAGTCAGTGTCTATTTTTATACTTGGTGAATATTTTAAATAACAAAATCTAAAAATTCTTCAGAAATAAGTCAATTGTTTTCCTGTCACCTGCTAAAAACTGTGAATGCATGTTGTATGCATCAGCTGAAAATAGTTTATCTTCCATGGCATTTATACTTTATTTCTAGTGGAACAAAATAGGAAAAAAAAACCTTTCTGGTAGATGTATTCAACAAGGTAGGTTTTTTTTGTGAAACACAGCATTTACGTAATCATTCTCTTATTAGGAAGATCTTGCTGAACTGTTGACAATGATGTACAGTATTGCTTCGCTGGAATGACGTTTGGGGAAAACGATTCTGCTGCACCACCACACAATACCAATTAGAGAACTATTTTCCGCGACAGGTCAGAAATTTACATTGTTTCTCGCAGAAAGATGTGCTTTTTAATTTCTTTATTAAGATGACATTCATGTCCCTTGCGACTTTTCAGCACGACAATCATTTGCTCGTCATGTCGGAAACTGCAATCAGCGAAATCGCATTCCAAGACAACGCCGTGCCAGCAACTCCAAGCATCGTTTTGTGTTTTCCAAGTGAACTGCTTTGGAAAACATTAATTATTTTTTTAAAATACGTATTTTCCCCTAGATTTTTGACAAGATCTTTTTAAGATAGAAAATAAACAAAAGATTCCGTGGCAGAATCAGCACAGCTTTCCACATTCAGAGCGGTCCAGGCATGGACTGCAAGACGTTTGAGCTTTATTCCCAAAGCTAATCTTCAAATGTTGTTCTCTCAGCTTTTTCATGAGTGCTTTGTGCAACTGCCTTTGAGAAAACGTTATTGCCATTTCCTTAAATACACCAGTTACCAGGAAATTGCTGGGTCATGTGGCTGTACAACAAAAGTAAAAAGAATTTACAGCCCTATTTGTCAGTGGCGGCTCAGGCTGCACTCTATTTGAAAACTCACCTATGATATGAATCGTGAAGATGTCTCCCCATTTCTGCTGACAAGAACTAAGAAGTCCAGGAGTATGTTGACTGAATTCAATTGCCTTGCCCAAAAATGGAATCCAGCCTTGTTCTAGTGGAGGCTCTCCGGGTCTATATTCAAAAAAAGAGAAAACATAATTTTTTTTTAATTCAACAGAAAATTGCTGTAAAATGAGTTAATTCTCTAAGAACTCTTGTAGCATTCTTTCCTTCCAGACAATAAATAAGTCAAGAAATATTTTTGATTAAATTACTGATACTGTTTTGTACTATTCAGCCTGTTTCAGCAAATACTGTCCAAATGCTTATTGACCCCCTCTTTTTAAATTTATTTTAACACCATAATGTATTAAGATAAAATTTCCTTTACACGGTCACCAAAGTTGTAATTAGTCTGGAATTGTTGAATGATAACATATTTCTACTGATGAAGGAGTAGTATGTATTTTACAAGCCACCACTTAAGATGACTCTTCAAAGAGTTCAAAATTTAACACAGCAATAACACTGTGCGTTCCTTTTAGGTACTTTTATATCTGGTACTTGTATAGGTACAGGAGAATGATATCCATGCACCACCTCCTCAGTTTTACAAAACTAAAACCTTATCCTGCTGACACAATTATAGGCCCATGAAAATGTGCGTCCACAAATCTATTGTCAGCATAGGGGAGGCAGTTTTGACAATTTAAATGCGGGACCTAATGTGCAGATGTTGCTCTCTTGCAACTCAAACCACAGAGCCAGATTATAAAAGTGCCTTCTGCACTCTTATTATGTGAAGGTTTGCTATGGACAGCTTACTTTTGACAGACTCACTGTGATTTCCATTATAGCTCCTATGCCCCATGACTCAATTTTCAATTTTCGAAATGCAATTTAAAATTTGATAAACAAAATAATATTGCAAAAGAGATCAAACTGTGGAATCGTTTTATTGCTATTTATGGGATTTTGCTTGCGTAAATTGGCTGCCATGTTTCTTTACATTACAACAGTGACTACAATTCATTGGCTGTAAAGCATTTTGGGATATCCAGAGGTCATGAAAGGCTCCATATAAATGCAAGTTCTTCCTTTATGTGTTTTTTCACCTCCTTATTTCCTTTTTCTGTCAGTTTTCTCCCATCCCTTCCTCCTTCTGTGAAGGCATTAGCTCCTTGTTGAGCTACAATTCTACACATGCACAACAAAATCAAGAGCCAAAGTACAAGAGTTGGCAGTGAGTGTTGGTGGACTACCTAATGGGAGAGCATCACAGTTGAGCACACACACACACACACACACACTTTCCAGAGAGGTAACAGGATCATGGTCAGAAGTGAGATAGGTGGTTGAATCTTCCCCTCCCTAATCCAGGGATGCTGAACCCAACTGTACCACCCACCTACTGTCCTGGCTGAGATCAGATCAATGAGTACAGATTGGAGATCAGGATCAGAAACCTTCTGGCTTGTATGGCTTAGCTGCTCAGTGTTTTAACCTGCTGAGCTACCGAGTGAGCCAAATCATGTGTTTTCTACGGAAAGGGCACTAACTGCTGCTTGCTGCCATGCTTCCTGTGAATTCCAAAGCCAAATTAAGGAGTTTAATATTTAGTCCAAAATTTGTGTCTTTTTTTAACCTATTTTTGACATTTTAAAATTACATAACAATAATAATATGCGAGGAGAAAAAAGCAAAAATATAAATAAAAAAGGCGAATTTCACACTTTATACAGCAAAACAGCAATAATGCATCAATAGCAAACTTAAGTACAAGTTAAGCATCTGGGGGCAAGGTTTAGACAATTAACAGTACACTCAAAAGCTCACATAAAACCACGACAAGAGGTAGTATGGTGAGAGTTTCAACAAGGACTGAGGCAAAGAGAACGATATGAAGTTTTTTTAGGCCTGATTAGCAGGGGTGGTTGTGATCAGGGCAGCTAGTCATGGAATTTATACCATAAATGTTCTTAATGCATAATTAGCAGGCCTCTGAACGATCCGTGTAACAGGATGAAACAAATTAGGTGCAGAAAAAGGGAATGCTTGGGTTAGTGCTTCGGTCGTTCCTTCCGTCCCCAAAAACTTTTTCTCCAAGAAATTTTTAAAAGTACAAAATAAATCTCATTTGCCATATTATACTAGCTCAGTAGCTGGTCTAAAATTGAAAAATAAGTGGGCAGTACTGTTTTAATATTAATACTTTGGCCTTCTACATACAGTGAAATGAACTCATACAATAATGCAAGTTAGCAGAATGACCTAAAAAGGTTACCAGATTTTAGTACTTATAATACAATTGAGGATTTGTAAGGTTTGATTAGTAAAAATTGAAAGTAGCATCCAATTTTACATCTGATATATTTGTGCTGATAAAAAAGAATGCTTTTGATCCAATTCCAACCTTACTACAACTTTCACCATTTTAATAAGCTAATTTTACCGTCAAGTGGTAACAGAAAGCTATGAATCAATGCCTTTAATTAGTTCAATAACGTTCAGTATAACTGTTCAATTTAAAAAGGTTACTGCTGCTCCTTCATAGCATGACATTATTTCTCGATTAACTCTAATGTAATACAACACGTAATTACAGCTGATCGTGTTATATTTTAAGAACTTAAAAACAAAAAATTAAATATAAAAATGTGTTTGTAATTATAAATATATAACAC
This sequence comes from Heptranchias perlo, assembly GCF_035084215.1. NCBI lineage: Eukaryota > Metazoa > Chordata > Chondrichthyes > Hexanchiformes > Hexanchidae > Heptranchias > Heptranchias perlo. Next base: position 71,969,465 of record NC_090327.1, read on the forward strand.
TGAACAAAAGGGAGGTACTAGTTAGATAGATAAATCCAAATTTCATAATGAATACTAAAATAAATCCAAATTTCATAATGAATACTAAGATAATCACAAGATTGCATTTTGCCCATTTTTGTTAAAATCCTGTGTGATCCAGATAAATATCTCTGCTTTACAGTATTTTCTGCAGGTTTTATATAAAAAAAACAAGAAATATTATTCTAGGGATTAGAATTTTAAAATCCAATACTCACAGTTTGGGCAATTCAATAAAAGCTGTACTGGACATTATCTATTATTTATCCAATATTAAGTGACCAAACATATGAAATTCTAATATTTTGAACTTAAACACAGCCAAATGTTTTATTGATGTTAGATAATTGAATGTTGCTGCATGTAATGTAGGTCATTTTATGATCCAACTGGTAAAAAAAAATAAAATAATTGAGAAGCTGATTTAACATTTTAGTGGAATGTTTAATGCAGTTTTATTGAAAATTTAAAACAAAATAATTTTCGTGAACTTAATTCTAAAGTTCCCTTCGTGTAATTTCGAAATGAGATTCAAGGAAAAGTGATAACAAAAAATTGCAATTAGATGGATTTACTACTGGAGGTTAAAGTAAGTTAATGAAATAAGATTATACATTCCACTTTCAGTAAAATCTAGGCTTTAATGCATTTTAAAAATTTCATTTATAAAGGTCCAACAACAGGGCAAATTAAAAGATGCAGCTTTCAATGGATAGCTGTAGGAAGATTTTCACTGGTTTCCATTCTAACCATTATGATAATATTTTTAGAAAGAGGAACAATTTGATGTCTCGTCAACCCAGAATTACTCGTTTAGTTTGGCATCAGCATGGTTTCGAGATCGGTTTTGCCAGTGCAAAAGGGAGAAATTACAAATACCAGCAAAGAAAATTGTTGTGTATAAAATAGGTACATTCAAACCCTATAAAGGTAATAATCATTTTACACTCCATGTTACTGCTCTGAAATCATACTGAATTTCAACAATGTTAATTTACATGTTGTGCCTCGTACGTAGAATTGCTTTGTTTCACCATTTTCATTAGTAAATTTATTACCCTGACTTCTGTTGTTAATGAGCTTTAGTCACCCTCCTGATATAGTAGATTTATTTGTGTGAATTAGCAGAGTTCATGCAGCCTTTTGGGACCATACTTTTCTTCCTGCTGTGTTGATGTGTTCTCAGGCAGTGGCTCTTATGTATTTTTTTCTTCCCTTTAGCAGTGTAGTGATTTACTTTCAATACCCCCATGTAAAATATACAGGGGCAGCTTACCTTATTATTTAAAAGATTTTTGTTTGAATCTTTCAATATGCATTCAAATTTTAGTATTTATATATTCTGCATGAATCAGTAATTAAAACAACGTTCTGTGGCATGATTTTAAATAATAAAAGCATCAAGCCAATGGATTTTATCTCAAAGCCCCCTTTACAACCTGCAGTATGGACTGTAGAAATAGATAGGATTACTCTGGCAACATCTGACAATCAGCCTTGTTCTTTAACTATCAATTTAACTCGATTGAATCTACAGTGTTCCTTTATACTGCTCAAATATTTTCCTTTATGTACCTATTCATTGGTGCTTGTGTTTTGATTTTTTGACTTTATTTTCAAAAAATAATAAACCATTGCAAAAACAGTTAACTTCTATTAAAAAATCTAAGTGTTCTTGTTTTGTTAACATATTTAAAAAAAGAGATATATTGTATTTTGAGTCTGCTACTGCAGCACTATCCAGTAATTCTTTTTGTTCCATAACTGTACTGCTAGTGTGTTTCCAGTACTGAGCTTTAACGGATACTAGTGAATACGCCGTGGCACTATTCATGGTAGATCAGGAGCATTATACCATGTAATGCACAAATTATTCTGCTGCTGAAGTGCAGTTTAGTGTAGCCTAGTATGTTCCTTTGAGGCCATGAGGTGTAATTGCTGTGCCTTACTGGGTCAATGAGAGGCTAATTGTTGTTACGCAAATCGTCAGTTGAGACCAACTTTTTTTTTAAAACACTTTTTTTTAAAGTGTGGCTCCTGAAGCCATATCAAAAGCATTTTCTGTTGGTGGGGATGTTCCTTTGTTTCTGCTCTCCCTTTTAAACACTTTTTAAGTGTTACACAGAAAATAGCATATGTAACACCTGAAGTGTAATAGGCACATCTCAAAACTTTTATATTACCACTAGACCTCCCGTGGGGTTGCTCATGATGAGGCACAAGATTCTCTGGTTTTATAAAAATAGATGTGCTTATGCCACCTAAGGCATAACATCAGGGCAACTGATTTAGAGCGACTGCATGAGACAAATTCCACATTTTCTAAAATGTAATCTGAGATTTTTACTGGTCCTTAAAAAATTTCAGTTATTGGGAAAAAATTGTAGATGAAAAAAATTTTCAAAAAGCAATTTGTGTGCAATCTGACCAGGTTCCCAATCACAGGGTGATATACTCTCAATTTAAAATAACTATAATGTGTCACAGAGCATGACACATTTAACATTGAAAATACATATCGCAGTGTCTATAAAAATAATAGGTACTGCAGGTACTCATGCGTTTTCAATGAAGCACGAATCACACGTACCAAAATGTAATAATGATATATAATAGATAGATATTAAACACATCGGGGGTCAACTTCCTCAGTGTTTTTGGTGTATTTCTAGTGCATAATTGGGCCAAGTAAAATTTTGTGGCAGGAAAATCGGATACAAGTCATTTCCGTCGATTTTCAACATTTAAATCGCTTTCCCTAAGTTCCCTTGCACTTTTTGTTCTTTCCGCTGAGTCCCAAGCACCTTTATTCAAATATATAGTAATGAGGGCCAATGATACCTGAAAACTGGAGCTGTAGTATCAGCCTTGGCTCAAGGGCAGCAATCTCACTTGTGAATCAGAATGTTGTGGCATCAAATCCCACTCCAGAGATTTGACTACATAATCTAGGCTGACACCTCAGTATAGTACTGAGGAAATGCTATACTGTCAGAGGTTTCAGATGAGACGTTCAAAGAGATGGGACATCATGAGGTCATGAAAGTCTTTCTCTCTCTCCTCTAGTTCCATCATGTTCTGTAATCACCTGGTGCCACATTCTCACTAGCACTTTCTAATTGCCCTCAGGTGAAAGTATCTGAGCTGGTGCCTGGGGGTGAAGTAGTAAGTACCATAGGGAGTGAGTTAGAAGAAGTTGGGGCAGGAGATCTGTGCAGGAACTCTTGGATGGGCTTCAGTCCATATTCAGCTCCCTCTTCATCTTGATTCTCCTCATTTTTATCACTATCATAGTTGACAAGGAGGTAGTTGCGTTTGTGCTATTCTTTCTCCTCTTCCTCATCATCTTCAGGATCTGCAGGAAAGGACAGCTGAAGGTAAGAATGAGTGAGCATTACCCCCTTGGGATTAAGGACACAGAGAGGTGGGTGGAAGCTTGTGTCTGTGTAAACCTGCACAGGGATGCCAAGGCAACAATGTAGGTGCTCAGTTACTGACAGTGCCAGCAATATGGCACCAACCTTACTATCTTCCACATCAAAAGCAGAGTGCCTCCCCACTGGCTCCATGGCCTTCTCCTCATAGGGCACGAGTTGTTTTAGGGAGGGGATGTCCCCTCCAGTGGTCCACCTCTCAAACATTGTGCGGCAATTTCTCCTGCAAGAAGACCGAGTAAATGAGAAAAAAGCTGAAAGTTCAGGAGTGTGTGCCATGTGGCATCATGGGAGAGCTGAAGTAAAAGACTTGGGTGTATCAACCAGTTAAAGTGGAGGAAAGGGTTATAGGGTTGTGCATATAAGTAATTGCTGTTAGGGGAACTGAGTAGCCATAGAGCAAGATCCAGAGTTCGAGTCCCTCCTTAACCAGAGTGTATTGAGAAGGGTTAGTTGTACAAGTGTTGCTTTCAGAGGGTGGTAATGTGCTGGCATTCAGTATAGGCAAGGAAGAATGTCCAGTGTGTTATCTTGCTTGTTCTGGTGAGGTCATCAAATTTCTTACAGCACTGGTTTGCAGTTCTTGGGGTGAGAGAGTTGGCACTTAGTGCGAGTGCCACCTCCCTTCAAATGGCACAAGTGTGATTCCTGGTAGGTTTGCTGGCACAGACACCCAGTAGTCTGTGTCTCCTTAGCTCAATTTCCTCCAGCAGGGCTTGGAGGTCCGAGTCTGTAAAATTCTGGGTTCTTCTTCTATGTCTGGATTGATGAGTCATGCAGTGAAGTTATCTGAGAGTTAAGTGAGTGATCCAGGCTCCTTCCTTCCTTATCAGGCTGTTTCCCAGTCTGCTGCTGAAATGTTCAACCAGAATTGTCTGGGCAGGAAAAGACCAGCTGGTCCATTAAGTCTGCCCCACACCATGATGGCCGAAACATCATGACTGAACATTTCCTTTCTCCCTTCTCCCCTCTCTCCCACCCCCCACCCTTGCCACAACCATGTAATCTCCTGGGAGAGGCAAAAAGTTTGATCCTGAGTTTTGTCACTTACCCATGATGTTGGTCCATTTGCAAATATTCAATTTTGACAACCTGAGGTTTAGCATATTTATAAAGTACAGTAAAACATTTTAACAGACTGATTCTATATTCGCTGTTGCTACTATATAAATGGTGTGTGTCACAACATAATTTTTCAAAATGTTGAAAAAAACCTGTGAACCATGCACAAATGTTGCAATGGTTACAGGTTGAATCTGTAAAAATGTGCAAAGTTAAAAATTATTTTCAGCAGTTTATTTATATAAACATATTTATGTAATTTTTCTCTTTAATTTCCTCCCCTTTGTTTCGCATTTTTGTGTTTGCTGCAGGATACCAGCAGTGCGACTAACAGTAGAGCTCGGGACTCGGGCTACTTAAGACAGTACTAGCAAAAACAAAAATCAACATTTCAGGATTGCCATTTGTTTGCACATGCCAGTTTAATGAAAATATATGGTGAAAATGCTGACATTGTTAAGATTCTCTCAGCACATGCTATGGCATGGGGTATTTATATGAAGAATGGCAAATATTAAAAATGTTCCTAATTTTGTCCATTAGAATAAAATGGAATTTTTGTAGCCACATTAACTCTGTGCTTTCTGAGTTTGTTTAACACAAAGAAATTTATAAACTTAACAATTGTAAAAAAAATTTTTTATACAATTTATATATTTTTGTTTCACATTTTGAAGGGATTTTTTCCACTCATCTTTCAGATTTTCTTGTACTATATGCCATTCCCCAACTGAGAATATTGGCAGCTGATGTGCTGTTAGATCCCTGCCAATGTCTGTCTTGAGCCAGCCTTAAGGAGGTACCCAGGACCAGTCCTCCTCTCACTAAACTAAACTAATACTAAATTAAAGTATGCTCCTCTTAAATTGGGATTTAGTAATGTACCAACTGACTTTTCTCTTCTGTTGCAGTATTAACAAATTATTCAACTGCCATGGAAGAATTATTGAAATAATCAGTTTAAAAGTCACACCCATCCAAACAGCAAAACATATACTGCACCTCGCTGGGTTCATGGGATTCTACACTCTGCCTGATGTAAGCACTGAATTTTATTGTATTCTTAATCAATATTTCTTGAACATACATCCTTAATATTTTGCTATGTACTTTGGCAAAGGAAACACTGCTGTACATTGAAGCCATCCAAATAGCCTGAGTATTACAATCTTTGAGTTCCTGCTCAGCTTGGCAGTATTGGACTGTGCTTGTCACATCAGGGGGTGTTTCTCTTTGCTTCACTTAATGGTCTGCTAGTTTAAACAGAGAAATAGCAAATAACTCATTCCGCTTGCCAATCTATTACAGCTACAGAAATAGATGGCAAGAGATGAAATAATTTCAGCAAACAATACAGACATTTACATCCCATCTGTGAAGGTGACTTATACTACATGCAGAACAACCCATTTTGATTAATCACAAGATATTTACTGGCTCAAATCTAATCAAAGATCATGGGATCATAGGGTTTTACTACTATACATTGCATGGGAATTTATGTAGCCACATTAACCCTGTGTTTGCTGAATTTTTTTAACACAAAGAAATTACACCCATTTACTATTGTAAAAAATGTATTTATACATTTTTGTTTCACATTGAGTTTTTCCCCCACTCATCTTTCAGTTTTCCCTGTACTACATGCCATTCCCCAACTGAGAATATGGGCAGCTGATCTTCCATTAGATCCCTGTCCATGCCTGTCTTGAGCCAGCCTTAGAGGTACCTGGGAACAGTCTTGGTTAAGCCTTCCTTGGGTGATTTCTCTTTTATCATGAGGGAAGGAGTCTCACCCATACTTGGTTCCTCATCTCTAAGGGCTTTGCTGATATCAGGCTCACAATGAAGAGAATTGAGAATGGAAGCCACATACTACAGCTCTAGATCACAGTACCTTCAGATCACTTTGCTATGGTTCTCTTTAAATTCAAACACCAGCACTTAACAACAGACTGATGCAGGGCTTCTATATTAAAAGAAAGACTTGCATTTATATAGTGCCTTTCACGACCTCATGACTTCCCAAAGCACTTACAGCCAATGAAGCACTTTTGAAGAGTAGTCACTGTTGTAATTGTAAACAATTTTACAACACCAAGTTATAGTCCAGCAATTTTATTTTAAATTCACAAGCTTTCGGAGGCTTCCTCCTTCCTCAGGTAAATGTTTACCTGAGGAAGGAGGAAGCATTTACATTTACCTGAAACATTTACCTGAGGAAGGAGGAAGCCTCCGAAAGCTTGTGAATTTAAAATAAAATTGCTGGACTATAACTTGGTGTTGTAAAATTGTTTACAATTGTCAACCCCAGTCCATCACCGGCATCTCCACTGTTGTAATGTAAGAAATTAATACAGCAAACGTTTATTCCAATTAGTATAAACAACACTTTTTCAGACTTAGACCATCACATAAATGACAGTAGTTCTGAATTTGCTGTTATGGTGCTAGTGAGAAACAAAGTATTTTGTATGCTAACAGGTTTAGCAGTTTTTCTTCTCTGCATATCAAAGTAATATTTCAGATACATTTTCCACAACAGCATTGCAATTGGTGAGTGGATTGTACTGCAAAAACAGCAATACACACCCAGTATTTACAGGGTTAATTCTGGGCAAAATGGAAATGAAGCAAAGTCTAATCCTAGATTATAGATCAAATCATCAAATCTTGACCTATGACAACTTACACCATGTCCTCAATTATCCCTTCAAAGCTGATAAAGGATCATGAAAACTCACCTATTATTTAGAAAATTAAGTGCCTGTGGTTGTCTGCTTTCACTTTATGAACAGAGCATTACATTGAATAGGTAACATTGTGACAAATATTTAGATAGGCTTTTTGTCATATTCTAATTTAATGCACCTAATTGTACCCTTCACGCTCTGTCATTCGGTCAAAAGCTGTATTCTTCACAGTGTTTCCGCGGGGTAAAAAAGACGCAACTCAAAAATCCAGGGGAAAATTAACTTAATGCTCCAGGTCCATGAACTCACATCAGAGAGATGTTTCGCTATCATGGAGACGCGAGGGTCATCGTTTACTTCAGACACGTTTAGATCAGCAGCGATAGGCTTAACACTATTAAACACCATGTCAAAGAATGTGTGTACCAACGGAGAAAATCTAATGCTAATTCAACTTACGATGCTCACTTAGCAAAGAAATGCAGCTCAATTTTTCAGCCTTTTTATTACAAACAAAGATCATTCTGATGCCATTAAGTGTCAAGAAATACAAAGCGACATGCATGCAGTCTCATGAGAATGTTCCAGTATATCCCAAAGAAACTGCCACTTCACATGTAGATTATCTCCCACTCAAAAATGAGGGCTCATTGTGTCCCCTAAATATAAATGAAAGGATTTTAAAATATATATATATTTTAGTTCTCCTTTTCATGTAGTTATATCCTTTTTTAATTGCTACTATAAATAGCAGCAATTCACAAAAAAAATGTTTCAAAATATCTAATCTTTCCCCAGTATGAGAAAACATTAATCCAGATCTGTCTGGAAGAATTCTGCAATTCATTACCCTATAGTAATCTTTCTTGCGTCCTGTGTGCATAACCTTCATCTTCCCCTGTCCTATAATGTTACCTATCCAGTAGTATTTTGTGATTGGTATCTGGTGCTAAGACCACCCTCACAGCATGTAGAAGTGGCTAAGAGAGACACTTTCTCTGGCCTCACACGGAAATGTCACTCCACAGGGCACCGATGATTCAGCTGCGCACTGTTCAGATTTTCCATAGAAAAGAGGCACCTACTGCAGAGGCTTCAGAGCATAACTCGAGCAGAGAGCTGATGGTCCGCAACAGTTTCCTGCCGCTTATTTCTACAATTTATATTACTGAAGTTTAAATTATACACATAGTGAAGTCATGCAATGTTTCCAGGCATACTTTAATCTACACACCCTTCCAAAAGCATAACGTAAATTTTAACATTAACTCTTAGCTTTTGAGCTGCCAAAGGAATGTAATTCTTTGTTCTGAATGACTATGTTTCATGAACAAATCACAATCTTGCAATTTGCTGAATAGTCTGGAAATGTATCCATCTACAATTGTCAACATTTTCACAATAGAAAAGGAAGGTAAGGAAAGAAGGGTAATGTTTCTTTTACACTTTTAAAAATGTACACAAAAATTATGGTGAATTTTCATTACCATTGCAGTATATTTTGGGAAGGAGATATGCAAAACAGTATTCTGGATGATAATGGATTATTTCTAATAAATTGATTAGTCCATATTATTATACACTTATTTCTCCACTGCAAATATTCAAGGGTTTCTCCTTCAGTTTTTTACTCTTACTTCTTCTCTCAAAGAAGCACCTCAAAACATGGCTACAGTGCTTCATCCATGTGGCTATTCATGTCACTCCAGACCGTGAATGTCTGCAGGATAATTTACCAGAAGGGCATCACAGCTGAGCTTACCATTGCTTTCATCCAGCTTGCACACAAATGGATATACAAGGATGCTCGGTCAGAAGTATGGAAAAGATCCTTGTGAAAACCAAGCCATTTGGAATGATCCTGGGGCTGGAGTTTTCCTCTGGAGCTGTTTTGCCACCGGAGATGGGTTGGGGGAAGACAGCTGCTCGGTGCCCCAACCCTGATGTTACCCCAACCCATTTTCTGCCGAACCTAATTTTACAGGCAGAGCAGGCTCCCAGCCAACTCTCGGCCACATGGGAAAGCTCACCACTAATAGGGAGGAAAACTCAGTGGGGGCTGCTGTGGATATTCGCTGCAGCACATAAAGAGGAAGAGTTAGCTTTAAAGGGGCAGAATGGTCCTGAATTTTACCGTTGTGATTTAATTTACTGCCTCAGACTGAGCCAAGGCTGATACAAGATTCATGACAGGAGGCAGAGAAGAGGGTGAGGTAACCACTACTAAGCCCTCTCTTTCCAAAAGGGTCTTCAGTGGGCTTTCTTTCATTGCCACAGGATATACCGCGACCTCTCTCCGGATGGTAGCTGTGGCTGGATATATTTCAGGCTGGAAGCAACGAAACCACATGATTTCTCCACTCTACCATCATCTAAATGTGGCATGTTGATAAAGAGTCGGGCAGCTAAGATCCCTGCTGGGAACGGCGGAAAAACATTTCCAGATTTCAGGTGGTATAACACAGGAAAATCCAGCCCCTGATATCTTTATCCAAAAGGTGTTTATAAATGGTTAATGGGTTGACGTTTGGCTGTGTGATATAAGTAATTAATGTGTTAACACATTTGTGTAAAATTCCTGTCTGTTATTCTAATGAAGAAGTTAACCTGTTTAAAATATAACCTAGTATGTTTTGAACTGAGCCTTCTGATGTTATTAGCACACAAAATTCTCCACCAACTGAGTATTGCTAGTTTGCTTTTCAATAACAGTAACACAAGTTGAACTGTGAAACATTGCTAAGAATGCAGATATCCCCTCTTTATAACAATGTTTATGATTACAATGTAATCAACACAAAAACAGTTCCCTTTAATTGAGGTTTTAAATGGTCATAATATCAGGTATGAAAATTTCCTCTACAAGTTCAACAGTATTGGTAATTTTATTAAGACCAAGTCACCTGATCTTACTATCAGAGCACTGTTAAAAGAGCAGATACAAATACTCAAGGGAACTTTAACCCACCCCTGACCAGCAGGAATGGGGTAGACTCACAGTTAAAATGGCTATGCTAAGACTTACCATCCCACTCCCGCCTGCCACAATCTTAACTGGGCCCTTTTTTTAGGCAGCCAAGTTGCCCATCTGACTCAGGAAGGAGCCTCATTAATATATGCTAATCAGGGTCCTATGACATCGATAGGACTGTGATAGCATTTTAAGGGCCTATTAAATGGCAGGCCTGCCATGGGCGCCTAGTTCAGTAAAATCTGGCAGAGAAGAAGTAGAGGTGCTGTAAGGGATATCAAAAACTTTCCTTAGTGGGGCCAGGGGGAGCAGGATTGATCCTCTGGGGCCCATAGAAAAGTCTGGGCCTCTGCTGCCCCGATCCTCCCCCTCCTGCAGCTAACCTTGGTGCCAGCGAGTGGCCTCTGGACCCCATAATGTTGACCTGCCGAAAGCCAGCCAGCTGCCTCTCTCCGTTTATTCCAGGCAGGGATGTAAATGAGGCCTGGCCGTTAAAATTGGCTAAGGCTTCCCACAGAGGCTCCCGGGCGGGAAGGCTGTCAGTTCTCCCCCGACTCCCCACCTGGGCATTAAAATCCATCCTTCAGTCAGGGACTATTAACAGAATTAGTTATAATACTTGCTCACCTAGAAGCAACAAAAGAGAGATGACAGATGAAGCAGCTTTACACTGCTCGCCTCCCCTGCCCATCCAAAGAATGTAATTAGCTCTTCTGCAATTAACTGATCGAAAGGAAGACAGTGCCTTAGGTCACAGTGAACCTATACTAAACTCTCTTTCTGCATCTTCAAGAAATGTGTATGAAATGCCTATGACCCGTGTGACAGAAGAATCCTTGGTATTCTAAGACTAGAAATCATTGATGGTGATAATAGTGAACTAACCTGTATTGCGTATAGCAGTCTTCTTTTTTAGCGGAGGCATGGACTAGTTTAAAATAAATGTGTTATTTAATATAGTGGACAGAGGAATGTCATTCAAATGGATTAATTGTCTGTTTGCTAATGTTGACAACAATATTTTCTAGGGTATAGTCCCTCCTTCAATCAGTGCTTTTCTTGCTGTGTGCCTCACTACAGTGGAATCTGCTGTTCTGATTAAAGTTGCATTGGTGCGTTGCAGCATTTGGTTGCTTTAATGCAAAACTGCTTTTAAGAGCTTTCTATTGTTACTGTTGGTGTTATGCAATTAGTTTTAACACTTACTACCTCCTCCCCTGGCCTACTTAAATCAAATGTAAGGAGTCGTACAACACCAGGTTATAGTCCAACAGCTTTATTTGAAATCACAAGCTTTCGGAGCTTTCCTCCTTCGTCAGGTGAGTCACTCACCTGACGAAGGAGCAAAGCTCCGAAATCTTGTGATTTCAAATAAAGCTGTTGGACTATAACCTGGTGTTGTACGACTCCTTACATTTGTCCACCCCAGTCCATCATTGGCATCTCCACATCATACTTAAATCAAGCCTAAGATGATGGGGGAGGGTGTAAATCGGCCATTTCTCCTGGGGTTCAGGCAGATTGGGGTTTGTTCTCCATCAGAAATCCTGCCTCAGGGAATGATGGGGGGTGGGGGTGCATCTTCCACCTGTTCCCGCTTCAAACTGGTAGCAGTTTGGGGGTATGTCTGAGAGATGTTCTCCGGTTATCTTGGAAATTCTGCCCAGCTTGCCTCTCTTAGACCCAGCAGAGCTGGTGTGGGTTCTGTTCTGGGCCTTCTGAATGCCCCAAGGAGGCAAGGAGCAAGGGTAGTCAGTCTCAGAGAGGATCAGTTACTTCAGAATGGTTTCCTTCTGCAAACTATGAACATTGTCCTCTCTTTGGGCCATTAAGGAACTCAGGCTCCCCCACTGAACCACCAGTGGAGGGGGAACCCAGCAATTTCGGGACGTGGGTTTGGTCTTTTGTGCCATTTATGTTTTTCTCTTTAACAATTCCTAACTCTATATAAAATGCAAGTCCATCTAAGGCTGAATGTATCGATATCTGGGAAAGCTCTTCTAACACCATGTTAAACATTGATGCATTGGAGATTGTCAAATGAACTCTGTGAACTCCTTTGATCTGGCCTGCAAAGCCCTTGCTTTCTCTTTTGTGTGTTTCTATACAAAGATGATTTTGACTTCAGCTCTTGAAACTTCCTGGGCCTGGATAACTGGGAACAATAGGTTCCTCATCAATTGGTTTTGATCAATCAGGGAGGAGCATTCTGTTTAACGAATGGGCCACTCTTTCTGCCTCAGGAACTTTAAAAAGCTGAAGCTACCAAGTTTTTAAGCTTCAAGAAAGGGGGGAATGTAGGCAATAGGGCAAAAATAGGGGAAGGAAGGGGAAGGCTTGCATTTTGTTTTCTGAGCATGTGGTAGTTGGAATTTTTGTGCATTGGGGGTCTCACTTTTTAACATACGGGGGTCTTGCATTATTTTGTGTATAGTGGGTCCTTAGCATGGACTCTTGTATTTTTCTGCATGGGAATTTGCATTTCTGTGTAATCATATGTGATCCACTCACTGGTTTTGACACATGTACCTGGCCCCCAGCTGTGAAAGGTTGGATATCCCTGCTGTAAGCTGTGAGGAAAGGCTCAGACAGCTGAAACAGTCACCGCTACAATTTGTGGAATTACTGGGGCAACTTTCAACTTCAGCATGAGTGTAAATTGGGTGATGTCGAATAGACCACCCCTTATACACCTCACCCAATTGTCCTTTCCATTGAAGTTGACGGGTGGCTAATCCTATATCGCCTGTTTTATGCCCCCACTGATGTTGAAAGTTCCAGCGACTGTTATGAAAATTCGATACCTATGATGAGATGAAAAGTGCAACTTTAAGTCTCAAAAGTAAAGGCCAATAAAACTGATGGTACATCTGAACTTCAGCACGCATCAGAATCTACAGAGTATGACAATTAAAGGGCCTCTTTTTAAAAGTGATTTTGAATAACATGTCAGTGAGGAAATGAGGATCCAGAATAAAAATGGAACATATTTACTAAGATATTTCAGAAAATTAATGTAAGGACACAGGGCTGACTCTCATCACAGATTCTAAAGCCACCTTTACACTGTCACTCATTTAGTACATATTCCAAGAGACCAAAATCTATGTACCACATTTACACTACTAAATCTGGCTCCGAACCCAGCAGCAGAATAATACTCATGAAAACTGCTGCCAGGATAAGGGAGCCGGGGTTTAGTAACATAAACATCAGGAGCTGGATCATGGATGCTGGTATGTTAGAATCTAACCTAAACGAACGTCAGTTTAAAAGCAACTTAATTTATTTTCTGAAATAGTAACCTACTTTCCCATATCAAGGACAAAGGCCTTGGACAGAGAGGTGATGGAGAAATAACCTTCTGTTTAAGAAGCCTTCAGTAAAAAATATTCCTTGGATGATGGATGGTACTACAAGGTGCCAGTGGTATCCACCCCCTCCTTTTCATCTCCCTCTTCAGACAAGGCAATAGCACCTTCCACCAATAAATCAGCTGTGATTTGAGTTGTGGATGAATTATTTGTGCAAATATGAAAGTATGATTTATGAACAGATGACTCTGCGTCATCTGAGGAGGGTTTGTTCTCTGCTGCATTTTAGACTGAGCTAGATTGCTTACCAAATTGCATGGAGTGGAGCTTTACACGAGTCATGCGTTATGTAATATGGTATTGGCAATCACATTGTATTAGCCTAAACTACAATTATTTTATAAAGAAAATAACTCAAAAGTATATTTGTAGCAAAAAACAGTAGATATTCCATCACTGGAATATCCACCGCAGTGGTCCTGATGTTATGCTCAACATGGCATGACACCTCTATTACAAAACAGAGTATGGGAGATTTGTTAGTAATATAGTAGAAATGGTACATTAACACTCCACACATCATAATCCAGATGCATAATGTGCATTTCTGAATCACACATAATGCTGGAGCCAAAAAGCTGCAGCTTCTTCACTAAGCCTTCCACAAACAAAACCAGGGTTCATAGAATGTAACAGTATAGAAACATGTCACTTTCCATCAAGTCTGTGCTAATATTTTTATCCACAAAAGCCAGGTGGTCTAATCCCACTCTCCTGTTCGCTCGCCAGACCTTTAATATTCTTTTTCAAGTCATTATATAATTCCCTTTTAGAAGAGTTTATGAACTCTAGCCACATTAGAGAAGAACATGGCTGTGGGGCCAGTGAGGAAGGGATGGGCACTAGAACTACTGATGGGTCTATGAGAACTGCTAGCATTGATAGTGTGAGGGGCATTGATGGGGGAACTACAAGCAATGAGGCGGCAGATAGGGACTGGAACCACTGATGGGGAAAGAAGGGAAATGGAAGTTGGGAAGTGGTGTTGAAAGCAGTCCATGAGCCACAGCCAGGTCCTGAGTACAGACCCAAGTCCAGGAACACCAAACCTGACAATGGAGCACAGGAAGCAGCTGGGAGTACAATAAAAGTGCAGAGCACAGTTGATAGTGATGGTCAGGGAAGTATTAGGCACTGGGCAAGAGCTGCAGTGGGAAAGAAGAGGGTGTGAAGATGTTTTCAGATGGGGAGCAGGCCAGAGGCACTGGACAAGAACAGACAGGTAAATTTCATGGTAGCTGAAAAATTCATCATGACATCTTAAACCAACTTCACAAACGTTTTGTAAAGCAATTTGATTGGTATTTCCCTCTACTTGCCAATATGGGATTAGTAACATTCAAAATACAATGGAGTGATTTAGTCACTTAGTTTTCTGCTCTTCGCTTGTTCCTCAGTGGTACTTACCAACTGAGACAAAATGCTTTGTTCATGTTTGGTCAATTAGATATCTGAATGGTGACTTAACAGGTAAGTGTGCATTTCAGGCAATAACTAATTTTTACCCATGGCTGTGAGATGCCCGGAGATATAGGGCTAGAAATTGAGCCATCTAGCACCCATTGTTTCGGTGCTATGCGGCCTCTTGAAGAGCCAAAATGGTGTCTTGGCTGCGCGCGCATGTTTTTAGCGTGACATGTGCCATCTTGGTATAGGTATTTGCAAATAATGAATGCCGGCTGCATGTAAAGTAAGGAGAAAATGGATACAATCAGTGTGCAACGCTGATTTAAACTGATACCATTTTGGAACTTATCGCTCAACTCAACACACAGTCTTAACCACGACCCTCTGAACATATCTTAGAGTGCATGGAGGACACCCCACCAGTGCTATTTAAAGGGACTATACAGGGTTTACAGGTTAGTTGATGGATTATTGCTTTTGGCTGCCGATGCATTTATAACTGTTTTTGGAGGTCTCCTACACTTGAATACCAGGACGCGGGGACATAGCCTAACATTTAGAGCCAGGACGTTCAGGAGTGAAGTTATGTAACGCTTCTACACGCAAATGGCGGTAGAAGTTTGAAACGCTCTTCTACAAACGGCGGTTGATGTTAGCTCAACTGTAAATTCTAAATCTGAGATTGATAGATTTCTGTAAACCAAGGGTATTAAGGAATATGGGGCTAAGGCGGATATATGGAGTTAGGTCACAAGTCCATCATAATCTCATTGAATGGCAGAACAGGCTCGAGGGGCTAAATGCCACTGCCGCTTGCTACCTTCTGTTATGTGCCACCTTCTCCTGCAAGCAAGTGGAACGTGTGTCTCGGTGATGTGCCTGTCATGGTTGAATAGCTGGCAGAGTGTGTGGCCTGTGAGTTGTGGGTGGGCAGCTTGCAACAGTGGTAATGTGTAAGGGTGAGAAGCAGCATCTGATTGGCAGAGTTGAGTACTGATGGAAAGTGTTTGTTGGTGTGTGAGTGATGGGGGTGTGTAGTGTGTGGAGCAGTAGATGCGGCTAATGGTGCAATTGGTGGGAGACACCACTTGACAGTTGACCTCACTCACCTTGACCACTCATGTCAAAGCATTGAACTTCTTCTTGCACTGCATCCATGTTCATGAGGCTGTGCGCTTGGCATTCAATTCATCCCCCGCTGCCTCCCACTGCCTTTTGGGCCTATGTCTGGAGGGTCTCTTGTCACCCCCCACGCCCCCCTGCAGATATAGGATGTCCCTCCTTCTGTCCACCTCTTGCACCAAGGACTCTAGTGCATCAGCAGAGAACCTTGGTGCACACACTCTCGCAGGCCTGGTACAAACTCAGATCAGCAGATTGGTGAGGTCGGGCATGCAGATTGGAAAATGTGGGATTTAGTAGTGCGCAACCTTTACTCAATGTTTTAACATAACTCATCAGTTTGTAAACGTAGGGGCAGGACCCGCATCTGTGTTTTACATGTGCGACGTCTGATCTCCATTCAGACAGCAGACTGTTACTTTTCAGCAAATAACAGGTACCGGCTACCTTTGAGAGATTTTAAGAGACATCTTCCTTTTAAGAGATTCGGGCTCCCCCTGCTGGTGGAAAGTGCGCATTTCCTTGAATCCTTGCGTCAGGCCAATTTTTAACGCTGCTTGAAGGTAAGTCCTCAGGCAGGACGAAAGTCTCGTCCTTCCTGCGCAGGAAGCACCGGGTACAGGTTAATCACGGATCACGATACCCGCGTCCGGTTTTGGGGGTTAACCAATTTAACCCATATGATGCTTGGAGGGATGACAGACTGATATGTGACTTCCTTAAGTGTGACACCTTTGAAAGGCGTAAGGTGACAAATGCATGCTAGATGCAAGTGCCTGGAATCTCTGTGGAATCCCTAGAGAAATTACTTAAATGGCCTTTTACACAACATCTGCAGGGTTTCCGCTGATCTTCTACCAAAGTTACAGCAGGACGTTAGGAGAACTTTGCATCAATTCTATCCGAAGCTCTTTGAATTTATAGGGTAAATTCTGGATTTTCAGTGGCAAAGCCATGCTTGAAGAGTGTGCTTGTTTGAAATATCCACAACAGTGTTGCCCCAATTCTCTGACCTGCATTTGCTGTCAGCATGGCTCCCTGCTGGGAGCGCAGGATCATGGAATTAACCCTAGAGATAATTGGATCTGAAGAATCAAATACCAAGAAATCCTCTACATCTGATGAATAGAAAAAAATACTTGACTTATGAGGGGTAGAAATATTTTTTTTATTCGTTCATGGGATGTGGGCGTCGCTGGCAAGGCCAGCATTTATTGCCCATCCCTAATTGCCCTTGAGAAGGTGGTGATGAGCCGCCTTCTTGAACCACTACAGTCCGTGTGGTGAAGGTTCTCCCACAGTGCTGTTAGGTAGGGAGTTCCAGGATTTTGACCCAGCGAACATAAAGGAACGGCGATATATTTCCAAGTCAGGATGGTGTGTGACTTGGAGGGGAACGTGTAGGTGGTGTTGTTCCCATGTGTCTGCTGCCCTTGTCCTTCTAGGTAGTAGAGGTCGGGGGTTTGGGAGGTGCTGTCGAAGAACCCTTAGCGAATTGCTGCACTGCATCCTGTGGATGGTACACACTGCAGCCACGGTGCGCCGATGATGAAGGAAGTGAATGTTTAGGGTGGTGGATGGGGTGCCAATCAAGTGGGCTGCTTTGTCCTGGATGGTGTCGAGCTTCTTGAATGTTGTTGGAGCTGCACTCATCCAGGCAAGTGGAGAGTATTCCATCACACTCCTGACTTGTGCCTTGTAGATGGTGGAAAGGCTTTGGGGAGTCAGGAGGTGAGTCACTCGCTGCAGAATACCCAGCCTCTGACCTGCTCTTGTAGCCACAGTATTTATGTGGCTGGTTCAGTTAAGTTTCTGGTCAATGGTCATCCCCAGGATGTTGATGGTGGGGGATTCGGTGATGGTAATTGAATGTCAAGGGGAGGTGGTTGGACTCTCTCTTGTTGGAGATGGTTATTGCCTGGCACTTGTCTGGCGCGAATATTACTTGCCATTTATCAGCTCAAGCCTAGATGTTGTCCAGGTCTTGCTGCATGCGGGCACGGACTGCTTCATTATCTGAGGGGTTGTGAATGGAACTGAACACTGTGCAATCATCAGCGAACATCCCCATTTCTGATCTTATGACGGAGGGAAGGTCATTGATGAAGCAGCTGAAGATGGTTGGGCCTAGGACACTGCTGCAGGAGTTCCTCAGGGCAATGTCCTGGGGCTGAGATGATCGGCCCCCAACAACCAATACCATCTTCCTTTGTGCTAGGTATGACTCCAGCCACTGGAGAGTTTTCCCCTGATTCCCATTGACTTCAATTTTACTAGGGCTCCTTGGTGCCACACTCGGTCAAATGCTGCCTTGATGTCAAGGGCAGTCACTCTCACCTCACCTCAGGAATTCAGCTCTTTTGTCCATGTTTGGACCAAGGCTGTAATGAGGTCTGGAGCCGAGTGGTCCTGGTGGAACCCAAACTGAGCATCGGTGAGCAGGTTATTGGTGAGTAAGTGCCGCTTGATAGCACTGTCGACGACACCTTCCATCACTTTGCTGATGATTGAGAGTAGACTGATGGGGCGGTAATTGGCCAGATTGGATTTGTCCTGCTTTTTGTGGACAGGACATACCTGGGCAATTTTCCACATTGTCGGGTAGATGCCAGTGTTGTAGCTGTACTGGATCAGTTTGGCTAGAGGTATGGCTAGTACTGGAGCACATTATATGACAACAGAGCTAGAAATTCCTGATCACACTAATTCTTACCACAATTAAAGTGCAAAAATCCCACAAATGAAATCACTAAGTTTTGGCAAATATTGCTCCACCTACAGTATAAAATATGACCAACGCAGCATTCCCTTCATTTTTATATATGAAGTTGATTTTAACCTGCCAACATTGGCGTTAACAAGGGGAGGAGGGAGGCAAAAGGCTCAAAATGGAGCCAGTAGCCTTACCCGATCGATTAGCCCGCTGCGACTTTCACAGGGGCCCACCGCTGGGAATGGCTGAAGCAACTGCTCCTTTCAGGCGATAGGCTCCTTTTAATATACAAACCAGGACCCCAGGACATACATAGGACCCCAACTGCCATTTTAGGAGTGTGCTGCGCACGCTCCAACTAGTTCTACTGGCGATAGAGTCAAAGAGGCCCTGGAATGGTAAGTGCTCCTCCAGGCCACACAAAATGACTGTGGACTTGCCTCCCCTCCTCTCCCAGGATCTACCAGCATCCTAACCGGCTGACATTCCTGTGGCTTAAAATTGGCAAGCTGCCTCGGGACACTTATTTGGCTTCTGTGGTTCGCCGATCAGATTCAAATGAGGCCCGGGCCTCAAAATCATGGCGGCCTCTTCGCCATCAGAACAGACGGTGGCTGATGCGCTCTGCTGGTCAACAGCCCACAAGTCAAAATCTACCCCAATGTGTTTACAGATCATCAGTTTTCACCAGTAACCAAGTAGTGACTAATGTCTCAAATTGATACATTGCTTACAACAGTACAGTAGGCACTCTATATTAGCAGCTATATGCCATGATTAATCCACAACCAAAATGTATCATAATTAAAAAATACATACAAAAATTAAACAAAAAAATTACAAAATGCGCATTTGAAAACAATAGTTTGACACAATATTCATGCTGGGTCAGGCCACATTGCTTTCAGAAATATACATGGAAATTAGGCAGTATTTTCAGGCAGACCACCAGAATATATTTTTAATTCTGCACACCAAGGCCCTAGGAAACACTGTACTGTCATGGATTTCATAAGAAATGAACCAGGCCTATTTACACAATCCACCAGTTTTGCGTATCCTGTAACACGCAGTAGAAATTTTAATCTAATGATATTCTGAAAGGTTTATTGACTTCAAGTCTGTTGTCAAATTTTCACTAACAGGAGTAATTTAAATTTAATGAGAAAGCGAGAACAGGGAGACGTTGATGGGCGAGGAACTTAGTGTACATACTGCTGTCACCTGTCAAGTCTGTTTTTATTGCAGAATAAAAGATTGTCACCTCATATGTTTTTGATGTCGTGATTAATCCACAACCCAAAAATGTGTCATAATTAACAAATACACATAAAAATAAAAGATAAAAATCCATTACAAAATGCAGTCTGTGCATTTGAAAACAGTAGTTTGACACAATATTCATGCTGGGTCAGGTCACATTGGTTTCAGAAATATATATTGAAATTAGGCAGCATTTTCAGACAAGTGAGTGGTTAGTCAGATTGCTCTTTGCCTTCACTTATCATCATATAATCAAAAATCAATGGTTATGTTTACGTACTTCAATGGAAGAAACTGATGTTTTAGACTCCTGACATTTAAAAAGAAAATAAACCTACAGGGAAATACATTCCACAACAAGGTAACATTCATGGGGAAATCCTGTAGTATTAGCCCTGAATTTTCCCTATGCAGTCATAGAATCATAGAAGTTTACAACATGGAAACAGGCCCTTCGGCCCAACATGTCCATGTCGCCCAGTTTATACCACTAAGCTAGTCCCAATTGCCTGCACTTGGCCCATATCCCCCTATACCCATCTTACCCATGTAACTGTCCAAATGCTTTTTAAAATACAAAATTGTACCCGCCTCTACTACTGCCTCTGGCAGCTCGTTCCAGACACTCACCACCCTTTGAGTGAAAAAATTGCCCCTCTGGACCCTTTTGTATCTCTCCCCTCTCACCTTAAATCTATGCCCCCTCGTTATAGACTCCCCTACCTTTGGGAAAAGATTTTGGCTATCTACCTTATCTATGCCCCTCATTATTTTATAGACTTCTATAAGATCACCTATACATATCAATAATGAAAGTTTTCAATCTAAGATATGCAAAGGGAGTTGTGTTTCCCCTGAATTTAATTGCCTGCCTCGCTCTCTCTTCCTCCCCACCTTCACCCTTTATTACTGGTGGCTATTATACGTATTCAGGAGTTTATATGGAGGGGGAACCCAGCCTAATACTAATATACATAATTCATTTTCAAAATTTATACATATACAACAACACGTCCCCATCTATCTTAGTACAGAAGTTTATCCAACTACACTCAAATTTTCTTTTAAAGAATAAGTTGCAGAATAAATCTTATCTATCTGGAATGTTTGACGTGCACAGCTAAATACAGGCCAAAATTGTGAACAAATTAGGAAAACAATGGGAGTAATTTTAATCTAATTCACCGGGTGGGAAACCCAAGGGATCGATGGAACGCTGGTTTTACACCCCGCCCAATATTACTCTCCATTGACTTGGGTGGGTTAAGTTAGAATTGCCCCCAATCTGTCAGCTGATTTCTGAATTAAGTACAATAGTACCAAAAATCCATGAGGCCATTTACAGCGGTGTTGGACTTCTGCCGATAATCCTCTCCGAAGCTTGCCCTGCCATAAATGGCGGAGTCAATTTATTTACATGCCTTATGGCATTTCAGTAGTGCAACTCCTGGGTAATATGGGAGTAATGCACAGGGTAGGGAAGGGGGCTTGGAAATTAGAAGAGCAGCCTTTACAAAGCCAAGAGAGATTGATAACTACAGCAACCATCTGAGGGAGCAGCAGGTAAGTAGGAAGTGTTTCATATAGTCAGTTCACTGCGTTAAAGCAGTCTCGAGGACCTGACAGAGGCACCGAAAGAAGGGTGCAGGGCATTGGAAGAAGGCAGCAAAAAAAGAGAACCACTTCAACTTTGAGACACTCCTAGGTCAGATGCTGCAAAGTAGAGAAAGACCATGGAGGAAATCACAGAAAAATACCTCATGTCAAGTGGAGGGAAATGGCAGTGACACTGAGTGGCACCTCTCTCACTCCCATGATAATAGACCTGTGTTGGAAAAAGTTCAATAGCCTGATGAAGACAGGCAAAGTAATGCACCAGCTATTCTGTCTTTTCTTTCTTGGCTACCATAGGCACCCAAAAAATGGTTCACTGTCAAAAATTAATAACTACAGAAGTAACCCTTCAACACTGCACTGTTGGTCACCCAGTGAAACATAACATGTGGCTTGTCTGTAGGAGTACCAGGGACAAGCTGAAGACAGGAAGTCAAGTGACCTTTCTTTTAGTCCCCACACTCCCTTCTCAGTATTGTTGGGTGTTACTGTGGATTTCTAGCTGCTGATCTCTATAAGTAGCTAGATGGCCCCAAGCTCAGTTGCCCAGCACACAGCTGGAGAAGCCTGCAGTTGTACTTAAATCTCCTGCCCCATCTCTCAATATTATGTTCTGCCAGACCCTGGGGGGGGGGGGTCAGCACCCTGACCATGTTAATGACCCATGACAGGAAATCCAAGTGCTTCTGAGCCTGGACAAGATCAATACTCTTCAGGAATACTCCAGAGCAGGGGTGGGGGGAGCATGAAAATCTGCCCTCAATCTTTCCCTGTCCTTACTCATACCTCAGTCCTCTGATGATCCATATACATGCACTTTCCAGCAGCAGTCACTGGGTACCCATCAGGAGTAAAGCCCCCGCCAAGTTTTTCCTTTCCCTAGCCTGAAGACATTGAGGACAACTATAGCCTGCCCATTGCTGCCCCAAGTAAAATCAGCTAACTCGGCAACACCAGCAACTGAAACTTCAAGGGCTGCATTGTTAGTATCATATTAACTGGTATATCTCCCTGCTGAGTTTTTGGGAAAGCCTGGTTTCATTCTCAATTTGCATAATCTTTCAAATTCAAAACTAATTTAACAAAGTGGCACTGGTATACAGTAACGAAAATGAGGACGACTTATCTGATGTAGCCAATAATGATTTAGGAAAGATCAAAAGTTGTGCTCATTCTCATTGAATGAGGCCAACAAACTCGTCCTGATGCAGTTGGAAGTGCTCAGAAGTTGCAGCAGGATTTCTTGCACCAGCAGCTCTTAAAAAGGCTGAAGGCTGGCCTTAAAACTGTGCTTCTGCTGGGTTTCAGAATGATTGAGGAATTATGGCCACATTCAGTGATCAGGTGTTGGAGGTACTTCAGTGGAGGAGAGGGCAACTTGCAATAAAAACAGCAGCATGGATGGAGGGGACAGAGCAAAACAATTTAATCTCACCTGTGACCTAAACCTGGGAGTAGGTGAGGAAGAAATTCCCTGGGTTGCAAAAGGTTGTCAAGCTAAGTGTGCTAACATGTGGCAACGTCTTAATAGGTTGCCTTGCAAGGCATCATTGTTGCTCCTCACTGTCAACTTGGTATCCCAGAGGGAGATTGCAGTGAAATTTGTCAAATGTTAATCTTTTGAAATGCACAGACACTGTGTAATGTTACCATATCAAAAAACTGACTGTGTTGCCTATTAAATGTGACAAGTAACAACACTAAGTTCAATGTTGCATGTTCACATGCTCATATAAGGTAACTCGTGTCCTCTGCACTTGGATTGCACACATCTTCTTGCACATTTGTCTTTCCAACTAATGTCCTTTCTACATCTGATTGCAAAAGAAGTCTGCACATAACAGGAGGCAGCACATGCAAACAGGAGAGGATTCACCAAAGATGCAATCCTTGACTCCATATGAGAATTCCTCTGGGCATTGAGGCAATAAAAGGAATGGTAGATGGTCAGCTTAGAGGTCTCCCCATAGATTGTGGCTAGTATCCCTTGCATTTTATTCCTTATCTTCTTATTCACTCACTCATGCACTCCCTCACATATAGGTAGTCCTTGCAGCCTTTCAGTGTAACTGCAATTTCTTGCCATGTGAAGCAATGTTTCAAGGGGGGTCTTGCTGCATTGTAAAGTATGTCCTTCTTCTGCTCTTCCAGGTGCCCAAGAGGAAAGTATAACTTCACACCACTCTTACAGTGGCAAGCACCATCACAGATGTCTCTACTGTGGAGGAGTCAAATTACTGAGTTATAGAAGAGAACACTTGGTGAAGTACAGAGCACAATTGAGGAAGAGCAAGTGTAGATAGAATCGCAAGAGACACAATCTGCTGGCGAGAAGCCAGCTTGAGGGTTTCTTCAGAAAATGCTGGAAAAGCTCAGCAAGTCAGGCAGCATCTTTTTAAAAATTTTGTTCATGGGATGCAGGCATCGCTGGCAAGGCCAGCAATTATTGCCCATCTCTAAATGCCTTTGAGAAGTTGATGGTGAGCCGCCTTCTTGAACACGGCAGTCCGTGTGGTGAAGGTTCTCCCACAGTGCTGTTAAGGAGGGAGTTCCAGGAGAAAGAAAGAGTCCCATTAACTCTTTCTTTCTCCACAGATGCTGCCTGACTTGCTGAGCTTTTCCAGCATTTTCTATTTTTATTTCAGATTTCCAGCATCCGTAGTATTTTGCTTTTGATTTGAGGATTTCTTCAACTGCTGAGCCCAGGGATTCATAACTCAGTGGACCTGTATACAAACATACTTTGGTAACTCAATATCAGCACTTCAGGAAGTCACTTGAGAATCTGCCAAGTAGCATATACATTGTGGTAGCATCATTAAAGAGACCACTATCAATTTCTGGGCAGTACTAATGCCTGCCTTATTGAGCAGCAGTCCGCTGTGGAGAATATTATTTTAAAATTCATTCTTGGGATATGGGGCGTCGCTGGCAAGGCCAGCCTATATTACCCATCCCTAGATACAACAGAGAGGCTTGTGAGGTTGCTTCAGAGGGCAACTCTCAGTGGTCACTTTTGCTGGTACCAGCTTTTTATTTCCCGGTTTTTAAAACTGAATTCAAATTCTCTAACTGCCATGGTGGGTTCTCTGGATTATTAGTCCAAGCCTCTGGATTACTAATTCAGTGACATAACCACTACACTACCATGGCCATTCCAGTGCCCTCTACAGTAGATGGCTCATTGGCCAAGATCATAAGCTCAGGCATAGCAATCATCATGAATGCCATGACTGGGGCTATACAGTCCTCAGGCTCCAATCTACAGCTGTTTGTCTTGTATGGTTCACTAAATTGGGGATTCAGCTCGAGACAGACATCATTCAGAGCTTCAGCAATCTTATTGGTGTGCGGCAGTTGTTCTCACACAGACCGAAGGAGTCCCTAGCAGCAGGCAAATGATAAGAACTAGTTTGGGGCAGGCTTGATGGACTAGCTGGTCTTTTCCTGCCCGTCAATTTCGTATGTTTGCAGTATGGATGGAGATGTCTCTCAAGATGATGAAACACCTGTACCTCCCTACCACCTCATTCAAATGATCACAGATGTATCTCATCACTGAGGGTTATAGGGCTAGAGGAGGTTACAGAGATAGGGAGGGGCAAGACCGTGTAGGGATTTGAACACAAGGATGAAAATTTTAAAATCGAGGCATTCCCGGACCAGAAGGCAATGTAGGCAGCGAGCACAGGGGTGATGGTTGAACAGGACTTGGTACGAGGTAGCATACAGGCAACAGAATTTTGGATGAGCTCAAGTTTATGGAGGGTGGAAGGTGGGAGGCCAGCCAGGAGAGCATTGGTATAGATGAATCTGTAGGTAACAAAGGCATGGATGAGGGTTTCAGCAGATGAGCTGAGGTGGGGGTGGAGATAGGCGATATTACGGAGATGGAAGTAGGCGAACTTGTTGATGGAGAGGATATGGGGTTGGAAGCTCAGCCTAATTTCAAATAGGACGCCGAGTTTGTGAACATTCTGTTCAATTCTTCTAGGTGGTGGATATCACGGGTTTGGGAGGTGCTTCCGAAGAAGTTTTGGCAACTTGCTGCAGTGCATTCTATTGGTAGTACACACTGCAGCCACAATGCGCCGGTAGTAGAGGGAGTGGATATTTAAACTAGTAGATGAGATGCTGATCAAGTGGACTGCTTTGTCCTGCACGTTGTCAAGCTTCTTAAATCTTGCTGAAGCTGCATGAATCTAGGCAAGTAGAGAGTATTTCACCACACTCCTGATTTACACCTTGTAGGTGGTGGAAAGGCATTGGGGAGTCGAGAGGTGAGCCAATCGCTGCAGAATGCCCATCCTTTGATCTGCTCTAGTAGCTATGGCATTTATAAAGCTAGTCCAGTTGAGTTTCTGGTCAATGGTGACCCCCAAGATGTTACATAGAATGACACAGAACGTACAGCATTGAAACAGGCCATTCGGCCCAAGGGGTCCATGCCGGTGTTTATGCTCCACATGAGCCTCCTCCCTCCCTAGTTCATCTAACTCTAGCGGCATATCCTTCAATTCCTTTCTCCCTCATGTGTTTATCTAGCTTTCCCTTAAATGCATCAATGCTAGTCGCCTTAACTACTGCTTGTGGTAGCAGGTTCCACATTCTAACCACTCTCTGGGTAAAGAATTTTCTCCTGAATTCCCTATTGGATTTATTAGCGACCATCTTATATTTATGGCCCCTAGTTCTGGTCTCAAACCCTTTTATAATCTTAAAGACCTCTGTCAGGTCACCCCTCAATCTTCACTTTTCTACAGAAAAGAGCCCTAGCATTCTCAATCTTTCATGATAGGTATAACCTCTCAGTTCTGGTATCATCCTAGTAAATCTTTTTTGCACCTTCTCCAGTGCCTCTATATTCTTTTTATAATATGGAGAGCAGAACTGTTCACAGAACTCCAAGTGTGGTCTAAAGGTTTTATACAAGTTATATAATTTCTCTGCTTTTCAATTCTATCCCTCTAGAAATGAACCCCAGTGCTTGGTTTGCTTTTTTTTAATGGCCTTACTAACCTGCGACGCTACTTTTAGTGATTTGTGTATCTGTACCCCCAGATCCCTCTGCTCCTCTATCCCATTTAGACTTACTGTCCAAGCAGTACGTGGCCCCCTTATTCTACCAAAATGTAATACATCACTTTTATTTATATTGAAATTTATTTGCCAATCACACGCCCATTCTGCAAGTTTATTAATGTCTTCCTGTGTTTTGTCGCAGTCCTCCTTGATATTAACTGCACCCCTAATTTGGTGTCATCCACAGATTTTGAAATTGTATTTCCGATTCCCGAGTCCAAATCATTTATGTAAATGGTGAACATCAGTGGCCCCATCACTGATCCTTGTAGAACATCACTTCCAACCTTTTCCAGTCCGAGTAATACCTTTAACCCCTACTCTTTTTTTTCCGGTTTTGTAGCCAGCTTGCTATCCATTCTCTTACTTGTCCCCTGACCCCATATGCTCTGACCTTAGTCATGAATCTACTATGTGGTACCTTATCGAAGGCCCTGTGAAAATCCAAATATATTACATCTATTGTATTACCCTTGTCTACCCTTTCTGTTACTTCTTCAAAGAATTCAATAAGGTTGGTTAAGCATGATCTTCCCTTTTGAAATCAGTGCTGACTTCTTTATTACATTTTTCGGTTTCTAGATGTTTTTCCATTACATCTTTGAGTAAGGATTCCATTATCTTTTCTACCACCAATGTTAAGTTAATTGGTCAATAGTTCCCTGGACTGGTTCCATCTCCCTTTTTAAATACAGGAATAACATTAGCTGTCTGGCAGTCCTCTGGCACTATTCACTTTTCTAATGAATTTTACATATATGTAATAGTGCCTCTGCTATCTCTTCCCTAACTTTTAACATGCGCGAATGCAAACCATCTGGACCAGAGGTTTCATCTTCACCAAGTTTAATTAGTTTATCAATTATCCCCCCCCCCCTTTCTATCCTAAATGTCTTTATATCTTTTTTGATCTCTTCTTCTAATGTCATGCCCACCATGTTAGTGTCCCTGGTAAATAATGAAGCAAAGTAATTACTTAATATTTCTGCCATTTTGCTGTCGTTACCTGTGAGTTTATCTTGAGTATCCCTTAGTGGTCCTATCTCTATGCTGATTTTTCTTTTGTTATTTATGTGCCTGTAGAATACTTTACTATTTCTTTTTATATTCCTTGATAATTTAATTTCATAGTTTCTCTTTGCCTTCCTAACCTTTTCGTATTCCCTTTTGTCATCCTCTCCTTTGTTGTCTATGTACTCAGTGTATGCCTTTTTCTTTAGTTTCAATTTTGCCCTTATTTCTTTATTCATCCAGGGTCTACCATTACTGGCTAGTTTGTTCTTGCTTTTTAGTGGGATATATTTCTCCTGGACTCTACTGATCACCGTTTTAAAT
Organism: Heptranchias perlo; assembly: GCF_035084215.1. Classification (NCBI taxonomy): domain Eukaryota; kingdom Metazoa; phylum Chordata; class Chondrichthyes; order Hexanchiformes; family Hexanchidae; genus Heptranchias; species Heptranchias perlo. Next base: position 71,997,556 of record NC_090327.1, read on the forward strand.
GTTTCCCACTGCTGTTCTATTTCTTTGTTTTTTTCAATAAATTTTTCCAGTTTATTTTCTCCAGTTCCAGTTACATCCCCTGAAAATCAATTTTTTCCCCCAATTTATTACTTTGGTCTTTGTCTTACTTATGTTCTTCTCAATCTTTATCTAAAACCTCATTATGTTGTGATCGCTATTGCCCAGATGTTCCCCTATGCTTACTTCTCTTATCTGTTCTGGTTCATTTCCCATTACTAGATCCAGCAGTGCTTCCTCTCTTGTTGGGCTTTTTAGATACTGGGTAAGAAATGAGTCCTGCACACATTGTAAAAACTCCATTCCCTGTACCCTTTTACTTACCTCTTCTTGCCAGTTTATTTTGGGGGTAGTTAAAATCTCTCATGATTATTATTCTATGTCCTTTACTCATTTCACATATTTGCTTACATATTTCTTCCTCCACCTCCTTTCCTCTATTAGGTGGTCTGTAGTATACCCCTATTAACGAGATTGATCCCTTATCTTTTATTTCAATCCATATGGATTCTGTTTCTATCCTTCTGTTAGTTATGTCCCTTTTTTCTACTGCTATTATGTTATCTCTACTCCACTACAGCTACTCCACCGCACTGCACTCCCCACCCCCTTCTTCCTTCCCTATCCTTTCTGATTATGTTATAACCTGAAATATTTAGTTGCCAATCCTGTTCTTTATGTAGCCATGTTTCAGTTATTCCTACTACATCTGGTTCTTCTCTGCAAATTATTGCCTCCAGTCCCCTCATTTTATTTTGGATGTATACATTGCTGTACAGGCAGTTTAATTCATCTTTAATAGTTGTTCCTTTTACTTTATTTTCATCAGTCCTTTTATACTTCTGTTTTATTTGTTCCGTGACCATTTATGTTATCTTTATTCCTTACCCTGATCTGACCTTTACACTCATCTCCTGTTTCTTTTATTTTTAAGCTTGTATTGCTACCAGATCCTGCCCCCATCTTGCTAGTTTAAAGCCCAATGCACCTTCCAATTTACTCTTTCTGCTAAGACTCTGGTCCCATTCGGGTTAAAATGGAGACCGTCCCAGAGGTACAGCTCCTTCCTTTCCTAGTACTGGTGCCAGTGTCTCATGAAATGGAACCCCTCCTTCCCACATCAGTCTTTCAGCCACGCATTCATTTTCTGATCTGCCTATCCCTATTCCAATGAGCACGTGGCTCAGGTAGTAATCCTGAGTTTACCACCCAATAAGAACATAAGAACATAAGAAATAGGAGCAGGAGTAGGCCAATCGGCCCCTCGAGCCTGCTCCGCCATTCAATAAGATCATGGCTGATCTGATCCTAACCTCAAATCTAAATTCATGTCCAATTTCCTGCCCGCTCCCCATAACCCCTAATTCCCTTTAGTTCTAGGAAACTGTCGATTTCTGTTTTAAATTTATTTAATGATGTAGCTTCCACAGCTTCCTGGGGCAGCAAATTCCACAGACCTACTACCCTCTGAGTGAAGAAGTTTCTCCTCATCTCAGTTTTGAAAGAGCTGCCCCTTATTCTAAGATTATGCCCCCTAGTTCTAGTTTCACCCATCCTTGGGAACATCCTTACTGCATCCATCCGATCAAGCCCCTTCACAATCTTATATGTTTCAATAAGATCGCCTCTCATTCTTCTGAACTCCAATGAGTAGAGTCCCAATCTACTCAACCTCTCCACATACGTCCGCCCCCTCATCCCCAGGATTAACCGAGTGAACCTTCTTTATACTGCCTCGAGAGCAAGTATGTCTTTTCTTAAGTATGGAGACCAAAACTGTATGTAGTATTCCAGGTGCGGTCTCACCAATACCTTATATAACTGCAGCAATACCTCCCTGTTTTTATATTCTATCCCCCTAGCAATAAAAGCCAATATTCTGTTGGCCTTCTTGATCACCTGCTGCACCTGCATACTAACTTTTTGATTTTCTTGCACTAGGACCCCCAGATCCCTTTGTACTGCAGTACTTTCCAGTTTCTCGCCGTTAAGATAATAACTTGCTCTCTGATTTTTCCTGCCAAAGTGCATAACCTCACATTTTCCAATATTGTATTGCATCTGCCAAATCTCCGCCCACTCACCCAGCCTGTCTATATCCCCTTGTAGGTTTTTTATGTCCTCCTCACTCTCTACTTTCCCTCCCATCTTTGTATCATCTGCAAACTTTGATACGTTACACTCGGTCCCTGATATTCCCTTAGCAGGATCTCATCCTTGTTCTTCCTTATGTCATTGTTGCCGACATGGGCCACAAAAACTGGATCCCCCCCTCCCTTTCCAAGTTCTTCTCCAGTTGCTCCGAGATATCCTTTACCCCTGCACCAGGTAGGCAACACACCCTCCTGGACTTTCAGTCACAACTGCAGAGGACTGTTGATGGTAGGGGACTTGGTAATGGTGATGCCATTGAATTTCAAGGGGAAGTGGTTAGGCTCTCCCTTGTTGGAGATTGTCATTGCCTAACACAAATGTTACTTGCTGAATGTGGGCATGGACTGCTTCATTATCTTAGGAATTGCCAATGGAGCTGAACACTGTGAAATCATCAGCAGACAGCCCCACTTCTGACCTTATGATGGAGGGAAGATCGTTGATGAAGCAGCTGAAGAAATTTGGGGATAAGACCCTTCCACGAGGAACTCCTGCAGCGATATCTTTTGATGGTTCTTTCTATACATGAAGTTTATCCTTTGTCCAAGACTTTGTGAATTCTTAAGAATTCACAAAGTCTAGGTGCTATTCTAGCATGGGCATTGTGTTATGAAGAACTCCCCTCAAGAACATCAAAATGCGGCAATAAGTTCTGTGGGGATCGCCCAACTGTCTACCAAAACTTCGCCAGAAGGTCAGTGGAAGCCCAGATAATTGATGTAAACGGTCAGTCATGCTGTTTCTCCAGGATTGATATCGATCTTCTGCCAAACTTATGGTGGAAGATTGGGGAACCCTGGTGGAAATTCTACACCGTGATCTTTATTGTGTCTTATACAAGGTGCACGCGCAGGCTCCGAGCTCTCAAAACGCTTCAGACTTGCATTTACACTTGCATTGTGCATGAGGGATAGAGTTGGCCTCATAATAATGCAGGGCTCCGCCATGCTTCAGATCGCACTATTGGCTCTCTTGTGTTAAGTTCACTTGTAGTAAATGTCCCCCTCCCCCCACAAACACAACTTAAGCGATTCGCTAGCTGAATGCGTCCAACTCCAACAGACCTGGACCTCCCCCATATTTTCAGTTTCAGGTCATTAACATACAGTGGACATGGGCCTGGGATGTACAGCATGTGGGTATGGGTGCGGAGGAGCTTTGTCTGCTGCTGCAGGCCTTAAAGGCCTAAGGTGGCTGTAGGGTTGCTAAGACTGTGGGACAAAGAGCATGGCAGTAACTGGCAGACAGCATCAATACCAGCAGCACTGTCCAGAAGAAGTGGCTGCAGTGCTGGAAAAATTTCAATGACTTCATCAAGAGTGGCAAGGTAGGATTCCATAATACAAAGAGCCAGCACGGGCTCGATGGGCCAAATGGCCTCCTTTTGTGCTGTAACCATTCTACGATTCTATGATATCAGCTCATATTTAAGCATTGTACCAACCAGTACAATCATGACCTCTTCCTTTTTACTCATGAATTCCTTCACTTTCTCTGTCTTCTCATGGGTGCCCATTATGCTGTTCTATGTATTTTACAGCAGCACCACCTCCTCCAGCAGAAGGCTGCCCAGCACAACCCACCGCCAACTTCTTCATGACCAGCATGTTACAACTTTCTGTTTCCACAATACCTATGGAGAGCACCTTCATAAATGGAGGTAGGGAAATTCCATGCTGCTTATGTTACATGATCAATATACACTTCTGTTTTTGTAAGATGAGACATCGCACAACAGAGGCAGAGCTCCACAACTAGAAGGGGAGCAGCAGTCCTGCATTCAGAGTCAGAAGGTTGTGGGTTCAAGCCCCATTCCAGAAACTTCAGCACATAGAAGAATCATAGAAAATTTACGGCACAGAAGGAGACCATTCGGCCCATCGTGTCCGCGCCAGCCGAAAATAAGCCACCCAACCTAATCCCACTTTCCAGCACTTGGTCCGTAGCCATGTAGGTTACGGCACTTCAGGTGCACATCCAGGTACTTTTTAAATGAGTTGAGGATTTCTGTCTCCACCACCCTCTCGGGCAGTGAGTTCTACACTCCCACCACCCTCTGGGTGAAACAAATTCTCCTCAGCTCCCCTCTGATCCTTCTACCAATCACTTTAAACCCATGCCCCTTGGTTATTGACCTCTGCTAAGGGAAATAGGTCCTTCCTATCCACTCTATCCAGACCCCTCATAATTTTGTGCACCTCAATTAAATCTCCCCTCAGCCTCCTCTGTTCCAACAAAAACAACCCCAGCCTATCTAATCTTTCATCATAGTTAAAATTCTTCAGTCCTGGCAACATCCTCGTAAATCTCTTCTGTATCCTCTCTAGTGCAATCACATCTTTCCTATGACGTAGTGACCAGAACTGTACGCAGTACTCAAGCTGTAGCCTAACTAGTGCTTTATACAGTCCCAGCTAACCTCCCTGCTCTTATATTCTATGCCTTAGCTAATGAAGGAAAGTATTCCATATGCCTTCTTAACCACCTTATCTACCTGTCTTGCTACCTTCAAGGATCTATGGACATGCACTCCAAGGTCCCTCACTTCTCACCTCTCACTATCCTCCCATTTATTGTGTATTCCCTTGCCTTGTTTGCCTTCCCCAAATGCATTAACTCACATTTCTCTGGATTGAATTCCATTTGCCACTTTCCTGTCCACCTGACCAGTCCATTGATATCTTCCTGCAGTCTACAGCTTTCCTCTTCACTATCAACCACACGGCCAATTTTTGTATCTTCTGCAAACTTCTTAATCGTGCCCCCTAATCATTAATATATACCATAAAAAACAAGGGACCGAGTACTGAGCCCTGCGGAACCCCACTGGAAACATCCTTCCAGTCACAAAATCACCCGTTGACCATTACCCTTTGCTTCCTGCCACTGAGCCAATTTTGGATCCAACTTGCCACTTTCCCTTGGAACCCATGGGCTTTTACTTTTATGACCTGTCTGCCAAGTGGAACCTTGTCAAATGTCTTGCTAAAATCCATGTAGAATACATCAAATGCACCACCCTCATCGACCCTCCTTGTTACCTCCTCAAAAAATTTAATCAAGTTAGTCAGACATGACCTTCCTTTAACAAATCCATGCTGATTGTCCTTGATTACTCCGTGCCTTTCTAAGTGACGGTTTATCCTGTCCCACAGAATTGATTCCAATAATTTGCCCACCACCGATGTTAGACTGACTGGCCTGTAATTACTCAGTCTCTCTCTCACTCCCTTTTTAAACAATGGTACAACGTTAGCAGTCCTCCAATCCTCCGGCACCACCCCTGTATCCAGTGAGGATTGGAAAATGATGCTCAGAGCCTCCGTTATTTCCTCCCTTGCTTCTTTTAACAGCCTGGGATACATTTCATCCGGGCCTGGTGATTTATCTACTATCAAAGATGCTAATCCCCTTAATACTTCCTCGTTCACTATGTTTATCCCATCCAATATTTCACACTCCTCCTTGTCCCTCTCTTTTGTGAAGACAAACGCAAAGTATTCATGAAGAACCATACCAACATCTTCCGCCTCCACACATAGGTTACCTTTTTGGTCTCTAATAGGCCCTACTCTTTCCTTAGTTATCTTCTTGCTCTTTATGTATTTATAAAACATCTTTGGGTTTTCCTTGATTTTACTTACCAATATTTTTTCATGCCCTCTCTTTCCTAATTTCCTTTTTAATTTCACCCCTGCACTTTCAATACTCTTCTAGGCTTTCTGCAGTATTGAGTTCTCGATGTCTGACATAAGCTTTCCTTTTCTGCCTCATCTTACCCTGTATGCTCCTTGACATCCAGGGGGCTCTAGAATTGGCAGTACCACCCTTTTTCTCTGAACCCCTTGAATCTCTCCCTTGAACGCCTCCCACTGCTCTGACATTGATTTAAGGTCAAGTAGCTGTTTCCAGTCCATTTTTGCTAAATCACTTCTCAGCTTAGTAAAATTGGCACTTCCCCAATTGAGAATTTTTACACCTGTTCTATCTTTGTCCTTTTCTATAACTATGCTAAAACTAACTGAATTATGATTACTATCACCAAAATGCTCTCTCACTGCTACTCCTTCCACCTGCCCAGCTTCATTTCCTAAAACTAAAACCTCTACTACCCACCCACCCCCCCCACCCTCTCATTGGGCTTGCTACATACTGGCTAAAAAAGTTCTCCTGAATGCAATTTAAGAATTTTGTGCCCTCTATACCCTTCACACTGTTTGTATCTCAGTTAATATTAGGGTAGTTGAAATCCCTTACTTATACTGTCCTATTGTTTTTGCACTTCTCAGAAATTTGCCTACATTTTTGCTCTTCTATCTCCCTCTCACTGTTTGGGGGTCTATAGTACACTCTATGATAGTAGTGTGACTGCCTCTTTTTTGTTCCTTAGCTCAACCCATACTGTCTCATTTGATGATCCTTCTAACATATCATCCCTCCTCACAGCTGTAATTGTTTTTTTAACCAATATTGCACCCCCCCTCCTTTTTTATCCCCCTCTCTATCTTGTCTGGAAACCCTGTTACCAGGAACATTGAGCTGCCATTCCTGCCCCTCTTTAAGCCATGTTTCTGTAATAATCTAGGCTAGCATTTCTGCACAGTATCGAGGGAGTGCTGCACTGTCGGAGGAGTCGTCTTTCAGATGAGATGTTAAACTGAGGCTCCGTCTGCCCTCTCAGGTAGACATAAAAGATCCCTGGGCACTATTCAAAGAGCAGGGAAGTTCTCCCGGTGTCCGGGCCAACATCTATCCCTCAACCAACAGCTAACATAGATGATCTGGTCATTTATTTAATTGCTGTTTGTGGGAGCTTGCTATGCACAAATTGGCTGCTGCGTTTCCTACATTGCAACAGTGACTACACTTCAAAATTATTTCAATGGCTGTAATGCACTTTGGGATGTCCTGAGGTCATGCAGGGCGCTATATAAATGCAAGTTCTTTCTTTATATTTATTTTCACCTCCTTATTTTCTTTTCCTGTCAGTTTTCTCCCAGCCTTGCCTATTTTTTGAAAAAGCATTAGCTCCTTGCTGAGCTACAATTTTATGGGCACGCAGCATAATCAAGAGCCAAAGTATGAGGGTTGGCAGTGAGTGTTGGTGAATTATCTAACCACGGGAGGGCATCACAGTTCAGCCCATTAACACACGTGCGCATTTTCCAGCAGAGGTACAGGAGTATGATCAGAAGTGAGATCAAGGGGGTGATTTTAAACCCCAATAACGGGTGGGTCCCAATAACAGGTGGGTGGGAGTTGAAAATAGTTGTTCTTTTGGGTCGCAACCGCAAAATTTTCGGACTTTGCATTCCCAGTGCGAAGCCTGTACTTTTACACGCCAACATTAAACCCGGAAATAAAGCCGGGTTGCGGTCGTGACCCAAAAAACAACTATTTTCAACTCCCACCCTCCCCCAAACCACCCTTTCCTGGGGTTTAATATCACCCCATAGAAGTTGATTCTTACTCTCTCTTTCTTTCTCTCATTCTCTCTGACCCCATTCAAGGATGGGACCTACAGATGGAGACAGGAGATGGAGGAGCATGGTCCCAGCTCAAAGTCTATACATAGGAACATAGGAACAGAAGTAGGCCATTCAGCCCCTCGTGCCTGCTCCGCCATTTGATAAGATCATGGCTGATCTGTCATCTAACTCCATATACCTGCCTTTGGCCTATATGCTTTAATACCTTTGGTTGACAAAATGCTATCTATCTTAGATACAACACTTAGCCTTCCTTCCCACTTCATCCTATTTAGGAAGACAATCACTGACATGCAGTCTTGCATAGATCAGGAGCTCCATGCCAGCTGTTTGGCAAAGGCTGCTCATCAATAAATTGTTATGCGGAGGTACTCCTAACACTTTTCCTCTTCCTATGTTTACAAGTATGGAAAAAAAGTTGGCTTGGGGCTCTCACACCTTGATTCTACCAGCACCTCAGCTGGCACCCCACCTCAATCTCATGGCCCAGCACTAGCATAGATCCATTCAAAAGAAAGAGCCCAAGGCAGCTTGACTTCCATTAGCAGTACCTCCTTCAGCATGTTTCACAATCCTGCCATTGCCTCCTGGTGAATTGAAGTCTCCACAGACCTCTGAAAGGTCCAAATAATTCCTATGGGTCGGACATCCAGGTGGCATGATAGTAGGAGGGCACATACTTGCCCCTATGATGATGCTTCACTGCCCTGGCATCCAAACGTACTTATTCTTCCTCTTCCTCCTTTTCTCCAAGTAACATGAATACAAAGGAATTCCAAATGGGACACTCATTGTGCTAAAGGGGATGGTGAGAGCACCGAACTCCCCAGATTTGGAGCTCCTGGCTACAGTGTGGCCTTTCTGTAATGGCAAACTTTTGAAGTTTTCTCACCTCAGTGGCCAAACATTAATTTCTCACTGTCTATTTAATTTGCTGCCTGTCTCTTGGGCATTTGAAGCACATTGTTGCTGACCAGAACACGAGTTGATATGGGTGCTGTGAACACATGATCTGCGATCAATAGAAATGGAGGTAATCAATGCTGAGGCCTCAGAGAAATAACTTGCAGACCACATTAATGTAATTTGAATGGGGGGGGGGGGGGGGGAGGGTGGAAAATTGGTCTACCCCAGTAGCGCAAGACGGGTTAACAGTAAACGAACACAAACACATGCGTGCACGCACGCACTGAAAGGCAGAGGAAACTCAGCCTCACAGTGTTACTATAATATGAAGATTTTAAGGTAGATTTTCTTGTCCTGGGCAAATTTCATTGAGAATTGCTAGGCCAAACACACCAATCTAGAAATCTCACAAAAGTTGATGAATAACTTCAAAAAAACTGGCACAGCACAGCTCCAAAAAATCTGACAACTCAAAAAATCAATAATTAGAAGCAGCACTGAATATAGTCCTGTTGTCAAGGGCACTGCTTTAAGGTAACTGAATAAGTTAAATTCCTTTTTTATTACAATGGATTTCAGGATTTTTACCAATGGGTTTGGGGAATGCATTCTGCAATTTAGTTTATTCTTTTATAAAGACTGAAACCCAGTGGCCTTACCTATAGCATTTGTGAATGTCACCAATTTACAATGAGCTTGTTGACTTAAGCTGCTTTATCCAATCTTCCAACAGGGGAAAAAGCAAAAGTACACAAAAGTTCAAATTTTGCCGCAGTGGATTTACAAATTTCTCAAAAGGGAAATGGGCATTGATTGTGTAAAATTGATTTCCTGCATTAGAGTTAGGGTTAGTATGCTCCTGTCCCAGGAAATTTGGAATTTTAACATAGTGTTGCTGCAATTTCCAACATTTTGGAGTCTACTATAAAAATGATAAGTGTGTAGAGTGCACTAGATCCCTAGGTGAGTTCAGAAACAGCAAAATATCATCTGCCCAGCGGAGCACATTTCAGAAATGCCAAGAACAGGCACTCTGAGGCTGTCCCTTATAACACTGTCCAACATATCACTGAGGAAGACATTAAATTGGATGGGTAACAATGGACAACTTTGCCTGATTCCTCTTTTGAGTGAATCTCCCATCTTCCTTGACACAGATTATGGAGCTAGAGTACACATCTCAGACAAAGTCCAAGATTTTGCTCTGTACTCCCATAGCTTACAGCTTCTTCGTGAAGGCTGCATGAGGCACTAGAAAAAAAATGAAAGTAATGTTTCTTCTGAACCTTATTGCACTTTATAATCTCATATAAAACCATAACCTGCCTTACACAATGCACACGAGAGCAAGATCCAGCTTGTTCCATTCTGATTACTCTGCAGGCCATCATAGCGTCCAATGTATGTGTCACAATTAGTTGAAGGGCCACCTTAAAGGCTACCTATTTGGAAAGGTTCAAAAAACATTTCTACACATTAGCAGCCTTTGCAAAGCTGAAGGGGAAGAGGCAAAAATGAACTGAAAGGAAACCCAATATGGAGGAACAAAACAGTCTGTGGGCAAGTGAGGAAAAAGCCCAGCGTTTGACCCCATTTCATGGCTAGTAAAGTGGATATTATGATGCATGAGGAGGGTGCGAGGAGAGTTGCCGTGCAATAATACATGTACTGAAAACTATTACTAATGTCTACATCCTGCAGTCTTCAGCCACTAAACAAGATTCTTGTTTGTCTGAGCTGCTGCCTTTCAAAAACATCACATGAACACATCCATTAATTAACCTGTGATTTCCTTCTGGCATCAGCTCTATCACATAAGGTAAATGTTCCAGTCCTACACTGTTGTCTGTCCAATTCATGTTGGTGACCAAATGCTGATGCTGTTGACTGCTTAGGATACACAAAGACTGACGCTGCAAAAATAAACTGGTAAGTAATTCTCCACCTTTGTTGAAAAGTTTCAAGTATTCCTGGCATCCAAATATTCATTCATTGAACAAAAACTACAGCAATCCCACTAATCTGCCAATATAAATTTTCATGTTGCACCACTTAATCCGATACCACCCTAATCTCAGGACCATCCATACTCCTAAGGATGGGTGACATCCTTATATCCTTTCTGTTGTCCTGGAGACTGATACTGAACTATTGATGCTTGCAAGGACAGCTATGTGCTTGGCACCAGTGCAATATAGGCACAGGCAAAGTTACTCACCCACAAACTTGGAAGGTTCTCATTCTAAAGTTTCCCCATCAAACTTGCTTCCAGTTTATTTAGTTATCTGACTATTACCAAATAAATAGCCATCAGAAAGAAGGGGCAAGCACCACCTATTATAGGCTGGCCAAACACCCAAGTTGATGGGAATCACTAGATCATCTGCATGACATGGATAAGGGGGGAGGGAATGCCAAATATTTTGAACGCTATTGAGCACTGCACAATATCTGATTCTTAGGTACAATTCCTTTACTGGCTGGTGCTTCATATTACAGATACGACTCTTAGGCAACATTACAACTGATCCATTACGGCTTTAGCAAATGCAAGTAATATATGCAGTAGTCAGTTTCATTTCTATACAGTCACCTTTTGGAATATAACACATTGCATTCCTTCCAATATTCAACCAATTCGTATCTCTGTTGTTCAAACTATGTAGCAGAATAGCAGAAATCCTGTGATTAAATCACAGAACCGCAGGAGCCTGGCATCAGTTGCTATCTTCCCTGACATTTATTATTGATTGGTGAGGGGTTTGTTTTCAATTAGGGAATTAAATCACCCACACAAACTCCACTTATAAGTGTGTAGGGTTGATTTCTGAGTTTCCACTGGCGGTGCAAAGCCTCAATGGCTAAGTAAGTGTGCTGCAAAATTGGGCGTGCAACCAGGGTACCTGATCTGTAGTGCGCTGTTTTTTGTACTGCAAAATGCAGTCAACTTTTTGCAGGTTAAAAATATAATTGGTGCCACACTGCATCTTTTCTGCTGGCAATACCACTTGTCCATTGAAATCTGAGCAGCTGTGTATGGATGGCCTGGCTTCTTAAAGGTGAGTGACATTTTTATTTTTTGGCTTGAAAGTCAATTTTTTTTTGCTTAGTGTATTATTTTATCTGAATTTTTATTAGTGAATTACCTTTTGTTGCTGTTTAGGTCTGATTTTTTTTTGCATTGCCCAATCCATTCCTTGCACTGACTTGTTTCTAGTTGCTCCTTTGCTGACAGCAACTAAAAGGCCCGGATGTAAATTCCTTTGGGAGTTCTAATGAAGCTCTTAGATATGAAAGAGGAACAGCAATTTTCCTACACCTCTCCTACCGACCCTCCCACCCAAGCCTTGGCAGAGGTTGACAAATATTTTAAATTCATTTTGAACCTTCGTAATGGCTGAAACAATATTTAGTCCCCACAAGCTTGAACTTACCTTTAAGAGGCCAGATTGCTTCAATTTTGAGTTGCTAGAAAGATTTTCCATAGCCCATTAGGTCAGGGACGTCTAACCTTTGGTGTTGGGGGCCAGATTCATGTGGCAAACCAATGAGTGAGCTACAATTGATTATTAATATACATTATCTATAATAATTTACATAAAAATGTGAACCCCCCCCCCACACACACCATACACAAAGAGAGATATCACACATATGCAAAAAACCAGGGCCTTCCTATTCGCTTTTTGCCCCATCATTGTCCATCCCCTCCCCCCAAGCCTGAAACGTTGGATGCTTCAAGTTCAATCAGGGAGCAGCTTTTTCCAGTCATTCAAGCCCGAGAACTTTAAAGAACTGAAACTGGATTTGCGCACAAGCACAAAGATGACAGGCCCTCGCCACTTCCTGAGACCCACACTCAGCACCATGCACTGCTGCATCCACACTCTCAACCTCTCCATTTTAATTCCCGTCCCACTCCTACTCTGACCTCGGCCTCTTACACTGTTCCAATGAATTGCAATATAAGCCCGAGGAACAGCACCTTATCTTTCGTTTAGGCACCTTACAATCTTCCGGACTCAACATTGATTTCAATAACTTCAGATCATAACCACTACTCCCATTTTTTCGGGGGGGCAGGTGCTGGTGATGGTTCTGCTGTTGCCATTTACAGCTACTCCTGACCAATCTTTTGTTTCTTTACTTGTCCCATTACCACCCTCCTTGCCTTGCTCCATCATCCCTTTTGTCATTTAATCACTCCTGCCCTCCACCCTATTACAGACCTTCCTTTCTGTTCTTTCCTCACCCCCCGCCCCCCCACCGCTTTCCTTGGCTCTGTACTTGCTTAAAAAGTTTAACTCTTTTAACATCGTCCAGCTCTGACGAAAGGTCTTCGACCTGAAACTTTAACTCTGTTTCTTCCTCCACAGATGCCGCCTGACTTGCTGAGCTTCTCCAGCATTTTCTATTATTTCAGATTTCCAGCATCTGCAGTATTTTGCTTTTGAGGAACCAACAGGAGCTTTGCAAACTGGATCAAAGAAGCTTGCAGATCACATATGGCCTGAGAGCTGCCTCTTGGATATCCCTGCCTTAGGTTATCGGCCATGTGTTGGCATCTTATACCAGTTAGTCAAGTGACCTAACCTCACAAAATTGCACACAGCTCATTCAGTATTCTGTGGGCTAGCTTGACCGAGGCTGTTAATCATTCCTGTAACTGCTTTATCAGGAGTGCAAAATCAGGGCTATATTATATTCTTGTTACTTTTACAGAATAAGTGAACTGGGTGGTTCACTAGATTGTTAAATTATCCTTTCAACTTTGGGGCCTGAGTTTACATCCAATCCAAAGTGCAAGTTTTCTTTCTCTGCTGCCTGGAAGCATGCTATATGAAATGAGTTACAACATTTTCAACCTCATTCCTAATAGGCATGTGTTCACAGCACAAAGCTGGACAAATTACTTAATGAGGCTACAAGGATGGTCGATGTGGAAAATGAAAAAAAATCAGACTGAGGTATGGGATCTTCTGATGTTGGGAGCTGAACTCTGCATCTGCTATGTGCATTTACTGGACTTGGGAATATTTGATGTTCACACTGGGTGTTGAAAGTATTTCATCTCTCAGCACTAGCACTCCTCAGCTCTGGAGTGCAAAAATATAAAAATAACTAATTATGAAAAAGTGGAATGTTAAATTATCTTTTCAAAAAACATGTCTTTCATAAAATATAAAACTGGTTCTTGAATACTTTAATGTCAATGTGGCAGTGACAAGAATATGCTCTGAGGTCAGATGGTACTAGGATTCAAAACTATTAATGGCTAACCTGAAGGACTCCATTACTAAGATTTAGATTCAAAGTGGAAATGTTGGCGATAATTTTAACTTTGTGAGATAGTGTAAAACGGGTGATGGCTAATCGACAGCCCATTTTACATCTCTCCCGATTTTTATTTTGCGAACCAATTTCTAGACCTATGTCTCCTTAAAACCATTATATTTCTGAATATTACAAGATGTTAAATTGCATACTTGTACACTAACAGATATGTTTACTATTCAGTTATACTAACTTCTTGTATTTTGCTCTCATGATTTGTCTCAATTTACTATGAAGTGTACAATATGCCAGCGTGTACAGGATGCAAGTGTTTTCATTACGGATGACTCCTTTCTTTCTCTAGCTGCTGCTCCCTGCTTTGTATGTTACTACCTTAAAGCCTAACTGCCCCCACTCTACCATCCCCCTCCATAAAGATGTGAAATAGAGGGATTTTAAAATTGGATTTACATTTATGATAATGTGTTTGGCAAACTTTTTTTGCGCCGGCAAGGCATAATGAAGTAAATTATGTTGAAATACATAACCACGTAATATCTTAATGAAAATGTTATACAATCTTCTCACTCCCCCAAACAAAAAATGTTTGCCAAATACTTTTTCATGGAGACAATGCTCCCTTAAATGTTTATATTATTTGAAAGCATAAATGTTTTGCACAGTTTTATAAAAAGTTTCTTTAATAAAACCACTTATTTTACAATGTCATCATAGTGTGAGATGACAACAGTAACTGGCCAGAATATATTGACCTTTCCCTTGAGTAAGCGGGAATAGCCTATTTCAGTTAACCTCTTATTCTCTACAGTACAAAAATATTTTTTTTTTACTTGTTCCTTGTCTTCACCATAAATGTATTCCAAGGTCTGACTGTTAGCATGTCAAATGTAATAGAAGCTTCTTTTTGCTGTCAAAGTGATCAAAGGGAGGTTGAAAATGGGATCTATAAACAGATGCTGCCCAATCACAAACCTTAAAGGAGAAAACAGTGTGGCCAGATGTTGAAGTGACCTTCGGACCGAGGAACATGCTGACATGGCATTGATTTAGATAGTTGTTGGCAGGGGGTTTTATCCCAGTAGCAGGAAAAGCAGAAGGTAAAGAAAAACTCTTCCCAGCATCCCCTTCAAACAAAATTTAGAAGTATTGGTCGATGGGGCTGATGTCTGTCAAAGATGTAGAACTCACCATGCAATCCTGCCAGTAGGTATTACATCAAAAAGAGTTACTTGAATGAACACAAACATCTTGCGGCTGTGCCAATCTGCATCCCCCTCAACTTTGTAACAGGTTTTTTTTGTTTGAATACTGATTTACAATAATTATTAGAAAAGATAGGGCAACTATGCATGGATGTGGTAATCTTTTAAGATAAGGTGCATATGTCAGCAGTTGTATAAGAACTTGTCATCTTTCAGTCACTTATACTGAGTAATGCATCTAAATCATATAGAAAGAAACAAAAGTTATCATGTTTTGATAACAGCTATAACTGGTGGATACTACACAATTTTATCAAGCGCAAAAGTCTTGACAAAAAGTTTCATACATGTATGTACAATGATTTGTGAAACAGTACTACATTCTTCTTTCAAAATTAGCACAAAAAAATACTGCATCAGCCTGGCACTGGAAATTTCTTCTTGAATGTGAAAAACATATATCTCACATATGTCAGCCATGGCGAGTTTTGAACAAACAAAAAGACCCTAAACTGACTGACTTACATACATCTCCTCTTAAAGCTTAACCATTCATTCTGAAATACTGCTGAATATTGAGTGAAATTTTCACATGTACAAAATCAAACAGTTAGGCAGTGAAATTACCAATCTCATCCACCGATATAAAAATAAGGGTGCAATATGCATTCAATTTCTGAGCTGCTGATTTGGAAAATTATGAAATTAGTACTATCATAAAACGCAATAATTTACACAATCTATAATGGATACCATAGTGTATATGTAATAAAAACTAGTGGGTATATTTTCATCTAGGTGTTCATGGGAACAAAATAGATGAAACTAAACGGGTGAGCAAAAGCAATAATTGACTTTTCTTGCCTTATTACCACCAATCTAAGTGATCCTTACAGTGTAAAATGAGCAGAGAGCAACAAAAAATATATTCCTTGTGAAGGCCTATGTTAAGGAACACATATATTTTTGTGCAAAGGGTATACACACAGAAGTTAGTGTGATGAAGGAAGTGAATTCTTTCATTGGGATTGAGGTTTGCCATCTGGTCCACAAAGCCCAGAAGACAACGTCAACCATCTACTCTGTGCTACCAGTTGTAATGGAGGTCGCCACTACTCTCAACTTTTAAGTCATAGGATCCTTTCAGGCATCCACAAGGGACATCACAGGAGTCACTCGCTATGCTGCCACTGTTACATTGTAGAGGTGCACACCCTGTTTCGATCATGCACCAACCTATATTCAAAACACCACCAGGAGCAGAAGTAGTAAGCGTTTTCACCATTCGTGGCCATTCTAAGCTAAAGGACATCATTAAGTGCATCTATCGACTATATTATGCTATAACATATTTCAATAAGAAGGGCTATTCTTATATCTATTATATCTATCATCATTGAAATGGCAGCCCCTGCTGGAAAATATCGCACTTTCTGGAGAGGATGCACAATGCTTTCATTCAGAGAGAATCAAAAGCCACACAGTTCCTTAATGGAGATGGGATGGGCAGTTGACTTGATGAGAGATGCCCTACTCAGTGCAACTCTATACCCCAACTAAAAATACATTCAATAAGGCACATGGGGAAACTAGGGCCCTCACTAAGCAGGCATTTTTGGTGCTTGGAACAATGGAGAGCCTTACAATGTGCCCGTGAGAAAGATGACAAATTGTAATAGTATTTCCACCATATTTCTTTGAAAAGAGGTCGCACCATGGACTTAAATGAAGAACAGTAACAAACCATGGAAAAGACCAGGAGGAAATGCTGCACACCAACCACCAGCTTTGTACCAACCACTGCAGCCAGCAGAAAGGTGAAGGAAGACCTGATTTATTTTCCTCAGCTCAGTGAACTCTGTAATTGGACACTATTGCTTTCTATTAGACATAGTTTCATTGATGGGACCGCTACTTGCTTTCCTGTGTACTACTTGCCAATAATTGAACATGCTCAATTGTCTTTACTTCTTGACACTGACTCACAGTAAAAGAATTACAGAATGCAACATGCATTCAAAGCAACATAATTTTATTGGCCCGTAAATTGCTCCGAGCGGCGAACCAGCAGTGGTCACTGCTCATTAAATTTAAATTCACCCGCTAAGCTACTGTATTCTTTTAGGCGGCAACTTCCTTGAATTGCGATTTCAAATAACACTGGCGTTCTTTCCCAGGCTGTGTGAGGGGTGAAAGGATCTCTAAGGCAACCAATCTTAACCAATCAGCTTGAAGCAAACGCTATGAGAACCAGGAAGTGCAGTTCATAGACAAACAGCGCAGATTAAAAACCCGGATGTGCCCGTTAAGGTATTATAAAATGACTTAGGGAAAGCAAAACAAAGAGAGGATAAGATTAAAGACTGAGATAAAGAAACAGAAGGAAAAAGTAAAAGAAAACATCTTAATTTTTTTTAAATGTCCAAAAACTATTAAAATCAGGAGTAACGAGACTGGGCAGGAAAGCAAGTTGGCGCTGGTCCGTTGTTTCTACTGATTGCAGCCGGCGATGCCCCTTTAAGGTGAGGTTGTCAGATCGCCGGCAAATCAGGAAGAGCAAGTTCCACATTTCCATGTTTGACTGCGCATGTGTGGTCGCCAGAACCTGCTCTTTGATTTCGCCACTAATTACGGTGAGCACTGTTGGGCTCACCATTATTTCCGGCCCAATATCTTTCAGCATCTGTGGTATGAGTGCATGTATTGTTTTAGTGCCTGTGCTGTTCCAGTGAATATGCTGTAAGTGTTTAGTATGTTTTTCTGGCACATTTACCACTGTTCAGTCATACAGTTCTTCTGTTCCTTCTCCGGATGCCCTAATCTCCCCCAGGTGAGGGGGTAAAACTGGTAGGTGTCCACTTGGTAACTTGCCAGCTGTATGGGAATCATGAAAACCATTGCCTATATCTATGACTTCCTCTGATGGACTTGCATCAGTATCTGGGGGCTTTTGCTTTTGGAAGTGGTGCCTGCAGTCCCTTATGCAGGGCTATGTAATGGCACAAATCTGTTGTTATCACAGGAGGCAACTGGCTGCTTTTGTGCTTCTGCAAGCAGGCCACTTTAGGACTTGTTCTCATGAGGTCCCCTGATCTCCCTGAGCTTAGAAAGGTAGCAGCTGTGAATCTTTAAATTCCTCCCTCATGGTTGCCGCTATGCATTCTTCGATCAAATTGAAGATGCTTGCGGTGAACTATCCATACCACATTCCACTGCATGAGTATCAACCTTATGGAGGCAAATGACTCTCAACAAAGTCAATGCTTTCTAATATCATATGTCTGAAAGCAGAGCCCATAACATTTGTATCCTGAGACAACTGAAGAGGATGAAATCCATTGGATCTTCACCTTGTCCCTGCTTAGCCTTTATCATCCCCTACCTCTTCTACCCTTTCATTACTAGTGCCGTGTGTTTTGTGTAATGTTTCCTAAAACACATTATTATCCAAGTGTTGAGAGGTACTTATATCTGAGCTGGTGTTTAGTAAAGTGTGTAGCAATAGTCATTGCTATTCTGGCTGTTCTTGTGCTGTTGGTGCTGCAGATTGTTGATTCCCCCTCGCACGTGAATAGAGCACAGGGGACTACATGAGTCCATAAGCACGCTTATCGATTTGGCTACTTTATTATCACATGAACTATTAAGTTTTTCTGCATAGTTAAAGGGGTTAATAATGCAATGACAGGCACCCCATATTAAGCACGAAGGCTTGAGGTCTATGACACGCCCGATGGGCTCAGCACAGCTTGGCTGGCCAGCATGAACGGTGGTAGGATCCTGCACATAAGTAGTATGCAAGGCTCATTAGGACCTCAAAATGCAACTGGAGGGCTCAAGTCCACTGACTTCAACATCCAAATTCCCGATATGCATTTAGTGACAAGGGGTCATCAAATTAAAATTGCCATCAAGAGTGTGAGGAGAGGCATTAGGTCATTTTTTTTTGTGTAGAACATTGTTGGATCATGGAATGCTTTGCCACGGGGAGTAGATGAGACAGAGGCAATCTTTAAAAGAGAAAGTTACATAAGTATTTGAAGCAGAGGAAGATATAGGGCAGTGGGGCAAGAGCAGGGCAGTGGGATTAGTTTTGAATTGCGGGAGCAAAGATTCAGAACAGACCCGATGGGCCGAGTGTCCTCCTTCTGTACTGTAAACTTCTTTGGTTCTCTGGAAGCTCTGAACTGGGAGTACAAATCTGTAAAAATCTATCCAATGGATTTGGTCTGCACCTTTCTAACTTCATTAAGCCTACTGTCTTTGAAAGACTTCCTTCCTTTGTTCTATTGCAGCAAGTCTCACAAAAACCCTCCCAAATGACCAGCCGTTTCCTGGAATCGGGGGTCCCTCCCCTGAGCGCTTGACTCCAGCAACCCAGGAAATTCAGCGATTTAAATTTCCTGCCGCAGTGCACCCCACCCCGAGACATCACCAGCTGCTGTTGGAGAAGCCTCTGGCTCAGTGATGTCCCCCACAGAGAGCTGCGACCTCGTGGAGCGCAGTCGGGAGGGGACTGAAGAGTCGGGAATCGGGGGGGGGGGTCTTGACAATCAGGGTGGAGTTCCTCGGTTTCCCCTCTTCCCAACCCACGGTTTCCCCTCTTCGCCTGCTCTTGGTTCTTGGAACTTATTGCACAACAGCTGTTGGCACGAAACCACAAACAAAAATACTCAAGTACAGGGGACCCAACCTTTATAAGGTCAATGTAATAACATTTGTAGAAGTTAGGTGATCAAATGTCATGTGATCAGACTGTCACGTGGTCAGACCTCCAGGAATACCTCCAACCAGAGTTGGCAACCCCGCCTTAAAAGGATCCATCACCTTGCAGTCTTTGTCATTCTAATATGTGCAGTTTTTACTATAAGAATAGTTCTGATTAAGGCAGGGTGAACTTGTTGTTTGAAATTCATTCATTTTTCAATCAGTAACAATGAGTCAATTTCAAAACCATATATGTTTGTCACAATCATATCTGTCCTTCAGTAATATTTTTATAGTAACACTAGTCGATCCTCTACGGTGTTGCACACAGTCAAGACCAAGTGTAGTCTTCAGATGAAAAGGGGTTAGAGACTGGGGAATAACTGGATCAGAGCATGCAGACGGAATTTAAAGTCATACATTCTGTACTTATTTTGTCTAATACTATTATTTTATTTGATAAATTAGAGTTAAATAGCAAAACTTACAGCAATCTTGGAAGCAGAGGAGTAGAATTGGTTGGAGCATCAGAGTTTCTCTGCAGTACAGACCGAGGAGTTGGGAGGCTCAATACTGAGGCATTACAGCGCCACCAATAGTAAAAGGGTGCAATTACATCACTCAAAGTTTACATAGGCAGTTTCCATTTTAAATGTGGACATCGGAATTTATAAATGGAAAAGTTGATAAGATAAGGTTTGTAGCCAGGAAGTGCATGCAGACCTAAGATTTTTAATATATAAATTGTAGCCTTATTTTGGTGGTCTTGTCATGAATCTTCTTCCATAATACCTGCCAGGTTCTGTCTGTGCTGTGACGACATTTCTTTATCAAGAACATTATCATCTCCATATCCCAGAAATTATACCCAAGTCCAGGTCATTAATATACATCAAAAAGGGCAGTAGTCTGAATAGCGACCCCTGGGGAACACCACTGTATACTTCCCTCCAGTCTGAATAACAGCCGTTCACCACTACTCTCTGCTTTCTGTCCCTTAGCCAATTTTGTATCCACGCTGCCACTGTCCCTTTAATCCCACAGGCTTTAATTTTGCTAACAAGTCTATTATGTGGCATTTTATCAAATGCCTTTTGAAAGCCCATATACCACTATATCATAGTCCCATGTGCCGACTTGAGCCTGTAGCTCACCAACCACGCTATTTGCATTTACGCACATGCACTCCAAGCTCACCTTTGACTGCCTCGCATCTGTCCCCTGTCTGATCCCTCCTATTTCTGAACTATAGTGCTATTTGCCTCTCTCAGTCCTCTGTGCACCTTGTTACTCCTCCCATTTCATCCTGGTGCCCATCTCCCTCCCAATTTAGTTTAAGCCCTGCCCCACAGCACTAGTTAACCTCCCCGTGAGGACACTGGTCCCAGCTCTGTTGAGGTGCAATCCGTCCATCTTGTACAGGTCCCTCCTGCCCCAGAACTGATCCCAATGCCCCAGGAATCTGAAGCCCTCTCTCCTGCGCCATTTCTCCAGCTACGCATTAACCTGTCTTATCCTACTATTCCTATACTCTCTAGCATGCAACGCTGGGAGTTATCGAGATTACTTACTAATTTACTAACTATTGCTTTTTAACTTCCTTCCTAGCTCCTGAAACTCTGACTGCAGGACCTCAACCCTTTTCCTACCTGCCATTGGCTCCCACATGGAACATGACTTCTGGCTGTTCCCCTTCCCCTCGCAGAATATCCTGCATCTGTTCAGTGATGTCCTTTACCCTGGCACCAGGGAGGCAACACACCATTCGAGACTCACGTCGGCGGTCGCAGAAACGCCTGTCTATCCCCCTGACTATCGAATCCCCCATAACAACTGCATTTCTACACTTTTTTGTGCCCCTCCCTGCAGCCAAGTCTCCCACGGTACCATGGATTTGCTTCTGACTACACTCCCCCAAGGTGACATCATCCTCACTGATATTCCACACTGAATACTGGTTTGTGAGTGCCACACTCCCAGGGGACTCCTGCACTGCCTGCCTGTTCCTCCTAGTCTGCCTGGTGATCACCCACTCCCTCTCCTCCTGAACTCTCCGTAGCTGCGGGGTGACCACCTCCTGAAAGTGCTAACCACAAAACTCTCAGCTTCCCGTATGCACTGTAGTGACGCCAGCCGCCCCTCAAGCTCAGAAATCCTGAGCTCGAGCTCGAGCAGTTGGCGGCACTTCCTGCATATGTGGTTTTCTAGGACACACAAAGTGTTCTGGAGTTCTCACATGGCACAGGATGTGCATGTGACGGGCCCCAGCCGTCCTGCCAAGTTACCTAACACTTATTTAAAACTGTTTTTATTTAGCTTTATGGCTATTTAACTGTTTAGCTAACACTAAAACTCTAACCACTAAAAAATCCACTAGCCACTACTGAAAACACTAACCAATCAACTAAACACCTACAGTAACCAAACACTAACCACCAAAAACACTAATCTTTGAGGTCCTGCTTCCTCCCTAGCTCCTGAAACTGACTATAGGACCTCAACCCTTTTCATAGGAATATAGGAACAGGAGTAGGCCATTCAGCCCCTCGTGTCTGCTCCGCCATTTGATAAGATCATGGCTGATCTGTGATCGAACTCCATATACCTGTCTTTGGCCCATATCCCTTAACAACTTTGATTGCCAAAAAGCTATCTATCTCAGATTTAAATTTAGCAAGTGAGCTAGTATCAATTGCCGTTTGCGGAAGAGAGTTCCAAACTTCTACAACCCTTTGTGTGTAGAAATGTTTTCTAATCTCCTCCTGAAAGGTTTGGCTCTAATTTTTAGACTGTGCCCCCCACTCCTAGAATCCCGAACCAGCGGAAATAGTTTCTCTCTATCCACCCTATCTGTTCCCCTTAATATCTTATAAACTTCGATCAGATCACCCCTTAACCTTCTAAACTCCAGAGAATACAACCCCAATTTGTGTAATCTCTCCTCGTAACTTAACCCTTGAAGTCCGGGTATTATTCTAGTAAACCTACGCTGCACTCCCTCCAAGGCCAATATGTCCTTCCAAAGGTGCGGTGCCCAGAACTGCTCACAGTACTCCAGCTGCGGTCTAACCAGGGTTTTGTATAGCTGCAGCATAACTTCTGCCCCCTTGTACTCTAGTCCTCTAGATATAAAGGCCAGCATTCCATTTGCCTTATCGATGATTTTCTGCACCTGTTCATGACACTTCAATGATCTATGTTCCTGAACCCCTAAGTCCCTTTGGACATCCACTGTTTTTAACTTTTTACCATTTAGAAAGTACCCTGTTCTATCCTTTTTTGATCCAAAGTGGATGACCTCACATTTGTCTACATTGAATTCCATTTGCCACAGTTTTGCCCATTCACCTAATCTATCAATATCCCTTTGTAATTTTATGTTTTCATCTACACTGCTTACAATGCCACCAATCTTTGTGTCATCGGCAAACTTAGATATGAGACTTTCTATGCCTTCATCTAAGTCGTTAATAAATATTGTGAATAATTGAGGCCCCAAGACAGATCCCTGCGGGACTCCACTCGTCACATCCTGCCAATGTGAGTACCTTCCCATTATCCCTACTCTCTGTCGCCTTTCACTCAGCCAACTTCCTAACCAAATCTGTACTTTTCCCTCGATTCCATGGGCTTGTATCTTAGCTAACAGTCTCTTATGTGGGACCTTATCAAATGCCTTCTGGAAGTCCATATAAATAACATCCATTGACATTCCCCTGTCCACTACTTTAGTTACCTCTTGAAAAAATTCAATCAGGTTTGTCAGGCACGACCTACCTTTCACAAATCCATGCTGGTTCTCTCTGATTAACTGAAAATTCTCGAGGTGTTCAGTCACCCTATCCTTAATTATAGACTCCAGCATTTTCCCCACAACAGATGTTACGCTAACTGGTCTATAATTCCCTGGTTTCCCTCTCTCTCCTTTCTTAAAAAGTGGAGTGACATGTGGGATTCGTGTGGTCTTCTCCATAATGCCTATCCGAGCACATACAATGAATAAAACTATTTTCTACTGAGGTGTGTAGTACCTGGTATACACTTCATACCTGTATTGCTTTTCTAAATTATACAGTAGGTTAGAAACATAGATATTTACAGCACCGAGGGAGGCCATTTGGCCCATCATGTCTGTGCCTCTTTGCTAAAGCAAAACAATACTAATTCCAATGTTCCACTCTCTCCCCATCACCCTATATCTTTCTCTGCTTCAAATATTTATACAATTTTCCCTTAGAAGATCCAGTTGTCTCTGACTCAATGATCCCCTGTGCCAAAGCATTCAGTACTGCAGCAGTCCTCTGCATTTCTCCTAACTTCTCTCATTATGCTCTCAGTGACAATTTTAAATTAGTAACCCCTGGTCATTGACTTCCCAAACAGAGGAAATAATCTTTCCCCATTCACTATCAAAACTCTTCATAAATTAGAAAATCTCTCATCTCTTAGCCTTTTCTGCACCAGTGGAAATTGTCTCAGTATCTCATTCATCGCCTCACAATTATAGTTTCCCATCCCTGGCATCATCCTGTGCACACACTATGGCCTACCCAAGGTTTTGTAGTAGCTTTTTGTATTTAACCCTTTCTTACTCACAATAACAAAAAAAGACTCCATTAAAGTAACAATTCCATAAGATTTTTTTTTTAGGTGGGAAGGAGTTAAATGTAGTCAGTACCTGGAGCAAAATTAAGTTGGTGTAATGTTGCTTTGAATGAGCCAGCTTGAACTTGAAATGAACTATAAAGCTAAGAATTACCCTGGAGTTTGAAATCATGTTGCAGGTGGAAAAAACTGTCCACTTCCACTTATAATGACACAGGTATAAAGTGTATTCCAGGTACTACACATCTCAGTAGAGAATGTTACTTTTCATTGTATGTGCTGAGGTACACATTATGGAGGAGATCACACAAATCCCAATAAATATTATAGTTAATAACACACTTCTAATTTAAAGTAAACAAAAGAAACACATTTTCTATAAAAACTATAATTATTATTCCTAGTTGAATGAATTAAGGGGCAACGTGTGAATATAAAACTGAATTTTGCAATGGTTTATAAATTAAGTAGCTT
Organism: Heptranchias perlo; assembly: GCF_035084215.1. NCBI lineage: Eukaryota > Metazoa > Chordata > Chondrichthyes > Hexanchiformes > Hexanchidae > Heptranchias > Heptranchias perlo. Next base: position 72,022,406 of record NC_090327.1, read on the forward strand.
TAAGAATTCAGATGCTTTGTCACTTTACCTGGAGAAATAAAAATTTTCCGTGCTGAAACACGGGTGATGCTCAGCACTTGTCAAAACAAGTATCTGTCAAGGATGTTGCAGACTGTTGCAAAATGACAGTTCAGGATGTTTAAATAGATGGAGCCCCAGGAAAAAAAGCAGAACAGATAGAAAATGTGTGGCTCTAAAATACATCAAACCGACTTCTGTCAACATCACGTCAGAATGGGGAAAAAAGAACTGTTCTTTTTTTATAGTTCAGTGTGCAGTCTGTAGGTGACAAGAGTCTAAATAATCAGTATAATATGCAAAACACCATGGGGGTAATTTTAACCCCAAAGAACGGATGGTTGGGGCGAGTGGGAGGTTAAAATAACAGCTTTTTCCAGCGCGACCGCAACCTGGCTCCAATGCACCCATTTCTGGATGCATGTGCGCAGCCAAAACACAGAAGTCACTATTAATGTCAGCAGGCTGATCATTAACGGGGCAATTTACCTACTTCAGATGTTTGAGGTAGATCATTTTTTTGTTGATTCTGAGGCTGAAACTGATTTTACTTCACCTGCACGGGTTTCCTACGACTTCTGAATCTCACCATTGAAACGGAGGCGCGATGTTGATTTTGTCCTTTAAACCTGCAATTGACACCTGGGCCGTAATTTTCTAACGGCCGTGTAGGTGTGTTGGGGGCGGGGGGGGACTTCAAAAATCACAAAAATGAGGAGCGGGAACTGAAAACAGCTTCAACATGCCGACTTCCAAGTTTCACACAGACGCATCTGTGTGCACGCACCGTTCCTGAACCCGGAAGTCCCACCAGCAATTAAAGCCGGCGGGCTGATATTTAAACCTGTCATTAAGGTACTCAAACTTGTTAAAGTAGTTAATTTTATTGTGATTTAGGCAGGGGAAGGATTTTAATTCTGCCTCAGCGTGTTTTCCGTGCTGTCTGAAAAACTCCATGTTGAAGTTGCCGTGTTTCAGTCAGCAGCCATTTGGACATTTAAATGGCTGTTTGACAGATAGGGGAAAAAAAGGTCAGTTATTACAGCAGGGCACTCAGTTCTCTCAGGCAAACTTTTGGCTGGGAGATCTTTGTGTTTAGACTGAAAATTCTTGGTTTCCATTCAGAATTGTTCTGTTACACATATTTACAAACTTTTCGGACCCCACCAAACTGACACTATCAGGATGCGAGGCGTGATGGCTACATTCACCACTACATCCGAGGACGAGGTACATCACCAGCCTCGCCAGGCACGGCGTGCACTTCCACCACTTGTAGTTCCACAACACACTGCGCCACAGGCACCTGCACAAGAGCACAGAGGGGAACAACAGAGGGAGCAACGTTGCAGGTGGCACTACCTTTGTCAGAGGGTTTACAGACCGAGGCCAAGCTTCCTGAGCCTCTCTGAGGAGCAGTGCATACCAAGGTTGAGAGTGAGTCACCAGGTGGTCGCAGACATCTGCAGCCTCCTTCATGCCGAGCTGCTCCCGGCTGGGCCTGGCGGCATCTCATTACCCGTCGCTGTTAAAGTGACCACTGCCCTCAACTTCTTTGCATCCGGATCATTCCAGGGTGCCACCGGGGACATCGCCGGGGTCTCTCAGTTGTCTGCACACAAGTGCATAAGGCAGGTCACCGGCAGCTTGTTTCGCAGGGCGTCTCACTACGTCAACTTCCCCATCGACGACCTCAGCCAGTCAGAGAGGGCAGTAGGTTTCCGCTCTGTGGCTGGCTTCCCACGGGTAGAGTGTGCAATCGATTGCACGAATATAGCAATCTGAGCACCTCCACACGGGCCAGGGCTGTTCATCAACAGAAAGGGCTATCACTCCATCAACACTCAGCTTGTTTGCATCCACAGGAAAAGATTTCTTCACGGTGCCTCGATCGTTCTGGGGGAGCGCTTCAATACGCACCAGTGAGAGGGGGTCGCATTATAGTAGTGTGTTGTGTCCTGCACAACATGGCGCAACAGAGAGGGGTACTGGTTGAGGAGGCTCCATCCCTTCATCCATCATCCACATGTGCCATCCACACTGAGGAGGAGGAGGAGGAGGATGAACCCACGGGCAGAGCAGCGGCTCACCTGGCTGCTCGTGAGACCGGGGAGTCACTGATATGTGAACCGTTCTCGTAAGATCAGAAAGAGAGAAGAGTCTGGTCCTCACACCACCTGGAAAGAGCAGCACCAACACCAGCAGCTCCCCCCCTACACAAAACAGTCCTGCAACTACATATACACCCACTGTAAAGTCACCCACTGGGTGGCTTCAAATGTCACCGTACATGATGAAGCACATGAAAGGGCGCTATCACAAAAGGCAGTCAAGAACGGGCAAGACGTAACAGTAGTGGTGAGAATAATAACATTTAAAGTGACTTTAACAAAAAACAAATATAAATGAAAAACATGTCAGTCTGTCAGACAACCTAGTGCATACCCTTCGTGATCACAAAACCTTAGCCTTTCTCTTCCTACAACTTCTACGTGGTGCATCCCCTGTGGCCGCAGCAGAGGTAGTGGCAGGTTGTTCATGTTCATGCCCTGGTTGTTGAGATGCTTTGGGCCTACGCCCTCTGGGTTTTGGAGCCCGTGAAAGCCCCTCCAAAGACTGTTCCACCTGCACCTGTACATGGGCAGACTCAGCCACCTGGAAAGGAGGCAGCATTGCGGGTACTGGTTGAGATGGGGGCAACGGGTGAGACGTGGGAGCGCTTTGAGAGGCTTCCCCACTTCCATGTCCCCTTTCACCATCACCCAGTTCCTGGGCCAGGCCCAGATCACTCCTACCACCCTGCTGGACAACAGTGTGGTGGACATGTGATGTGTTGGAAGGCCACTTCTAAAGTATCTGTCAGCCTGTTTAAGACGGCAGAATGTTGTTCACCCTGAGTCCGCAAGGCTGTTGTCAGGGCCTGAATGGACTAATTTGTGAACCGTGCTTGAATCTCAATGGAGGCTAGCCTTCTCTCCATCGCAGACATTTCCGCAGCTATCTGCAACACTATCTCAGACATTCCCTCACGTCCCTGTGACACTATCTCAGAAATTCCCTCCTGTACCAGTGCCACCATTCCACTAATGCAGGAGTTGGACTCCTCCATCCTCTGCACTATTGTGGGGAGTGTGCATGGCACCTGTTCCAGTACCTCAAAAATGTGCTGCTGTCCCTCGATCATTCTCCTATTAATGGATGGCCCCCAGGGTTCAGCATCTGGGTCCAGCTGAGCAGAGCCTGGAGAGGAGTGCGCCCACTGACGCAGACTCTCCACAGCTGCCCCTTCCATCAGTGTCTGCTTGTGCTCACTTGCGTGTGGTGACTCATCAGGTGCCAACCCAACTAACTGACTACTAGGACCCACCGAGGTGTGAGTATATGCGCTGGTGGATGGCTCACTAAGATATGATGGAGTGCCCTCAGAGGCCTGGAGCTCCTCTGAGGAATCGCCCTCTGCCGCCACTGCAGTCGTTGAAGGGCGTGTAAGAGAACAGAAGGCAATATTAAGCCTCAACAGAGATGTGTCATGTTGCGATGAGCATACTGAGGTGTTCACATGCCAATCATTGTTAACATCAATTTATATTGTGTGTGAGATGAATGTTAAAGTTGTGTCACCAGATGATTGTGGGGGGCCAGTCTCGGCGTCCCTGACGGACAGGCACTTGAAGGTGCAGCTGATCTCTAACACCGCCTCCTCCGGGTCTGTGAGGACCACTATTTGTGAGGCGCCCCTCCAGTCCTCGCCCTATTGCGTGTATTTTGCACTCTCTTCTTCTAGAAGGGGAGTGAGTACAGATGTGTGAGTGAGTGATGGTGAAGTGGCCAACCGATGAATGCACTGCTTTGGGTGAGGCTGATCGTGAAAGAGGTGCATCAGAGGGTGAGTATCAGAGAGAGATAACACATTGGATGAGGACTGGGGCGAGTGGTAGGGGTGGGGTCACAAATTGGGAGATGAGGAGTTGCAGGTAAGTTGAGGATGAGCCTTAAGTGGGTGAGGAGTGACATGATGGAGTAGTCTTGGCAGTGCAGAATGATGTTGACAGGGGGTGGGGGTGGTGGTGATGTGCAACACAGAATGCAAGAGAATTATCATCACTTTTGCTGACCTAGTTAGGTCATTGAAACGCTCCTTGCACTGGACCCAACTGCGGGAGATGTTGCTGCTGCTGGTGACCTCTGCCACCTCGAGCCAGGCCTTCTTGGTGGCTGAGGGAGGGCGCATCCTCCTGTCCTCCGGGTAAATCATTTTCCCCCTCCTCCTCACGATGCCCAGTAGCACCTGGAGTGAGGCATCATTAAACCTTGGAGCAACCTTGTCCCTTTGCTGCTCCACATTCTGTGTTGTTGGTCTTTGCTCCAGCAAAAGCCATTGGAGCAATGGCCCTTTAAATCCAGACACTTCAGTTGACAGTCTGTCATGCGGGTGCGCAGTCCAACTACTGCGCAGCTTTCGGACAGCAAATCCGGAAGTCACGTTAAGGGCCACCAATTACCTCGTGATCGCGTGGGAAAAGGTAAACTTTTTTTATTTGGGTTTGCCATGCGCACATTGACGACCCCCCCCACCGCCGCTGCCATTTTAAAATTGAGCTCCTGGTCTCTCAGTTCTCTCAGGCAATTCTATTCACTCTTCCAGCCATCACTCAATTAAATTAAAGATTCAGGAAATAATAAATTGTTAACACCCTGAATCAATCTTGAGTATATGCACAAGCTTATATTTTTAAGAATGATAACAAAATCTGAAATATTGGAGTATTCTTGAAAGAATCATAATATTCTATAAGAACTTGGCTCTTTTGCTAATATGAATTATAGCAATCCGAATATGTTTCCAATTCTTATCCATTCTTTGCCTGTGTGTGTTCCATCTCTTCCCTTCTGTTTCTGGCTTTCCATAGATATTTATGACAAGCTCAGACTCCCACATCTATTTGGATTGTGTTTCTTCCCACCCCACTTCCAGTCAATACTTCACCCCTTTTTCTAATTTTCTCCTTCTCATCATATCTGCTCTAATAAATCTACTTTCCACACGCGTTCCTAAAGGTCCTTCTTTTTCCTCAGCCGAGTCTTCCCTCTGCCGTGATTGACAGGCCCTTTGACTGAATCCACCGTATTTCCCTTATGCAGCAGAAAATAACTGCCAGGGACATCCTTTATGCTTTTCATCTTTTAATGCTATTGCTAATGCTGGTGCTGTTAGGAAGTTCACAATATGAATGTCACTCATATTGCAATGATCATCAAATCGCTTCTCTCCTGCTCAATCTGGTGTTCCTTATTCCTGGCCTGAATCTGAAGCCTGCTGTTTATGCCTTCCTCCCCGTGCAGCCTCAATGCAGACCAGCATGTACTGCAGTGGGTGCGAGATGCAGGTGGCTCCCATTGACTCCTGCTCAACTTCAGTACATTGGCTGTAGATCTTTCCTTGTTTAATATTGGTATATGTTGTCTGCTGGCTTCTCCCCACTAATATACACTCAGTAATAAAAAACCTAAAGTTGTTTGTAAACATAAGGAAGTGTAGAGTACCTTAAAAATACAGCAAGGCGTGTAACCTGCAAAGAGTAAAGGTCCGTGGAAATCCAGGATGGTGGAAACACTCCCAGAACCAACAATAGAATCCTCAGAGCAATAGGCAACTCCAAAGAATGAATCCCAAATAACATGAAACACAGAAGCCAACCAGAAATGATTGAAAAAGATTGTTAACAAATCTGCTTGAATTACACTTGTGTCTGGCGGCGTGTGTACATGTCCTGCATATAGCTCGGCAAACTTCCAACCGGCCGAGGAAACTACCAATCGGACGTGTTGCTGAGTTCTTGGGAACCACCAAGAAATCCTATCCAGAAATTGGATAAATCTCAAGCTTCTGTCTCATTGCCCCTTCCCCCACTCGTCCAGCTCTCCTCCTCACCTACTTCTCTTCTGCTCCACCTCACCACCTTCTCTCTCTTCCCTCCTCCTGCTCACTCTCTATTCCTCCCCTCATCTTTCATTTTCCCTCTCTCTTCTCTCCATCATCCTCCTCTCCCTCACTCCATCCCACCCCTGTCCTCACCCTCTATCCGCACTCTCTCCCCTCCCTATTACCCCCTCGCTGCCTCGTCCTTCCCTACCCTTCATCTTTCCCTCACTCAGTCTGCCTTAACTGTTCTCACTCTCTCTCACCCCTCCCCTCCCTGTCTTGGTTCAATTATCTCCCTTGGTTGACCTGAAAAGTTGTCTTAGTTTTGATTTCCCTGTGCAATGCCATGGGAGATCAGCTAGCAAAAACTGCAACCAACGGAAAGAAATCTCTCCCCGCAGCACCACCATTGCATCACTTTCTACATCCCCCAGTAGAATAATAAATGTGGCCCACTCAACTGAGCAAAAAAAAACAAATCAAACCCCACCCATTGAGCAAAAATTGGGAACCAAGTCCAATGAGTATATATCCAAGAACAACCCGCAAAAAATGACCATTAGCCCAAACCCATCCCCCACAGTATAGGACCACAAACACATAGTAGAAATTCCAGGATAGGACAACAAACCTTCTTCTCCCCACCACTGAGCAGAAATTCTGGCATAGGATCACAAACTCTCATTCACCTCTAACCACCCCATCTCAGAAATTGCTGCTTAGGATTTAAACCAACATTCACTCAGAGCACCCCCCCCCACCCCCCCACAGTGGCCGACCCCCCTCCCGCAATGTCTCTGAACCCCCCCCCACCCCGCGATGTCGCCGCCTTCCCTCCAGCTCAGACTTACCTGGCATCCACTCCCCAGCTACTTTCCCTCCTGACAGGCAGTCAGCCTGTCAATCTGGCTGGCTGTCATGCGGGGAAACCCGGAAGCAAAAATAATTGCCTTCAATTGAGCTGCGATCGCAGATTCCAACGCACTGACTTCACTTCCAGGTTTCCGACGCGATAATCTACCCTCCTGCTCAGTCTCCGGTTCCAAGTAAAAATCATGCCCTATATCTCAGATGAATTTCAGACCCTCCAAAGGATATTCCATAAACAAACCAATGTCTTCCTTAAAACAGGACTGTCAGCCATCAAAGCTGGTACCATAGCAATCAATCTCTAATGAAGCAAGTGTTCCCTCAGTTAACATGCACCATACAATATAGGAGTTCCTCAGGGCAGTGTCCTAGGCCCAACCATCTTCAGCTGCTTCATCAATGACCTTCCCTCCATCATAAGGTCAGAAATGGGAATGTTCGCTGATGATTGCACAGTGTTCAGTTCCATTCGCAACCCCTCAGATAATGAAGCAGTCCGAGCCCGCATGCAACAAGACCTGGACAATATCCAGGCTTTGGCTGATAAGTGGCAAGTAACAGGCAATGACCATCTCCAACAAGAGTCTAACCACCTCCCCATGACATTCAACGGCATTACCATCACTGAATCCCCCACCATCAACATCCTGGAGGTCACCATTGACCAGAAACTTAACTGGACCAGCCATATAAATACTGTGGCTACCAGAGCAGGTCAGAGGCTGGGTATTCTGCGGCGAGTGACTCACCTCCTGACTCCCCAAAGCCTTTCCACCATCTACAAAGCACAAGTCAGGAGTGTGATGGAACACTCTCCACTTGCCTGGATGAGTGCAGCTCCAACAACACTCAAGAAGCTCGACACCATCCAGGACAAAGCAGCCCATTTGATTGGCACCCCATCCACCACCCTAATCATTCACTCCCTTCACCACCAACGCACTGTGGCTGCAGTGTGTACCATCCAGAGGATGCACTGCAGCAACTCGCCAAGGCTTCTTCGACAGCACCTCCCAAACCTGCGACCTCTACCACCTAGAAGGACAAGGGCAGCAGGTACCTGGGAACAACACCACCTGCACGTTCACCTCCAAGTCACACACCATCCCGACTTGGAAATATATCGCCGTTCCTTCATCGTCGCTGGGTCAAAATCCTGGAACTCCCTACCTAACAGCATTGTGGGAGAACCTTCACCACACGGACTGCAGCGGTTCAAGAAGACGGCTCACCACCACCTTCTCAAGGGCAATTAGGAATGGGCAATAAATGTTGGACGCGCCAGCGGCGCCCACATCCCATGAACGAATAATTTTTAAAAATGGCTGGAGCAGATCTAAAAGTGGGGTTAGCTCTTAAATCATACTTCCATGTTTCTATCACAACAGCTAGGTCTATACTCACCCTCAATCTGGACCTCAATTTGCACAGGATATCAGTAGTGAAGCTTCATGCACTGCTTCTCCTGTCTGTGGAACTCTACGCCCAGACAGTGTAGTTGCCTGGAACTCTGTCCCCTACATAAAGAAGTTCAGATGCAGTACTAACCATCACTTGATGAACCATGGTTGCTGGAGAAATCTGACTTGCTCATTAGTATCCCAGTGCAATGTCTCCAAATCTTTCTGTGTTTCCCAGGGTCACCATGGCCAAATTTTCCTGACGCTTGTCCTCATTACTGATGTTTCTGGTTATAATGGCATAAAAAAAATAACCACACACAAATACCTAGCCCCAGAACTTGGTTTGTCTTAAAATCAACTTCATAATACAGGGGTTTCACCATCAATCTTCCTCTTACAACAAAAGCCAAACAATTCAGGGAATGTATTTTTCACTGTTTTCTTTTTTAAAAAATAGCTTCCTTCAAACAAAGAGTACCAATGAGATCAAGGATATTATCTTGAAAGAGTTATTGAATCTAACAGTGCAAAGAAGTAGAAATATACACAGTTGAAAGGAAAGACTCAGTGAAATCTTTATGGCTGTCTCTTTGGGGGTTTATTTTGTTCTTATGGCACTGACTGCAAGTTAAATAAGAGTTATTTTCTTTTTTTTTACTACACACACAGAAATAAGTACATTTACTCATAGCATATTCTTGGAGCTAGGATGCATTATAACTAGTGCAAAACGCAGCTAATCAATCAGAAAAAAACAGAAACAATGACGCTGAATTATCCATTAACCCTCATAATAGGCAAATAAGTGCTATAAATAACTCAGTCCATTAACCCAGCTGCAGATTGCACAAACGGGAGCACTGATGGAGGAAGTAAGGCCTCAAGATGTCCGATTTGAAGAAAAGTGCCAAAGGAAGTAATGAGGATCAAAGTCAATTATGTACAGTGCCCTTAAATGGCATGAGTTGGCAGTCTCGTTCAGAAGGTCATAAAGATGGTTGGTGTGCGAAATGAAAAAAAGGACACAAATACAGAAGGATCAACTCTCTTGAGGATGGGATTAAGAGTAGAAGAAGTTTTACTATCGTATACTTGGGCTGGGAGTGCTCAATATCAACACCCACCATCTCAATTAGCGTAAGCTTTCATCAATAATATAAATAAAAAGCCAAAACTACATAAGACACTTCCTTTGGTTTTCCTGTTTTTTCTTGAGTTTCTCATCCCTTATTTTTCCACCATGAATTTGCTTTCTTTTCTGCGTATTTGTCACGTCTACTCTATTTTTGTTTGTGTTAAAAGTAAGTACACATCAGGAAGACATTATGGAGTAAAATCATTTCAACTAAAGCATGTGCTGAGACCACAGGGGTTCTATGAGACGGTGACTAGAAAGCAAAGCCAAAGCTACATGGCTCACAAAAGATTTATTTGTAGTGCTTCCACTTCATGCCTGAAAATCAGGGTTGGGGGGGGGATCTCAGCTGCCCCATTGATGCCCAAGGGCCACCTGATGCAATTTTCAGGTGGGCCTGTAAATGGGTGAGCAGCACACCCACCTGTTTCTGGCAGGAGGCTGCTTAAAGATACAAATCAGGGTCCTGCATCAGTTCCTGCTATATTGCAATCAATGATAAATAATTGTTCAACACAATGTTCAAATCCATTGCAGTGCAATTATTTCCTCTACTACGTGGCATGTGAATGTTGGCAGCTTCATTTGGCACAGCACTGCCCATTGGTGCTTGTGTTTTATTTCTGGTGTGTGGCACTGAACTTACCACTCCTTCTAAGTGATTCCATAGTGAATGTGTTGCCTGGTTGCAGAATCTCACTGACAGCCTGCTGGGATTCTGTTTGCCCTACACTTCCTAGGGCTGTGCTAAGGAGCTGTCCACGTCCGAGTGTTGCCGACTGGCACACTCCAATGTCCATGAGTATGTGCTGCAGGAAGCACTGAAGCAAAGGCTCTATGGGGAAAAGCCATCGTTTAAGGCCATCCCACTTTGTGTTGTACACCATGAGTCATAAGAAATACCGTGCTCGAATTGTAATAATGAAATTGCTTTGTGTACGATCTGTAGTGTTTTGGTTTGAATTGTACTGGTTTGGAATTGTGATATTTACATTGAACAGTGTGTACCTTTAAATTCTGTGAAATAAAGTATATTTTGAAATAAAGGGCTGTGCATTCTGAGGGCCCTGCATATCAGTCAGCCATGTCTCGGACTGTGGTGGCTGAGTGGTGTTATCCGATTTCAGCCACCTCCTCCTTTGCCTGGTGAGGCACATGTTTCTTGGGAGGGGCATCAGTCCCCTAAATTGTGCACCTCCTCTCCCTGACTCCATGCGGTAGGTTTAAGCCCCTGTTTTTCTACACTCCATAATATTCAATGCTCTATCAATCTGACTGAGTAACCATCTGGCCTTGCCGCCCCAGTGTGATTTAAAGTTTAACTAGCTCTTAATTGCAGTTCACAGATGACTAAGAGGATTTCCCCTTTTCATTGACTGGCTCTTTGTGATGGAAATATAGACCATATTATAGCCTATAGACTAAAAGATATCAAATTTCAAAATGAACACACAAGCTCTTTTTTTACTCCTAAGTATTTTTAGCAACCACAGTTAACCATCAAATGGCATATGAATAGCAATTTCCAGACTTAACTCTTCTCCATCATCAGCACAACAGAGTGGTATAGATTTAGTTGGTGCACTGCTCTGTGATAACCAAGAGTTACGTGTTGACTTTCTAACCTTTTTTAGTATAGAGACTCTAATGAAGTGCTCGGGTAACATTCAAGTACAGCTAGAGCATAATGCTGCATTTTAAGACCTGTAGTAAAATGTGTGTTCTTCATTTTTTGTTTTATTAGTGTTAATATCTCAATGTCAAAGAAAGATAAAAAGCCAAAAGAAATGGAATTGGTACATTGAATTTTATGACCAACTTTAAAATGATTTTAATAGGGCCTCAATTATCTAAGAACTTTATTATTGTTGGAAGGAAAGTATGTGAAGGCTTATAACATCCTTTGTTTAAGAGAGTCAAAGCACCAAAAAGAGGAGTCTTGTCTCATTAGCAATACTCTAGAATTCACTCAGTAATACAAGTCCTCCCATGGGCCTGCCCTGGTCATACCCTCCAGATTTTAGGCTCCTTGGAGTATCGGTCAGCACTTTGATGTTTAGTTACATTTTTGAGATTGTCAGGGATTTTTCTGTCTTGCTGCCTGTCCCAGCTGTGCATTTATTATTTTTATTTGGTGTTCTGCACAGCGGTCTTCTCCCTAGACATCTCAGTGCCTTTATTGAAATCATAAGGATAGCCAGTCAAGTGCCAATTCCTAGTCTCAACTGTGTGCTTAAGCCTTGGAGAGGGTGCAGAGGAAATTTACTAGAATGATACCAGGGACGAGGGACTTCAGTTATGTGGAGAAGCTGGGATTGTTCATCAGTGCAATCAATAATATCCTGCACGTGTTAAGAATCCTCCCAGATGGTAGACATGCACCCCTCTTGCTGATGGCTGCTTTCCATAGGAAACGTGATGAAATTCCTGCCTCTGGCAAGAAATTCATCCGTTACCCATTTAATACAATTATGGACTGCAGGTGCTCAAGAATATGAGGACCCCGTGTCCAACAGCATATTATTGGTCCCTATCTGTAATTAAACTAATAGCAGAAACATAATGTTGTCGTCACTTAGGAGTATTACATGTATATCCCTAACTCTATAGGGTAAATGTACGGAGACGTACAACACCAGGTTATAGTCCAACAGCTTTATTTGAAATCACAAGCTTTCGGAGCTTTGCTCCTTCGTCAGGTGAGTGAAGGGTTCCATATAGATCTCCACATTTCTAGGGTAAAACTTCTGATTGCGCACTACCAGCATGGAGCCTAGTCCACTGTGAGCAGATATCACAGAAATCATGCAGCCCCATGATTGCCATCCATTATAACAAATGCATCTGCCTATTTCAGTATTTGTAATAATTTTATTTAAGTGTTCAGCCCTGATAACCTGGTGGTGGGTGAGTTACTAAACTCAGTAGTACAAAGGAGGTGAACAGCCTCTCATGCTATCAGTCTCAATCTGCCCAGCCTATCTCCCCTCAGTGAAGACATCAGCACTAAACAAAAATTTAAAAAGTCAGAAAACCAAAGTATAAAACTTAAATTTTACTGTGCAGTGAAACAGATGCAATTAGCCTGCAGCACCCTTTCAAATTTAATACACGCAATCGCATCAAAGGGTTACCATTATTTATTCACAAAGGTGAAAAGTAAAAGGATTTGGAGCAACCACTGACCTTTTGTTGAACATTTTCAATCAATGTGAAACTGTTATCAAAAGAGGTACCAGAACAAAAGAAGTTTTGGCATTTGATTCATCGGAAAATGAATCCTTGGAGCTAGTTTTTCAACTAGTTAGAGGTCATCTTTTACAATGTTGGTCCCTCCTTCAAAGTGGGTTGTAATAATCCAAATGGAAAAGAAAACAGGTAAGTAAAAGTGTTTTTAAGTTTAAAGAAATAGGAAGGTAGTTTGATACGCTATAGCACCCTCCCCAGAGGAGAGCAGTGCAGCACGCTTGACAGGACATGCAAGGCAGGATCAACACTGCATATACCACTTGTAGGATCTGGGAATGAATGCAGAAGAATATGGCATAACTCAAGGAAGCTTACCAGGATAGACAACACACAGTACCATTTAGTAGGTGGATGGCCCAAAATGCATGCCACAAAGTGTTGCCTGTCAACCCTTTCCACATTTACAACCTGTTCCTTGCCAAGTCCTCAGACAAACCTTCCAAGTGTTTCATTGCTTATCATTCATACCCATACTCGAGTAAGGCACAAATTCAAGCTACAACTTACAACTGACTGCCTTGGCACATTCATATTCAAAGGCCTGTAGCAAAAAAAAGTTATGATACAACAGAGCTTCATGATGTGTGGTCATTAACTGGGACACAGGATGAATGTGCAGGATGACTACATGGCTGCCATCAGTGACCCCTCTACTTTGAGAAAATGCAGCAGTTCAGTTATATTTGACACCATATAACTATACAGTAGGTATGGAGATAAAGAACTGGCTATGCTAACCTCAGCACCATGTTTGGTATATATGTGTGCAGCAAGTTAACTAATATTGCAGATGATTCCTATGCTAGCCTGGAAGGAACCGAAGGCAAAAATATTGAGGGAGAAGATAACCTTAACTGTCATTGGTAGTGCCATCCCGATGGGGAGATTGGCTGAAAGTCTTCTTGCAGTTTATGGCACTGATCTACAATTGGTTCCATGCTGATCTGGAATTTGTAAAAGCCAGTCCCTACTGACATTACCACGGAGGTGCAACAGGGTCTATCTATAGATATATTTGGTGGCATAATTATTGATAAAAACAAACTGGCTTTGATGCCTGCTGATCTTCTTGGTACGCATTCTTTCATCAAATACTGTATTTGTTTTGCTTTAAAACCAACCCCAATCATTAACTTTAAATGGACTTGCTGACCACCATAAGACTCCTCATCTTGATGTCTTGTCTCCTTGTCGTTTGTATTGCAAGAGCTCCTTTTCTCCCCCATGTCTCATCTTTCTGCAAGTTCTACTGAAGTTGGAAATGCTTAAATTACAGTCAGCTTCCCACTGAATTAGCAGCTAATATTTGGCTATTTTAGCTTCCATGTAATTATTGACCACTGACACACACACACACACTTTTGTTGGCATTTAAAAATGTAAGAATCACAAAAGCATAGAAAGTTCACAGCACGGAAGGAGGCCATTTGCCCATCAAGTGCTTACCGGCTCTATGCAAGAGCAATCCAGCTAGTCCCATTCCCCCGCCCTACCCCCGTAGCTCTGCAAATTTTTTGCTTTCAAGTACTTATCCAGTTCCCTTTTGAAAGCCACGATTGAATGTGCCTCCACCACCCACCCTGGCAGTGCAGATCCTAACCACTGGCTGTGTAAAAAAGGTTATCCTCATGTCGCCTTTGGTTCTTTTGCCAATCACCTTAAATGTATGTCCTCTGGTTCTTGATCCTTCCGCCAATGAGAACAATTTCTCTCTGTCTACTCTGTCTACACCCTTCATGATTTTAAATACCTCTATCAAATTTCCTCTCAACCTGCTCTGATACAAGAAGAAAAACACCAGCTTCCCCAGTCTATCCACATAACTAATGCCCCTCTTCCCTGGAATCATTCTAGTAAATCTTTTCTGCACCCTCTCTAAGGCCTTCACATCTTTCCTAAAGTGCAGAGCCCAGAACTGAACACAATACTCCAGTTATGGCCAAACCAATGTTTTATAAAGGTTCATCATGACTTTCTTGCTTTTGTACTCCAAGCCTCTATTTATAAAGCCCAGGATCCTGTATTCTTTTTTAACCGCATTCTCAACCTGCCCTACCACTTTCAACAATTTGTACACATATACACCCAGATCTCTCTGTTCCTGCACCCCTTTTAGAATTGTGCCCTCTAGTTTATATTGCCTCTCCTCATTCTTCCTCCAAAATGTATCACTTCGCATTTTTTTGGGTTAAATTTCATCTGCCAAGTGTTTGCCCATTCCACCAGCCTGTCTATGTCCTCCTGAAGTCTATCACTATCCTCCTCATTGTTCACTACACTTCCAAGTTTTGTGTCATCTGCAAATTTGAGATTGTGCCCTGTACACCCAAGTCCAAGTCATTAATATATATCAAGTAAAGCAGTGGTCCCAGCACCGACCCGTGGGGAAAACCACAGTGCACCTCCCTCCAGTCCAAAAAACAACCGTTCACCACTACTCTCTGCTTCCTGTTACTTAGCCAATTTTGTATCCATGCTGCTACTGCCCTCTTTATTCCATGGGCTTCAATCTTGATGGCAAGCCTATTATATGGCACTTTATCAAACGCCTTTTGGAAGTCCAAACACACCTCATCAATCCTCTCTGTTAACTCATCAAAAAACTCAACAGGTTAGTTAAACACCATTTGCCTTTAACAAATCCATGCTGGCTTTCCCTAATCAATCCACACTTGTCCAAGTGACTGCTAATTCTGTCCCGGATTATCGTTTCTAAAAGTTTCCCCACCACCGAGGTTAAACTGGCTAGCCTGTAGTTGCTGGGTTTATCCTTACGCCCTTTTTTGAACAAGGGTGTAACATTTGCAATTCTCCAGTCCTCTGGCACCATCCCCGTATCTACGGATGTTTGGAAGATTATGACCAGTACCGCTGCAATTTCCACCCTTACTTCCCTCAGCAACCTAGGATACAACCCATCCAGACCGGGTGACTTATCTACTTTAAGTACAGCTAGCCTTTCAAGTACCTCTTCTTTATCAATTATTAACCTATCCAGTATCTCAACTACACCTTCCTTTACTGAGACTCTGGCAGCATCTTCTTCCTTGGTAAAGACATGCAAAGTACTCATTTGGTACCTCAGCAATGCCCTCTGCCTCCATGCATAGATCTCCTTTTTGGTCCCTGATTGCCCTACCCATCCTCTTACTACCCGTTTACTGATTACATGACTATAGAAGACTTTTGGATTTCCTTTTATGTTAGCCGGCAGTCTATTCTCATATCCTCTCTTTGTCCCTCATTTCCTTTTTCACTCCCCCTCTGAACTTTCTATATTCAGCCTGGTTCTCACTTGTGTTATCAACCTGATATCGGTCATATGCCCCTTTTTTCTGCTTCATCTTACTCTCCATCTCTTTTGTCAATTAATAACAGAAGCCAGTACTAAAAACTGGAAAATAAAAAAGGCTAAAAACTCTTGGACCCTTTAAGAGCTCCACCGCTCATACAGATTCCTTTAGTCCCATCTTGGATGAGAGAAGGAAGTGCTCAGTGTAGTCCCGTCCTAAGCTGACAGAAAATTGCACTGATTTATTTGAAATGTGTTATGATATTTAAGTTAACCATGGTTACTTTCAGCAAGACCACTTTAGGCCAGTCTGAAAGGTATGCCAAAAAAAACATTAAAACTAAATACTAAAGTGGCATCAAGCAGGCTATATGGATCAGAGACAGATTTTCCAGTCCCCCACTGATTGTTCCACTGGACTTGGTGATGTGAAGCATACTATAATGGTTTTGGAACAGTATTGCTTTGATGCTAGAAATGTTAAGGTAAATTCACCAGTCCTGCACTTATTGTGAGGAGCCTGGAAGGGAGTGCGGGACGTGGATAAGGCTACAAGACTGCAGCAGCTATTTTCCACATTGTGCTCCTTCTTTCAGTTTCAGGCCTCCCTTGAATAACCTGTTGCATATAGCACTGCTCAGGAGCTCCAGCCACATATGGGGCAGATGGCTAAATTTAAATAAAAGCTGGGGCCTTCGTCAGCCTTGTGTACAGTCTGTGCACTGGCTGAGAGCATCAACAACAATAACTTGCATTTATACAGCATCTTTAACGTAGTAGACTATCCCAGGGCACTTCAAAGCAGTGTAATCACCAGTGCTCATCTGCCACATTTTGGGGTGCTGGGCGCATTAATTGCTAAGCAGGTTTCAGTGCCTGGTAATACGGGGTCCTAGCACCCATTGCACTGCAGCTTTAATATTGCATTATTGGCCTTACGGTATTTAGAAGCATTGGGCATAATGGGCCAAGTGACTTTTTCTTTTTCCATGTATTTTTTAGCTCCTTTTTTGATCATTAAATATGATTGGGTTCTTTTTGACTTATGGTTTAATACCTGTCCCCTATAAAAGTAAAGCTTCACAACAAATCTTCATACAGCTCCTACTACCCGTGAAAATGTTGACATTTATGGAACATTTGGAAATCATCAACAATGACTGTGGTACAGAGGAGTTTTATGATTTGTAAGCAAGCGTTGATCTTGCTGTAATGATGTACTACGTACTAAGTGTACTATGTGCTACACTTAATGTGACTTTTATAAATATTATATGGATAGAGCAGCAGTCTATTTACATCATTTGATGAATTGCCTGGCACAAGACCTGCTCCATGTGACATTAAGGAATTAAGGTCCCAAACGATAAAGGCAAACACTTAAGATGACCTAAAAGAATATGTCACAAGGCTATCTCACAGCATAACAGTCGCAGTCCGATAAATTTAAATGACAAACAATGTTCCTTTTAAACTTCAAGTAAATAGAACTGGACATGAAACGATGAAAATAAACTTTTTATTTACTCAATAAAAAAGGAAGAACTTGCATTTATATCGTAGCTTACCATGTTTACAGCACTTTACATCAAATAAATTATTTTTGAAATGTGGCTACTGTTGTTATGAAACCAAACACAGCAAATTACCAAAACAGGCCAGTTAATCTGTTTCTGCTGGTTTCAATTAAGGGAGGAATGTTGGCCAGGACAACTACTTGTTTTTCTTCAAATAGTGCCATGGGATCTTTAATGTCCATCTGAACCAACAGATCAGGCAGACGGCACCTCAATTTATCATTTCATCTGTAGTAGGAATAACTGAAACATGGCTACATAAAGAACAGGACTGGCAACTAAATATTGCAGGTTATAACATAATCAGAAAGGATAGGGAAGGAAGAGGGGGGTGGAGTAGCTGTACTAATTAGAGATAACATAATAGCAGTAGAAAAAAGGGACATAATTAATAGAAGGATAGACATAGAATCTATATGGATTGAAATAAAAGAAAAGGGATCGATCACACTAATAGAGGTATACTACAGACCACCTAATAGTGGAAAGGAGGTGGAGGAAGAAATATGTAAGCAAATATGTGAAATGAGTAAAGGACATAAAATAATATTCACGGGAGATTTTAACTATCCCCAAATAAACTTGCAAGACGTAGTAGGTAAAGGGAATGGAGTTTTTACAATGTGTGCAAGACTCCTTTCGTACCCAGTATGTAAAAAGCCCAAGAGAGGAAGCTGGATCTCGTAATGGGAAATGAAGCAGAACAGATAAAAGAAGTAAGCTTAGGGGAACATCTAGGTAATAGTGATCACAGCATAATAAGGTTTAAAATAAAGTTGAGGAGGACATAAGTAAGACAAAGACCAAAGTAATAAACTGAATAAAAAGCTGATTTTCAGGGGATGAGAACAGAACTGGGGAAAATAAACTGGAAAAACTTACTGACAAACAAAGAGATAGAATAGCAGTGGGAAACATTTAAAGCAGCGATCAAGAGAGTCCAGGAGAAATATATCCCACTAAAAAGCAAGAACAAAGTAGTCAGCAATGACGCTCCATGGATGAATAAAGAAATAAGGGTAAAATTGAAACTAAAGAAAAAGGCAATACACTGAGTACATACACAATAAAGGAGAGGATGACAAAAGGGAAGAAGAAAAGGTTAGGAAAGAAGTCAAAAGACAATTAGGAAAGCAAAAAGAAACTACAAAATTAAATTATCAAGGAATATAAAAAGAAATAGTAAAGTATTCTACAGACACAAATAACAAAAGAAAAATCAGGATAGATTTTGCTGTATCCAGTGCACTCAGCCGTTTCTTGATATCACGTGGAGTGAATCGAATTGGCTGAAGACTGGCTTCTGTGATGATGGGGATATCGGGAGGAGGCCGAGATGGATCATCCACTCGGCACATCTGGCTGAATATGGTCGCAAACGTTTCAGCCCTGTCTTTTGCACTCACGTGCTGGACTCTGCTATCATTGAGGATGGGGATGTTTACAAAGCCTCCTCCTCCCGTTAGTTGTTTAATTGTCCACCACCATTCACGACTGGATGTGGCAGGACTGCAGAGCTTTGATCTGATCCGTTGGTTGTGGAATCGCTTAGTTCTGTCTATAGCGTGTTGCTTCCACTGTTTAGTATGCATGTAGTCCTGTGCTGTAGCTTCACCAGGGTGGCACCCCATTTTTAGGTACACCTGGTGCTGCTCCTGGCATGCTCTTCTACACTCCTCATCGAACCAGGGTTGATCCCCTGGTAATGTTACAGTGAGGAATATACCAGGCCACGAGGTTACTGATTGTGCTGGAAGACACTTCTGCTACTGCTGATGGCCCACAGCGCCTCATGGATGCCCAGTTTTGAGCTGCTAGATCTGTTCTAAATCTATCCCATTTAGCACGGTGATAGTGCCACACAACACATTGGTTGGTGTCTTCAATGCAAAGTCGGGACTTTGTCTCCACAAGGACTGTGCAGCATACTAAAAGAAGTTAGGGAAGAGATAGCAGAGGCACTATTACATATCTAAAAATTAATTAGAAAAGGGAATAGTGGCAGAGGACTGGCGGACAGCTAATGTTCTATCTCCCTTTTTAAATATAAAAATTACAAGTCCAGGAAACTATAGACCAATTAGCTTAATGTCGGTAGTAGGAAAGATAATTGAATCCTTACTGAAAGATGTAATTTTAAAAAATCTAGAAACCAAAAATAAAGAATAGGCAGCACGGATTTCAGAAGGGAAGGTCATGCTTGACCAACCTTATTGCATTCTTTGAAGTAAAAGAAAGAGTAGTCAAAAGTTAATGTGGTAGATGTAATATATTTGGAATTTTAAAAAGGTTTTTGATAAAGTACTGCATAGTAGACTCATGACTAAGGTCAGAGCATGTGGAGTCAGGGGACAAGTAGCAGAATGGATGGCAAGTTGGGTACAAAACAGAAAATAGAGAGTAGGGGTTAAAAGTAGTTACTAAGACTGGCAAAAGGTGGGAAATGGTGTTCCACAAGGATCGGTGTTGGGACCACATTTGTTTACCATTTACATAAACAATTTGGACATGGGAATCAGAAGTACAGTTTCAAAATTTGCAGATGACACCAAATTAGGGGTATAGTTAATACTGAGGACGACTGCGTCAAAATACAAGACATTAGTAAACTTGCAGAATGGGCGTGTAATTGGCAAGTGAATTTCAATATAGTCAAGAGTGATGTATCACATTTTGGTAGGATGAATAAGGGAAGAGATGGAACACACAAAGGCAAAGAATGGATGAGAATTGGAAACATATTTGGAGCGGTATAATTTATATTAGCAAAAGAGCCAAGTTCTTATAAAATTTTATGATTCTTTCAAGTAACTTGACTGCAGAATATTCCAATATTTCAGATTTTGTCATCACTCTTAAAAATATAAGCTTGTGCACATACTCTAGATTGATTCAGGATGCTAACAAGTGATTATTTTCTGAATCTTTAATTTAATTGAGTGATAGCTGGAAGAGTGAATAGAGACCCAACACAAACAACTCTCAGCCAAACGTTTGTCTGAGAACATTGAGAGACGAGCTGCAATGCCTGAGCTTTTATGGAGATGTGTCAATCACAGGTTTAAAGGGCCAAATTAACTTCGGCTGATTCTCGCCTCCGTTTCAATGGCGAGTTTCAGAAGCCCTGGGAAACCTGTGCAGGTGAAGTAAAATCAGTTTCAGGTTCAGAATGAACAAAAAAGTACCTACCTCACGTACCTACCTTCCGGCTTTCGGCTGCACGCACATCCAAACGCGCCCACGCATCCAAACGCGCCCATGTTAAACTCGGAAACGGGCGTGCTGGAGCCGGTTGCGGTCATGCTTCAAAAAGCTGTTATTTTAACCTCCCACCCGCTCCCAACCCACCCGTTTTTTGTGATTAAAATGACCCACCCCCAATCTCAAACTATGGGATGAGAGTGGTGTTGATCACTAGGGGTTAATTTCTTGACTTCTTGCTTCTGGCGCGAGCCTTACCTGCCAGGAATGCATGGGCTCGTGCTGCACTTGATTTTCTGACCATTGATATGACTATAATAAATATTATATGGAGAGAGTATTTCAGAGTGGTTGAATGCTGGACTTTTTCCCTCCAACACTCAGATTTGCTTATTTGCATATAGTGAGATTTTTCAAATTACATGTGACAGGACTGAAACAAATGGAGGGAAGAATTTGAAAAAGTGGCGTCATAGCTGATGCAGAGTAAGGAGCAGCAGAGCCCGAGGAATGAAAGCTAAATGTTCAATTATTTATTCACACTTTAATATTTAACTGTACAGGAGATTAAGGGGCTACTTAACTGAAAAAAATAGGAATTAAATAAGAAGGGCAAAAATCTATCAGCTATAAATAAGTAAATAGACAATTAAATAAATAAAAAATGACATCACCAATAGATGTAATAGGCTAAATAAGCCAAACTGATCAATAGAAGTAACTAAAAGAAATTAAATTAAATCCATCTGATAATCATAATTTAGTATTAAAGGTGAATCAGTTAGCACTAGAAATAGAAAAAACCATCTGCTGTACAATAAATAAATAAATACATAAAGTAGATATTGGCAGTACAGGTAGTGTGTCAGGACTGCAGAATGTGGGAATTTGTCGACGGTGAGACTGTCCCGGATGACCACACCTGTGGGAAATGTCTAAGACTTGAGCCACTCAGCTCAGAGTCATTGAGTTGGAACGCAAGATAGAGACACTCTGACACATGAGAGAGGGAGAATTATCTTCATAGTTTACTCCAGAAGATAGTTACATCACATAGAGCGCTACAGGTACAGGAAGAGGAGCATGTGACCGACAGCCAGCACGTTACGGGGAATCTAGTGGAGGCAGAAAAAAAAGGAGGAACTGCAGATACTGGTCCTGTCCAACAGATATGAAGTGCTCGCTACCTGCGAGCATAAGGAACAAGACTGCGGGGACAATGGCCAGAATGATAACCAAGGCACCATGAAGCAGGAGGCAATTCAAGCGGGGGAACAGATTGAAAGGTTGTAGCCTTATGGGATTCGATAATTAGAGGGTATCTTCTGTAGTCACGATCAAGAATCCAGAAGGATATGTTGCCTATGTGGTGGCCGGGTGAGGGATATTTTGAAGCAGCTAGAAAGGGGAGGTGGAAGAACCAGTTGGCGTGCTCCATGTCCGAACTAACAACATAGGAAAGAACTGGGAGGGGGGTCCTGCTAAGGAAGGATCAGGAGCTAAATTAAAAAGGACCTTGAGAGTGGTAATTTCTGGATGACTACCCGAGCCACACGCTAATTGGCATAGGGGTGAACTGATCAGGAAAGTGAAGGTATGGCTGAAAGAGTAGCGTGGGAAGGAGGGGTTCCAGCTCATGGGATACTGGCACCAGTACTGGGGCAGGGAGGAACTGTATCGTAGGGACGAGCTGCCCCTGCACCTTGGCTGGGACCAAGGTCCGAGCAGAAAGGATAAATAAGAATGTGGAAAAGACATTGAACTAATAAAGGGTTGTGGGCGGGGGGGGGGGGGGGGGGGGGTGCAGGGGAAGAGTTTGGGTGGAAATAATAAGATTTTAAAAAAGGGATGAGGGCAAAGGTTAAGAGTACAAAAGGAGAAAATTATAACAAATACTCAGGGAATGGAAAAGGTTATAGGAAGTAATAATAAAATACCAGTTAAAAATAAAACAGGAGTAATGAAAATATGAGCATATTAAATTGCCAGTATAGCAACCTACAGAACATTAGCATCAAAATGGGGGAATTGGAGACAATAATTAGAAATGAGGAAACAGATGTAATAGGGATAACTGCTGCAGACAGCACAGGATTGGCAGTTAAATATTGTAGGCTATAATATATTTAGATACGATAGGGAAGGAAGAAATGGTGATATTCTCCAGGCTTTCTCCCTTTTGCACTAGGTTATGCCCCACATACGTTGGATACAGTGCCAGAAGCTATCTCCTCCTCCTCTTCTGTAGCTTACTTCTGCTCCTCGGGTATGAAATATGCACACACCAGTTATTGGCAGAGTGGTCACGTGTTCAGAATTCATACTTTCACAACTATACAGATTACTCTTCCATATCTGACCAGTAGGTTATCCCCAAAAAGGGAACTTCTCAAACATTGTATGATGTC
Source organism: Heptranchias perlo (assembly GCF_035084215.1). Lineage (NCBI taxonomy): Eukaryota > Metazoa > Chordata > Chondrichthyes > Hexanchiformes > Hexanchidae > Heptranchias > Heptranchias perlo. Next base: position 72,045,482 of record NC_090327.1, read on the forward strand.
TAATTGCTCCAAATCAGAAAAAAAGCATGATGTGGAGATGCCGGTGATGGACTGGGGTTGACAATTGTAAACAATTTTACAACACCAAGTTATAGTCCAGCAATTTTATTTTAAATTCACAAGCTTTCGGAGGCTTCCTCCTTCCTCAGGTGAACGTTGATTTTCCAACAACGTTCACCTGAGGAAGGAAGAAGCCTCCGAAAGCTTGTGAATTTAAAATAAAATTGCTGGACTATAACTTGGTGTTGTAAAATTGTTTACAAAAGAAAAAAAGCAGGTCACTCTCCTTCACTCATTGGCAAATGGGACAGTGTGGTGTTGCATTGTACCATAAAGATCAGGAAGGTTCTATATTCAATCCTTTGTTGATTTAGCTCTGCAGACAAGGAAATAGGGTGGGGGAATAAAATAGACTGAGACTAATACTTATGATTATTTAGTACACATGGTTACTGGGAATGGTCAGGGGCAGGCTTCATTGTGATAGCCTCCATGATCAAATAACCTACTAAATTCCCTGCCCAGGCTTGCATGTGAATACCGGCCACTTTAGGTTATAACGATGACTACAAGGATATGTATACTGGTTTTATAATAAGTTGATGTTTGATGTCCTTGTAATAAATTTCTAGTTGTTAAAGTGAAAGATGCTTCTTTTTCTCACTCCTGTCCAGTTTAATCTTTATAACCATTTGGGTTATAAGTTTACCATCCTGGGTGCCACTGTAACGGTTTCTGTTCAGTTACATTTTATCCTGTGGCGATTGATGTCATTTGTCCCATGGCATCTGATGTCATTAACATGCAGAGGGCGTCTTGGCTTACAAATAATTTCTTACGGTGTGAGGCTATGGAGACATTTGAACATATGGATGAAAATTTTAAATTTGAGGCATTGGGGGACCAGGGGTCAATGTCATTCAGTGAGAACAGGGATGATGGGTGAGCAGGACTTGGAGGATAAAGGCAATAGAGTTTTGTTTGAGGTGAAGTTTACAGAGGGTGGAAGATGGGAGGCCGGCCAGGAGAGCATTGACAAAATCTGGTGGTGACAAAGGCATGGATGAGGGTTTCAGTGGAAGATGAACTGAGGTAAGGGCAGATGTGGGTGATGTTGTAGAGCTAATGCAAATGCAGTATAAAAGCATCAAAACTACTACAAGAATCAAATCTCTCACAAGAACTATGGGCTTATGAGGTGGCTTACTATACCATGTGCAAATTGATACTCAAGACAACCATGAGTCAATACCTGTAAGTGTCCTCATTTTTGGGGGCTACGTAACTGATTGGCTGATTCAATCGTTCAATAGTTACAATACTACTTACTGCATATCAGTAGGTTGGTGCAGAAATTGCCAAGAGTAGGGAGCAGAAACCCCCTCCTCTTCCCCTCACCCTCAGGTTCTTAAATGTTGGTATTCTAGAGTTAATGGTACTGTGTGGGGTATTCATTCAGATTTTTCTCTGCTGTGACTGTGATCACAGCTATTCTTTCTTCTCTGCAATCCTCTGACACATCATGCTTCAAGGTCATAAGTTAGCTGCATTCTGCAGGGCAAAACCCGTCCTAATGCTGACCACTGAAGAACGAGCTCAATTGGGTGTTCACCCAGCTTTCAGATTAGAATTCTACGGTATCCAGGAGGAAGATGACTGCAGCTATTCCTTCCTAATGACAAAAATTTCAAAAGACACTTCACACGCCATTTAGAAATCAAAAATATATAAAAGACTTGGATACTCCTCCCATTAAATTTAAGTACATAAATTTGCAAAGAACAAAGGCCCCAATATTTATGGGGAGGCAGGGAGGAATTGGGGGGTTTGTATGGGGCTGGAAACCCGGAAACGTAGGTAACCCGGAGGTCTTGCCGAATTTAACGGCACCGTGCAGCACCAGGCCGCAGCTGGCAGGTGGGAATCAGATGTCTTGGGGAGATCGGAGGCCGGTTGGGGGGGGGAACAAAGAGATTGGATCACCGGGGGGCGGCCGATCGCTGAGGTGGGGGTGGCCAGCCATCATTGGGGAATTTGGGGTGTGCAGGTGGGTGGCCGATTGCAGAGGTGGGGGGGCCAGCCATCATTTGTGGGGGGGGGTGGTGGGAAGCAGGTTGGCTTGAGGGGCTGGGGCAAGCACTCCTGCTCCTCCTGGCCCACAAACAGTGCTGGAAAGGCACATACTAATGGATCCGGCCGTTCTCGGCTCTCGCCAGCTGCCAGATTTCCTGAGCCCTGGGATACCCGACCCGCAGGCGTTAATCTAAAAGCCTGCTAAAATTTGAGGCACGCAGCCTCATTAAAATATTTAAATTACGGACTCGCCTCTGGAGAGCAGGTTTGTCGCCAATCCCGCCTCAGTTAAACCCGCCCACTTTTGGTTTTTCGATTTTTGAAACCTCCCACCCCCCCTCCCACCCATCCTGCGGGATTTAAAATTCCCCCAGTGTCTTCATGAAAAAGATCGACCAACCTCTTACTATGAGGGTGAGGAGGCAGTAGATCCATGTATCATTTCCATCATAATATTATGCACAAGCGATGCACTTCAGTTTAAATTAAGTTATTACATCATACATTTATAAACAAATATAAAAAGGTTTGCCAAATGCTTTTTCACGAATGCTATGTTCCTTTAAATTCCTAGTGAAAATTCAGCAAAATCAAATTGACTGGACAATTTCCCCAAAGTTTTACATTTAATTGGGCTGCCCAACCATTTAAACAGTGATTTATTTTTTAGCTTCCCCCCACATCACACGTTATTCCAAACAAAGTGATCAGGCAGACAACCTGTCTTCAAAATTATAATCAAGTCAATGCCACTCTTATCAGTAGGTACTTATGAATAATCTAATTTTTAAGTGCCTCCCTCCTCCATCCTGCCATCTTCCCTTTCCCCATGATCAACCATCAAGATGTGAAATGGAACAAATATTCAAACCTCGTAAAATAATACTGTAGAAATCTAGCAACAAAATCACATTAGTGAGTGGTAAAAGATAGCAGATAGAATAAGATGATTTTGACAGAAAGGACAGTGGAGAAGAAGTGAAACCGAGAACCACGCGTAAGAAATCAGGAAAAAACTGAAAGGACACTATCCTTTTCCCACCATATTTCTACCAGGAGAGTAGAACAGTGAAACACAAGCTTTTCTCTGTATTTTGCTAATGCTTCTTAATGACCAGCTGATGAAGAACTGGGAGATGAGCATGTCATTTTTCAGTAATTCTTTGTTCTTTATTCTACCCCTTGCCTCCCAGTAAATCCCAAACTCCAGTAAATGCAAAACACAATACACCCGAGAGCAAATGAACCACTACTGCCATTAGCAGGATCAAGTGGCCAGCAGTCTTGGGATTTTACAATCCAGAGGTTTGGTTGTAGTAAGCGAGCACTCCAACCTGAGGTGTTATTGCGCCTGCAATATCCAGGAGATTTTAACTGCCTCACTAAAAAGCAACACATGGTGCATTCATTCCAATAAAACAACCTAGTGATAAAGAAACTAAATGCCCTTTTTTAGTTCCTGGAACCAAGGTTTAAATTCCTTAACAATGTCTATTTCTTTAAATGTTCTTTCACCTTACACTGTTTTGTTCCAAAAGTTTACATTGCTTCCCTGGTATTTTAATTTAACTGCCATTAGGTTATAATTAGAAAATCACAAAATTTAAAAGATACAAACCAGTGATAGATTTCAAACTTTGGCATGGATTCCATTTTTAAACAAAGCCTCTCACTTTGAAGAAATCGTGACCATAATAAAATGCTGTTTTATTCTCCCTTACTATTGAGAGAATGTCTGGATACAAGACGACTAAAGGGCTTCAATAAAAAAAAATCGACTACTCATTCTAATTAAACTGTGCATCAGTTTCTGATGCACACTTTTCGTTTCATGCTTCAGAAGTAACAAAGTATATATCTATAGGCTGTCAGTAGGTGGTTAATGAAAGCTTTGCCACCATAAGCTAATGCATAATCATATCAAAGGCTGGATAGGAACACCCTGTTCCACGTCTTCAAAAATCAGCTTTTGTGACTAAAGAAGTCCTGATTTTGTTTGTCTGACTACATCAATTCTATAACAGTTCTGTGCTAAAAGGGAGATTTAAAAATTTTGCAGGAATGCGAGGAAGAGTATTAATGACATTAACTCTCTCCTGGTATGATCCTAAGAGTAATGAAAACTTCACACATGCATGAAGCTCCAATAATTATTTTAAACAGCCTTCTGTTGTCCCCTGAGGAACTCTGTGGTATTTGTTTGATGCAGTTTAATTAGTGTCAGGGTAATTAATGCTATGCCATCTACAGGAACTAATAAAAAAAATGTTGCTAGGTTAAAACAGGTCTACAAATCCACTAGAACTCTTACAATACTATCTTTTGAAGCAATTTATAAAGGATGTTATAAGTGAGGCAATTCCAGTGAATGTCATTTGTGCAGACAACAAATGTTAGAATTATACATACAATTCTAAAGTTTTCTTAATATCTGGTGATGTATGGTTAAAAAGAGTAGAAATAAATATATTTTTAAAAACGACAGCAATCAAACTCTTGTTCTTAAGGAAAATAGCTTATAAACTACAGTTTTAGGACAAAAAGTTATATTTTTCCACACCCATCTTCAATTCAATTCAAAGACACGAATCTTATTTTTAAAAAAAATATATTTTTAAACTGCTCCTCAAATGGCTAAAAAAAAATTCCGAAAGTATAATTTGCTTAATCAAGAAGTTTTACAATTCTAAGATGTACCTAGGTCATGAACGTTACAGGTACGTGACATATGTGTGAGAGTGGAGACAAATAAATGAGCGGTCCATGCATTTCAATCATTACAGGCATTACTCATTCACTATTAATTTTAACCTGGGTTTTCAAAAAAGCGAACGCTAACGTTTGATCATCAGCAGTGGGTGAGATCAATACCATTAGAAATTAAGACATCCAGCAATGAGTGTGGACCTTTGCCAACACTCTGAACTGACCCAAAAAGGTTACTATTGTGGAACGAGGTCCAAGCAAGACACATGAACCAGTAGGTTAGAAACCAGTTCAAAACCCAGAGATTTACAGTAGTTGTAACTACTATACTAATCTTTGAAATTTGGGGATACAAAAGTCATTATTTTGAATATTATGTGGCATTTTAGACACAAGTATCTCTCATGTTACCCAAGTAAGGGATGTACTAATAATCAAAGGGTTAATATGTATTGTACTTACT